>NC_092707.1:141197259-141497259 GCF_047496885.1 Scyliorhinus torazame | reverse complement strand
TTTGGTGAAAGATTACACCAGGAACCCATTGGGCACCACCAGCAAAATTCCGAACGAATACTGGGTCACCGGGCGCAAACTGCCGAATCGGACGATGCCAAGAAAATCCCTGTCCCTGCCGTTCTTGTGTGCGGCGTACTTTTGCGCCAATGTCCGGGAAAACCATACTAAGGCGGGTGCGAAGTCTCCGGCCCATTAGGAGTTCTGCGGGAGCTACCCCAGTCACTGCATGGGGGGTGGTCCTGTACGTAAACAAAAAGCGAGCCAGTCTCGTGTCCATTGACAACAGGGGTCATTGTAGTTCCTGCAATGTCCAGTGGTTCCCCTGTGTAGGTGGCCAACCTGGCCTGTGAGTCGGTTAATGTAAGGGTCTGTATACCCTGCTTGATGCGGTCGAATGTCCTCTGGGCGATCACGGAGACCGCTGCGCCAGTATCCAACTCCATCTCAAGCGGGTGGCCATTGACCCGTACTGTCACCTTAATGGGGGCCACATGGGGAGCTGCCACACAATGCAGCTGCAGGCAGTCGTCCTCCGTCTCCACGTCCTCAGGAGTAGTCGCCGCAGGTTCACCACATGGAAGGTACGGCCTCTGGGCTGGTCCCAGTTACGTCCCTGGCTGGGCCCAGTTTCGGTCGGAATGACGGCGCCTCTGGCGTCCCCAGGACCGCCGTCTGCGACGGGGTCGGCGCCTACAAGTCTGACACGGACATGGCTCCTCATCCATTGGCTCTGGAGAAGACTCCCTTCGGGGAGGAATGTCCGATGGCCACTGGCGTCGGTCCGGACGTTGCCTCGCCCAAGGTACCGCAGGAGTGCGGGGGGACGTTTTCGGACGGAAAGGGTTGCGCCCCAAGGCATGCACTTCCATTCCCTGTAGCTCCTGTACTCCTCGCTCTGCGCTGTCTCGGGACAAGACTATTTGAATGGCCTGTTGAAAAGTCAATGTTGGCTCCGCTAACAACTTTCTCTGGGTGGCTGCATTGTTAATACCGCAAACCAAACGGTTGCGTAGCATTTCTGACAAGGTCTCACCATAGTCACAGTACTCCGCAATCCTGCGTAGCCTGGATAGAAAATCGGCAAGGGATTCTCCAGGGGTCCTCTCAGCGGTATTAAACCGGTAACGCTGGACTATCGTGGACGGGGTTGGGTTAAAGTGTTGCCCCACTATATTCACAAGTTCATCAAACGTTTTGGTGTCCGGCGCAGCTGGGTACGTAAGGCTCCTAATCACCCCAAACGTATGCGGGCCGCAGGCGGTGAGCAATATGACCACCTGGCGCTCGTTTTCGGTGATATTGTTTGCCCGGAAATAGTAACGCATCCGTTGTGTGTACTAGTTCCAGCTTTCCAGCGCAGCATCAAAAACATCCAAACGTCCATACAGAGGCATGGTATAATAGAAAACAACTTCCAACCTGTATCCAACAAAAATCCAGGGAGGTGGCTTCAGCAGTTTAGACAGCTATTCACTTTTACCTTCGTCGCCAGTTTTGTAAGGGCCACGAAGAATCCAGCACGAGTTTTAAGGATACAAAGTAATAACATTTATTTACTATAACATGTATACGTAACAGTAGCAGTAACTTCCCTTGCTACATACTCCTTCCTCCTGGTTCCTGAACTGGCCAGCTTATTTATACTAGGAGTTTACTAGTGGTTTCTCCTCCCCCCTCATTGGGGAAGCTCATACTCCCACAGGATTGTGGGATAGTCATTAGTCCCCAGCCAATGGTAAGTAGGCAGGTTATAACACAGGGTATGTGGTATTATCAGGTATTGCGGTACCTAAGAGGCTGATGACCATTGGTTAAACCTAGGAGTTTACCATTGGCTGTTGATACGTAGCTCCGCCCTGACAGGCGGAGTATAAGAACCGGTGCCGTCCCAGCAGCCTTCACTTTCTGTACCGAAACTGCTGGGGAACAAGTTCTAGTCAATTTAAGCCTTCAGTTATGAAATCACTTTGTCTTGAGTGTAATTGATCGTGCATCACATATTTGGGTTCATCTTGATTTGTTTGCAAACTGCTATGACCCTGATGTGATTTGAGCAAGCAGCCTTTGATCTGGAGTCAGGCACGTTGTGCCAAAAGGTCTTACTTACTGTAACAATGTTCTTTACGTTTCCCTTGTGTGACTCCCTTTGTTTAGACACTGATCAAAATGGGTGTCTTGACCTGCGGATATTTACCATGAATTTCCCTGCACATTGTTCTCCTTGAGCTCACAGGCCTAACATGTGCAAATAACAGATCTGAATCTAACATTAAATGGTTAAGCTTCCGTCACACTCAATTTAGAAAGCGTTTGATTTGTCTCTGAGTTGGAACCTGTAGACACACAAATGAGCAGCATTTACATTTTTTTTCTCCAAATGTTCTTGTTTCCCACTGGGGTAAACAAGCCACAGGCTCCTTCAGCACCGTGACGTAAGTGATATCCTACGTCCTATAAATAGAAAGAACATTTCTTGTGGCTAAAGGCTATGTGTAAGCTGTTGGCCGTGTGCCCATAACTTTATTCTGACACCGGATGAATAGTTCTGTTTTAATGCTGGATGTCAGAATCACTACAACTATCAGAGAAAATGTTATTCATATGTTAGGATCCTTACACAATCGAACAGGATGAATAAATGCTTAAATCTTCACATTATTTTTTTATCGTGGAGAACACGATTGTTAGCACAATTTGAGAACCGGCACTTTTCCACTAATCTACTGATGGCGAACATGCCTTGTCTCTTTAATATTAATATTCTGATCACAAGCAAGTTTGTTTGTAAGTCCTGTGAAAACATACTGGTAGTAATCAATCCACTCTTCTCAGTTCCCCTACTCCTCTCCAAACCCACCATGAACATCATTTAAAGCTAGATGTAAACATTATAAATCATGATTTGTGGACTGAAAAAAGTAGCATAGTCTGAAAGTTGGTAAAAGTTTTTCCACCTTTTATTTAAATTGCATGATATTGAATTCTGATGATGTTCCCAACTGTTTAGTTATCACTGAATGATTGATCACATGGGTAACTGAATAGATTGTTGGCCAACTTTGACTTTTATAACATTAAAGGATTCACATTGTCAATTATTCAATGCTTTTCGTTCTCCGTCCTAAAGATGAGAGAGGCTATTCCAATCCATTCAGGATCAGCCCTAGAATGGGATAATATGATTGCTAAATTGCTCTGTACGTTTTTAAAAGCTGACCCCCCCCCCCCCCCCCCCCCCCCCCCCCCCCCCAACCTCATGTTTTCTAGCTTTCGGAGCGCTGCTCCTTCCTCAGGTGAATGAAGAGGTATGTTCCAGCCCAACCTCATGTTTTCTAGCTTTCGGAGCGCTGCTCCTTCCTCAGGTGAATGAAGAGGTATGTTCCAGAATCAAATATATAGACCAATTCAAAGCTGCCAGACAATGCTTGGAATTCGAGCATTAGCAGGTGATTAAATCTTTACAGATCCAGAGATGGGGTAACCTCAGGTTAAAGAGGTGTGAATTGTATCAAGCCAGGACAGTTGGTAGGATTTCGCAGGCCAGATGGTGGGGGATGAATGTAATGCGACATGAATCCCAGGTCCCGGTTGAGGCCGCACTCATGTGTGCGGAACTTGGCTATAAGTTTCTGCTCGGCGATTCTGCGTTGTCACGCGTCCTGAAGGCCGCCTTGGAGAATGCTTACCCGGAGATCAGAGGCTGAATGCCCTTGATTGCTGAAGTGTTCCCCGACTGGAAGGGAACATTCCTGCCTGGTGATTGTCGCGCGATGTCCGTTCATTCGTTGTCGCAGCGTCTGCATGGTCTCGCCAATGTACCACGCTTCGGGACATCCTTTCCTGCAGCGTATGAGGTAGACAACGCAGCAGACCAGCTGTGGAACACCGCCAAACAGATGAGACAACAATACTATGCCACCTATATGCACACCAAGAACAGGAAGCTTGAGAAACTCGGCATCACCACCAGCAGCAACCAAGCCACCCCCGGTACCACAGTAGAAAACAATACAGGGAAGTCTATTGTCAACTTGTCAGACTACACCCTTCAACCAGACGAAATCGAAGTCCTCAGCAGAGGGCTCAACTTATGCACCACCACCAAAATGGACCCCATCAGTCTCGCGGCAGACACGGAGGAATTCATCAGGCGAATGAGGCTCCGGGAATTCTTCCACAGACACCAAGAGGCCAACAGCGAACCCAAGCAGACTACCAATGAACCGGAACAGCAGACCAAGAGATCTGCGGTGCGGCAACCGAAGAGGAAAGAGTCGAATTGGACCCCTCCGGAAGGCCGCTGCCCTAGACTCGAAATGTATGCTCAAGCCGTCAGGAGTCGCGTCAATGCCAGATTCATCAGTTGCATTCACAAGACAGCCCCGAACGTCACCCAAGCACAACGCAATGCCATCCGCGCTCTCAAGACCAACCGCAGCATCGTCATCAAACCAGCAAAGGAGGGGCCACTGTCATACTGAACTGAACGGACTACTGCAAAGAAGTATACCGACAACTGAACAACCAAGAAAACTACAGACAGTTACCCGCAGATCCGACCAAGGAACACATCCGCCAACTTAACAGACTGATCAAGACCTTAGATCCAGATCTTCAGAGCACCCTACGTGCTCTCATCCCACGTACTCCCCGCATTGGAGATCTCTACTGCCTCCCGAAAATACATAAGGCCAACACACCAGGCCGCCCTATCGTTTCAGGCAATGGGACCCTATGTGAGAACCTCTCTGGCTACATCGAGGGCATCTTGAAACCCATCGTACAAGGTACGCCCAGCTTCTGTCACGACACGACGGACTTCCTCCAGAAACTCAGCAACCATGGACCAGTTGAACCAGGAACATTCCTCGTCACAATGGATGTCTCGGCACTCTACACCAGCATCCCCCATGACGACGGCATTGCTGCAACAGCCTCAGTACATAACACCGACAACTGCCAATCTCCAGACGCAATTCTGCAACTCATCCGCTTCATTCTGGATCACAACGTCTTCACCTTCGACAACAAGTTCTTCATCCAGACGCACGGAACAGCCATGGGGACCAAATTCGCACCCCAATACGCCAACATCTTCACGCACAAGTTTGAACAGGACCTACTCACCGCACAGGACCTTCAACCGACGTTATACACCAGATACATCGATGATATTTTTTCCTTTGGACCCACGGCGAAGAATTACTGAAACGACTACATGATGACATTAATAAGTTCCATCCAACCATCAGACTCACCATGGACTACTCTCCAAAATCAGTTGCATTCTTGGACACACTCTTCTCCATCAAGGACGGTCACCTCAGCACTCCGCTTTACCGCAAACCCACGGATAACCTCACGATGCTCCACTTCTCCAGCTTCCATCCTAAACACATTAAAGAAGCCATCCCCTATGGGCAAGCTCTCCATATACACAGGATCTGCTCAGATGAGGAGGAGTGTAACAGACATCTACAGACGTTGAAAGATGCCGTCGTACGAACAGGATATGGCACTCGACTCATCGATCGACAGTTCCAATGCGCCACAGCGAAAAACCGCACCGACCTCCTCAGAAGACAAACATGGGACACAACCGCCAGAATACCCTTTATCGTCCAGTACTTTCGCAGAGCGGAGAAACTACGACATCTTCTTCACAGCCTTCAACACATCATTGATGAAGATGAACATCTTGCCAAGGTCATCCCCATACCCCCACTACTTGCCTTCAAACAACCACGCAACCTCAAACGAACCATTGTTTGCAGCAAACTATCCAGTCTTCAGAACAGTGACCACGACACCACACAACCCTGCCATGGCAATCTCTGCAAGATGTGCCAGATCATCGACATGGATACCACCATTACATGGGAGAACACCACCCATCAGGTACGCGGTACATACTCGTGCGACTCGGCCAACGTTGTCTACCTCATACACTGCAGGAAAGGGTGTCCCGAAGCGTGGTACATTGGCGAGACCATGCAGACGCTGCGACAACGAATGAACGTACATCGTGCGACAATCACCAGGCAGGAATGTTCCCTTCCAGTCAGGGAACACTTCAGCAATCAAGGGCATTCAGCCTCTGATCCCCGGGTAAGCGTTCTCCAAGGCGGCCTTCAGGACGCGCGACAACGCAGAATCGCCGAGCAGAAACTTATAGCCAAGTTCCGCACACATGAGTGCGGCCTCAACCGGGACCTGGGATTCATGTCGCATTACATTCATCCCCCACCATCTGGCCTGCGAAATCCTACCAACTGTCCTGGCTTGACACAATTCACACCTCTTTAACCTGAGGTTACCCCATCTCTGGATCTGTAAAGATTTAATCACCTGCTAATGCTCGCATTCCAAGCATTGTCTGGCAGCTTTGAATTTGTCTATATATTTGTTTCTGGAACATACCTCTTCATTCACCTGAGGAAGGAGCAGCGCTCCGAAAGCTAGTGACATCGAAACAAACCTGTTGGACTTTAACCTGGTGTTGTAAGACTTCGTACTGTGCTCACCTCAGTCCAACGCCGGCATCTCCACATCATGTTTTCTGGTAGCGGAGGTGGCCCATAATTGACCAGCGGAGGGATCTTCTGATCCCACACGAGTGTGTCCAAGAATGCAACTGATTTTGGAGAGTAGTCCATGGTGAGTCTGATGGTTGGATGGAACTTATTAATGTCATCGTGTAGTCATTTCAGTAATTCTTTGCCGTGGGTCCAAAGGAAAAAAATGTCATCGATGTATGGGATTCCCATTGTTCGCACCCTTCACCGCTGGGGAACCCATAGCAGCGGGATCACCGACAGTAGGACCGGAAGATCCTGCCAGTGGGAATGGCTGAAAAACCTCGGCTGTTCTATGGTCCCTCTGGGACAGCAGTGGGAAGCTTCCAGCGTAGCTCAGGTGACTATGAGCATTTGCCTCCAGCCTGCAATTTGAATCTTTCAGCCTGTGGTCTGCTCATTATTCAAGCTTCTATTGGGAGGACGCTTTTTGTTCACCTTCCTTTCAGCCTCAATGGGTGTAAGATTGTGCGGATCTGAGATCCTTCCACCACAGAATGGAAGATGCCTCATGCAACTTAAATTGTGCTTTTACTAAACTTTGATCCCTGTGACTGTGGAGAATTCTGCGGTTCTGACTTTTCAATTGGGTGGAAATTCATAGATTAGAACAGTAACTTCAACTGCAGTGTTTATATAAGACTACTTGTGACACTAATAAAGATTATTGTAAAAAGCAGATGTGAGTTGAACGGTTTGAGTGTAAATGCAAACCTTCAGATTCCTTGCCAGCCCTGAAGTTGGAACATCTGAATTACAAATTAATTTCCGCAGAAAGAGGTTTGAATGAGGAGAAAACATTAAACAGGTTGGACATTAAATTATACAATTATGCACAAAGCAAAATATGTAAAATTAACATGATTTGTTTCCATAGATAAAATGCATGTCACTGTAATCATTTTATTTTAATATCCAGAACTGGTGCAAAAACGATCATCCTTCAACACAACATGATCTAAGGTCACAAAAAAGATTTATCCTATCTGTTCCCACTGTTGCAGGCAAATTTTACTGCCCATGGTCGTGTATGTTTGTATGTAAGAGGTGAGTGTTTTTGTCCCCCCCCCCCTCCTGCAGGATGCGCCCCTGTACTCTGGGGTTTCCCCTTGTTTAGGGGGTCATCCAAAATGGCCGCAGTCACCATATTCACCATGAGGCTGGGCTCCTGCGCTCTGGGTTTTCCCTTTGTCCAGGGGCCACCCAACATGGTTGCCAACTGTGCGTAGACCATGCGGGTGAGCCCCTGCATTCCGAGGTTTCCCTTTGTTTAGGAGCCTTCCAAAGTGTCTGCCTGCGGTGCCATCTTGTTCCACGTTTCCGATATTGACCTGCTGAAGCCACTCGAGAGCCCTTCCCGCCCCTTATCATTTCGTTCCCCTGTGGTTTTGGTTCCCCCTCCTTCCCCCCTCACCCCCTCTGACCCCCCATAATCCCCTCTTTTCTCTACCCCCTGCCTTCCCCCCTCATTTCTGTGTCTCCCCCCACCAGGCGCACCCTTCCCGATCCGAGATGCACCACGGCCCCTCTCTCTCTCATACTTCCTGGCACTAACTTTCCCGCTAGTGTAGTGATCCCCCTCCCAGGATTGATCTGACCCCCTCCTTTACCCGCCTTGTAGTGTCCGTACTGTCTCTTCCTCACTCTCTCCTGCGCTCTGTTGTCCTCACCCCCTCCTTCCTATTCACTGGTTCCCATGTTCATAGCGAGGCAATGCAGTCCCACGCAAAATTGTCCATTTCTTCCTTTTCTTTTCTCCGTGTCTTCCTCATTGCTGCCTCCCTTGCTGCCTGTCCAGAACATTCTTACGGACGAACTTGTCCGCCTCTACCGGGGCAGTAAAATGATTTTCTTTGCCTGGCTGAGTATAACATCCCGAATCTGACCGTGCTCTTGTACAGGGCTGCCTTTGCATGGATAAACTCGGCCCTGCGAAGGATCCTGTCCCGGTCCTGATACTTGTGCAGCTCGGCTATTATCGCCCTCTGCTGCTCCCGACCCTGAGCTTTGGTCGGAGTGACCTGTCAGCCCTGCCGATCTCTGGCGGCTTGGGGAAGCTGTCCCTCCCAGCCAGGTTGCCCAGCATTTGGGCCACGCAGTCGGTTGGGTCCCTGCCCTCGATCCCCTCAGGCAGGCCTACTATCCAAATGTTCTGCCTCCTCGATCGATTCTCTTGGCCCTCGACCTTCCCTTTTAGGCTGGATCAACTCCATCATTTTGATCTCGGCCTTCAGGGCGACAATTCGGTCATCTTGATCCCTCGACGTCTTTTCCAGCTCTCGTATCATGCTCCTCTGGCTTCCAGTTTGCTCCCCATGCCATTGAACGCCATCTGCATGGCTCCTCCGCCACCTTGACTGTCGCCTTTATCTTGGCTTTAATATCTTCTTTCATTGCATTTGGTTCCTTGATTAGGAACATCTTCCATTCATCGCCTGGCCGGGGAGGAGGGGGGCGAGGTGGTGGAGATTGTTTTCCAGATCGCCAATCTCCCTCGCCTCGTGGGTCTGCCGACTCACTTGCTTACCGCTCCTGTCCCTTTTCACAATTCCTGGTTTCCCCGCGGCCTCTCGAGCTATTGTTTCCTGGCATTTTTGCTGTTGGTACTATTGTTGAGGGTGAGGGTATGTTTAAGTCCGATTTTGCAGGTTACATTCGGCCAAACATGACTATTTTTGCATCATGCGGAGGAAAGCCACCTGATGAGTGACTGATCAGCACAGCCCCGTCATCAGAAGTGCTCTAGGCCTCTTTTATCGCAGGCCTTTAGTTTATGAGATGCAGTTGATGCTTTAAAGTTGAAGTGAAGGTTTTATGAAGTGAAGGATTCTCAGCAGGAATGGGGTTTCTTGCAGTACGAGTTTCTGGATGTTTGGTTCTCAGGTGTGCTTTACCCGGAACAGCCTAGGAACTCCATTTCTCTCGATCAGAATCGCCCTTGACTGCACAGATGACTTGCAGATTGTTGGGTGGCTTTCAGTAGAACTATCTTGGTGCAATAAAATGGCCTTGTCGCGTCTGACTTGGTAACGCGACAAGTCCGTTGAATCTCACGAGACGCCTCTCTAGAGATTTGCGATGCTTGAAACGCCTCAAAAGATTAAATGAAACCTCGCAAGATAATGGAATCATGATCACGCCGTTGCTGGGCGAGATCCAGATTAACATATTTCAGTGAGTCATTAGGCTCATTTAAATATATCTGCGTTGTTTTCGCTCGGAGCCCGGGAACTAATGGCCTCTGGGAGACCCACCATGGCACTGTTTAGCACTGGCATCGACAAACGTGGACCTAGCATAGTGGCACCTGGGGGGTCTCCCAGGCCATATGAAACACCTGTGTGGTACCCTCGTACTCCCACTGACACGGGCACCTTGGCACTGCCAACCTGGCACCTTAGCAGTGGACACATTAGTAGTGCCGCCCTGGAACTGCCAGGATGCCCTTATGGTACTGCCAGGCTAGCAAGGGCTCTGTGAGAGTGCCAGGCTGGTAGTGCCAAGGTGCCCAGGTGCTAGGTTGCCCATGCAAGGGGTCAGATCCAGAGGTGCCTTGTCCTTAAGAGATGGGGTGAGGGGGCGCTTGAGGTAAGTTGGGTGCATTGGAGGTGTAAGGAGGCCACGGTGGGGTGCCTGGGTCGAAAACTCGGGGCAGCATTTAAAAATAGCGCCTTGTCCACAAATGCTCTTGATGCAAGTGTGGCCTCAACTGGGCGTTCCATGCCAAGGCCAAAAAAAAGGTGAAGCGCGCAGCGCCGAGAAACACCCCACTAAACATGCCCAAAATGGAACTCCATTTCTGACCCCTTAAATCGCGCTCTCTGTTGATTTAAAAGCAAAAAAAATTTCCATTATCATGGGCCTTCCACAAGTTCAAAGTCCTGTTTCCAAACAAAGGGTAGGGTGCATATTGATTCCAATCACCCTGTGTGGTTGGCTGACACCTTGTGGTTCACTCAATCATTTGGATATGGCAAATTGATCAGAAACTGAACTGAACTAGCCATATTAATACTGTGGCTACCAGGGCAGGTCAAAGGCTAGGAATTCTACGGTGAGTAACTCACCTCCTGACCCATCAAAGTCTGTCCACCATCTACAAGGCACAGTCAAGAGTGTGATGGAATACTGCCCACTTGCCTGGATGAATCCAGCTGCAACAACATTCAAGAAGCTCAACACCATCCAAGGCAAAGATTGCTCCCCCTTCCACAAACATTCAAACCCTCCACCACCAACGAACAGTGGTAGTCGTATGTACCATCTACAAGATGCACTGCAGTCTAAGGTTCCTCAGACAGCACCTTCCAAACCCATGACCACTACCATCTAGAAGGACAAGAGCAGCAGATACCTGGGAACCCCACCACCTGGACGTTCCCCTCCAAGTCACTCACCACCCTGACTTGCTGGGGGCAATATCCTAGAATTCCCTCCCTAACAGCAAAGTGTGTATACCTACACCTCATGGACTGCAGCGGTCCAAGAAGGCAACTCACAACCACCTTCTGAAGGGAAACTAGAATGGGCAATAAATGCTGGCCTAACCAGTGACGCCCACATCCCGTAAATGAATTTAAAACATTTTTAAAAATTAATTCATGGCTGGGTCAACACTTAGTGCCCATTCCTAACTTTGGTCAGAGGATATTCAAGAGTCAACCACATTTCTGTGCCTCTGGAGTCACATGTAGGCTTCCCCTAAAGGCCAGTAGTGAGCCAGAAGTTTTTTTTATAACAATCAGCAATGGTTCCAAATTTTTAGTGAATTTAAATGTCATCATTTTCCATGGCAGGGTTCAAACACGAGTCCGCAGCGAATGGCCCTGGGTGTCTGGAACACTAGACCACTGACAATACCACTATGCCACCTCCTCCCCATACAATGAAAGGTTATTGGGATCCAGTCTTGAACATTGAGTTTTGATGTCCCCCTTTGTCCATGGTGAAACAGAAAACCAGGTCAGCTGGAATCCTTTAGTCCTTTGTTATTGACCTATCCTTAAACAAAGGGATGTGTGAATTACCAGATGACTGTGAATGTCCAGATTTAATTAGATATTCACTTGACATTTAGGCTCACCTGAAGCTCAAAATGCCAAAGGTCACATGATTTACATTGGGCATTTTAATAATCTGTGTGCGTGCGTCCTGTTTTCAAAAGTAGTGACTGAATGTTTGGAACGTAATAGGACATGACACTCGGGCTCGGACAGCTTTTTGATAATTGTATAGCAGGCGAAAAAGGTGATATGCACATCTGTCAACAATGAAGCTATGAAATAGGAAGGCTGTTTAGATGATTTACTTTGGAGGGAGCGTTTCTGAACCTTTCTCCATTAACTGGTGCAACCATAACTCAGAGTCATAAATCAAACTGGTCGGTACCGTACAGCTGGGGATTTTAACCCTTTGATCTGGTAGCTTGAGTTTTCACATTTAAATTAGAATTCTGCTGGTGAAATCTTGAGTGTTGACAAGCAACAGGGAGCATGTGACAAAAGGAATGCATGCTTTGTGGTCTGAGGAGTAATTTGCAGATGAAAACAATAACAGGGGTATGGGCAGAAAATGGACCTTTCTAGATATGTCTGCTGTGACAGGGGTGTTGCCAAGCAAAGCCAGTGGCGTGTCAATGTTTAATAATAATGACAGATTAATTTACTTCAGATATGAGTACATGTACCAGGTACTGCAAATACTTAGCGCATTCCCTTGTACCTGAAATTTTTATGACAGGTACTCAGGAAATGTTGTATTTAACATCATTTTGGGTGGGATGCTTGAACCAGCCATTTCTTGTCCCGAGGCACTTAATAAGAAATTCTATCAGTTTTAAAGTAACACCATGTGACAGCCTGACAAGGAGGTAATGAGCCCTGTCACCATGCCTTTTTTTCCTAAATTTTATTTGTGTTTTATCTTCTTTAGAAAGCGAAACCTCTTTCACAATTTCAAATTACTACTAAAAGGCAAAGATATGAATTCATCGTGAAAATTATATGCAAAGGAAATAATAGAGCCAAATCACCCGTGGGGACAAAGATTGTATGAAGTGACAGATAATGAGTCTTTGATCCCAGCCAGCATTTATTATGCTACATTTTCTTAATAAAGATAAAATAGCATTCTTGTAATTCCAGTCTTGAGTAAATGAATTATTCATATGTTCATTCATTAATTATTCATGTTCATTTGCAGTAACTTGCCTGGAAAGATTAAAATTAAGATAGAAAGCTTGCCTTTAATTGAAACAGAGGACAATATCAGGAAAGGAATCATTATATCTTCACACAATCTGAAAACAAGACTTGTGTTATTGTCCTTTGTGTAAACTGAGTATTCATTTGGGATGGCAACATTTTCAGCTCATTTTGGTGAATTAATGTCTTGTGACCTCGGCAATGAAACTACTGACATGTCACTGAGAAACTCACACAGTCAAGGTATTCAAAGCCAACATGTCCTCAGATGCATGATGCGCCCCCCCCCCCCCCCCCCCCCCCCCACACACACACACAGACACTTAACTGTAAAACTAACAATGCAAAGCGTTGTCAGATTTTGGCATTTTAATCTTGTAGCCAGTTAAAATGGCTAACTCCCGATTAGAGTGGCCAAACCCCGATTTAAAATGGCAAACGGAAGAGGCTGATGGGAAAATCAGCCAACAGGACTCAAACAGGCAGCTGCAGGTAAAACTGTGTATTCGCCTCTGGGGAGGCCAGACAGAATCGATACCTGCAGCCATCAGCATAACAACACACCAGCCATCTGAACATTAATTAGCAATCCCCGGAAACAATGTGCAACAAATTAGACACACAAAGCCAACCCAGACTTTTCGGCGCCAGCAGGAGCCTACACAATGAGAGGTGAACGACCACCCCAAAACCGCCCATCAATCAAGGAATCACTCCAGCATTGGAGAATATCGAACCAAGTGATTGGGACAAAGTCCAATCACTTGGAACCAGGTACAGGGTCCGCCCCGAAAGGCGGGAAGCCCCTGGGGACTATAAGAATAGAGTCCAAGTTCAAATCGACCCTTCTCCACCCTTCTTCACCCTACTGCAACCCCTCTGCCTTCTGCTGACCCTCTGCAACAACCGCTAGAATCTTAAGTCTTACTTCAACGCTCGCTACGAGATAGGCGCTCCTAGCTATCGACCTGTACCAGCTTTGAATCCCGCAGGCTCAGAACCTATACGAAAGGCCATTCGTTTCCCTGACCTGGTGGGCCATTTCCAAAGTTAAGTATTGGCCTGTTAGTTGTAGGAAGTAGCTTAGAAGTATAATTAATGTATAAGTATTGATTACTGTATATAATAAATGTGCGTTGATTTAACTCTTACTAAGTGGTGTGTTGGATTATTGATCATTACTCGGACTTGAACCACGTGGCGGTATCAGAAAGATACCTGCCGACTCAAGAGCAAAGGTGATAGGACAAGAGCAATTAAAGGCTAAAACGAGCAACAATCTGCCTGGGGGAAACAAAATTTGTCCTCACGACCTAAGGCCGGATTTTCTCGCTGGAGGCGGGAATGGAGAAGGGGATTTCATGGTAGGCTGCGAACCCACCTCCGTCTTGCCGTGTTTTTCACCGGGTCATGACCCTAAAGCTGGGCCTGCTGCCCCAATCATTGGCCCGGGTGAGGGTTGAGGGTGCTGGGCAGGAATGGAGGCAGGACGCCATGGGCCAGGGAGGATAGACGGTCCTGGGGGCGGTGGTGTTGCGAGCGACGGGGGTAGTGTGGGGTTGGAACCTGCTGGTGCCAGGTCCCTGAGGGAGACAGTATCCTGGCGGCCATCGGGGAACGCCATGTAGGCGTACTGGGGGTTTGCGTGGAGCAAGTGTACCCTCTCCACCAACGGGTCCGCCTTGTGGGGTCGCACATGTTTACGGAGAAGCACGGTTCCCGGAGCTGTGTACCAAGTCGGGAGCGACACCCCGGATGTGGACTTCCTGGGGAAGGCAAAAAGACGTTCATGCGGTGTATTGTTAGTGGCAGTGCAAAGTAACGAGCAAATGGAATGTAGTGCATCAAGGAGGACCTCTTGCCAGCGGGCGGCTGGGAGATGTCTGGACCATAGGGCCAGCTGGATGGCCCTCCATACCGTCCCATTCTCCCTTTCTACCTGTCCGTTTCCCCGGGGGGGTTGTAGCTTGTGCTCTGCTGGAGGCGATACCCCTGCTGAGCAGGAACTGACTCAGCTCATCACTCATGAATGAGGGTCCCCTGTCACTGTGGATGTAGGCGGGGAAACCGAACAGAGTGAAGATCGAATTGAGGGCTTTAATGACGGTGGCAGACGTCATGTCGGGGCAAGGGATGGCGAAAGGGAACTGGGAGTATTCATCGATCACACTGAGGAAATATGTGTGACGATCGGTGGAGGTGAGGGGGCCTTTGAAGTCCATGCTGAGGCACTCAAAGGGGCGGGAGGCCTTCACCAGACGCGCGCTGTCCGGCAGTCCCTGGTGATTGTCCTTACTTCCTTGACGGAGTAGGGCAAATTTCGTGCCTTAATGAAGTGGTACAACCGTGTGACCCCTGGGTGACAAAGGCTGTCGTGCAGGGTCCGGAGTCGGTCTACCTGTGCGCTGGCACATGTACCTCGGGATAGGGCGTCTGGGGGCTCGTTGAGTTTGCCAGGGGCGATACCTAATCTCGTAATTATAGGTGAAGAGCTCGATTCTCCACCGCAAGATTTTATCATTTTTGATCTTGCCCCGCTGTGTGTTGTTGAACATAAAGGCTACCGATCGTTGGTCAGTGAGGAGAGTGAATCTCCTGCCGGCCAGGTAATGCCTCCAATGCCGCACAGCTTCAACGATAGCTTGGGCCTCTTTTTCGACGGATGAGTGCTGAATTTCAGAGGCATGGAGGGTGCGGGATAAGAATGCCACGGACCTTCCTGCCTGATTGAGGGTGGCGGCAAGGGCGACGTCTGATGTATCGCTCTCGACTTGGAAAGGCAGTGTTTTATCTACAGCTTGCATTGTGGCCTTGGCAATATCAGCTCTGATCTGGGCGAATGCCTGTTGGGCCTCGGCCATCAGGGGAAACTGGGTGGACTGTATGGGTGGGCGGGCCTTGTCCGCATAGTTTGGGACCCACTGCACGTAATATGAAAAGAACCCCAGGCAGTGTTTGAGGGCCTTGGGGCAGTAGGGGAGGGGGAGCTCCATGAGAGGGCGCATGCGGTCAGGATCGGACCCCAGAACTCCGTTCTGGACCACATAGCCGAGGATGGCTAAGCGGTTTGTGCTGAACACACCCTTCTCCTTGATGTAAGTGAGGTTTAGGAGAGTAGCGGTGCGGAGAAATTTAGCAAGGTTGGCGTCGTGGTCCTGCTGATCATGGCCGCAGATGGTGACATTGTCTAGGTACGGAAACTTGGCCCACAAACCGTACCGGTCGACCATTAGGTCCATCTCCCTTTGGAAGACCGAGACCCCGTTAGTGACGCCAAAGGGGACCCTAAGGAAGTGATATAGTTGGCCTTCTGCCTCGAAGGCAGTGTATGGATGGTCCGATTTACGAATGGGGAGCTGGTGGTAGGCGGATTTCAGGTCCACCGTTGAGAAGACCCGGTACTGTGCAATCTGGTTAACCATGTCAGATATGCGTGGGAGGGTGTACGCATCGAGCTGCGTGTACCTGTTGATGGTCTGGCTGTAGTCCACGACCTTTCGGTGTTTCTCCCCAGATTTAACCACTACCACTTGATCTCCAGGGGCTGTTGCTGGCCTCGATGATGCCTTCCCGAAGCAACCGCTGGACTTAGGACCTGATGAAGATCTTATCCTGGGTGCTGTACCGTCTGCTCCTGGTGGCGACGGGTTTGCAATCTGGAGTTAGATTAGCAAAGAGGGAAGGTGGATCGACTTTTAGGGTCGCGTGACGGCACACAGTAAGGGGTAGTAAGGGTCTGCCGAATTTAAGGGTTAGGCTCTGGAGGTTGCACTGGAAATCCAGGCCGAGGATAAGTGCAGCGCAGAGGTTAGGGAGAATGTAGACGCGGAAGCCGTGGAATTTAACGCCCTGGACCATGAGCGTGACCGTACAGTGCCCCCGGATCGCTACGCAATGGGATCTGGAGGCCATGGAGATTTTTTGATTGGTGGGGTGTATCGTGAGGGAGCAGCGCCTTACCGTATCTGGGTGTATAAAGCTCTCGGTGCTCCCGGAGAACAGCAGGCAAGAGGTCACATGGCCGTCGACTTTCACGCTGGTGGATGCGTTGGTCAGGTTCTGCGGGCGAGACTGGTCGAGTGACATGGAGGCAAGCCTTGGTTGGTTGTCGGGTAATGGGGTGGCCATTGAGTTCCGATCTTGGAATGCTGGTGGTGTCCATGTGCTGGGGGGTAGACAAGATGGTGGTGGCCGGAGATCTTGAGGGTTACAAAATGGCGGCGCCCATGGAACGCACGTTGCGGGGGTGGAGAAAGATGGCGGCGCCCATGAAACGCACGTGTTGCGCGGAGGAGAAGATGGCGGCGCCCACTGATCGCACATGGTCTGGGCGGGAGGAGAAGATGGCGGCGCCCATTGTCCGTGTCTGGGGGGGAGGGGGGGGCGATTGCAGCCACTGACCGGGCCTGGCACACCGCGGCAAAATGGCCCTTCTTCCCGCAGGCTTTACAAAGGGCAGCGCAGGCCGGGCAGCGTTGGCGGGGGTGCTTTTGCTGGCCGCAAAAGCCGCATCGGGGCCCCCCGGGGTTTGCTGGCTGGCGTGTAGCGCAGGCGTATTGGGTGAGCAGGGGTGGCTGCCTGTGAGCTCCATGAAGCGTAGGAAGGGTGGACTGCGTGGCTGGGGGCGTAGGACTGGACGTTGCGCAGGGCGACCGTCATGGAGAGCGCTAGCATTTTAGTCTATGCGAGGTTGCGCGTGGCCCCTTCTAGGAGCCACTGACGTATGATATCTGACCCAATTCCGGTCACAAAGGCGTCCCTCATAAGGAGGTCTGAGTGTTCCTTAGCTGTAACGTCCTGGCGGTCACGGTCCCAGACTAGTGGGATTAGGGCCCTCCAGAAGTCTTCTATGGACTCACCCGATAGTTGAGAACGAGTTGCGAGCGCGTGCCTGGCGAAGAGCGTGTTTGTCTTCTGCTCATAATTGCCCTTGAGTCGAGTCATGCCTTTGGCGTAGTTTGCCGCATCCTGGTTCAGCAGGAAGACTTTGGAGCTGAGCCTGGAATATAAGATCTGGATCTTCTGAGCCTCTGGAACAGGGGTCGGCACCGCGTTGATATCCGCTTCAAAGCAAGCTAGCCAGTGCTGGTAGTCCTTTCTGGCGTCGCTTGAGTGCGGATCCAGCTGCAGGCGATCTGGTTTAATACGGAAGTCCACCTTCGAAACTGATACCAATAAATTGAGGCACGATCAATTTGACTTAAAGACGAAAGTTGAATCCAAACTGAGGCTTTATTGGTATCAGATGTGTGGCCTCCCACAGCAGCTGGCGAAATGGCTGCGAGCTGGAGGACACGCATATTTATACCCCACCTCCTGGGCGGAGCCAGCAGGCAGGGGCCACAGGCGAACCTGTAGTGCAGGTTCTACCGTACAACCTCTAATATAAGTACAACAGACGATCTTCATCATCGAAGTGGCCTGGGCATAGGGGGAACCAAGACCCAGGGTTGGATAGCGAAAGGCTGGTTAGTAAAAGTTTTATTGCTGTTCAGTAGGTTTTTTGGGATCCAAACTTTCACCTTTTTTTTGTTGCAGTGAACAACACAGTCCCCACCAGGCTGGAGTGGGTCAGCACTGGAGAGCTCCTCACAGCTGCCGGCACCTGGCAAAACCACAGGAGGTCAGCACGCGAGTTTGGAATAAGCACCCTCCTGACTTCAATTTGCCCAATGAACGAAACGGGTGGCTTCACTTTCCCTCGGATCCCTGCTCCTCTACCGTCCTCAGGAAAATCAGCAGAGCCGAGAGTGACATGTAGGCCGCCAACACCTTTTCTTTTGCCAACCTACTTAACACCCTGATTCGGGATGGGGAAAGCCCTGCCCCAAATTGACCTGTGCAAAAATCCATTTGGTGCAGATTACTTAATGCATTAAAAATGAAACTTTTTGAAGGCTTCATTTGAGCTTGGTTTGCTGAAACAGATATTGATGCAAATAGATATTTCTCCTCCTTCTGGCACCATTGTCTTATGAGGGGGTTGGAATTCCATTGGATTGGTCTTTGATTACGCTTGGCAAAATATTACAGCGGCTTGCCATTACCCTTCTGCACTACGGCAGGAAGTTGGCCACACTTACCTTCCGGTACTTGGAAAGATTGACAGGCTGATTATCAACATGTTTGGCCACATCATGAACGCACCTTCCGCGGCCCTCAAGTCCTGAAGTGGGACTTGAACCTGGAGTTTCTGCCCTGGGGGTAGGAACACCACAAACTGCACCTCAAGAACACCTTTTGTGACCTTTAGCATATATTATTTTTATTTTATACATGTGCGTATATAAAGAATTTTTAAACTCAGTAAGGTGATGTGTCAATCTTACCTTAATGTACATTTTTTTTAAAGCCTCAGCTTTCTCGGATGTTTCTATTAGTTCAGTTAAATGCCTGAAGGTCGATGTTGTATTTCTACAGGGTTCTCAGTTTGTGTAGCTATTCCACCTTACTCAGGCTAGGCTGACAAAACAGTCAAACATGTAACCATCATTGCTGATGCTTTCAAAGGAGAGGTTCGCAGGTTTGATTCTTGCCGTGCAGTTCTTTAACAGACCAGAAGCTGGGTGATGGGCACTTTAATTGCTCTCAGCGTTCATAGGCCAGAAGGAGAAACTAGACATGGTTCCTGCTCCTGATCACCAATTATTTGATTCCTGCTCTATGCTACCTTGTGCTAAGGTATTGGAAGACAACAGAATTAGGGGGAGGCAGCAACATATTGGCAATGTCACTGGAAAAGTAATTCAAAGGCCCAGGCTAATAACCTGGGGACATGGGTTCAAATTTCAGTATGGCAGCCGGGAGAATGTAAATTCAATTAAAGCTAGTCTCAGTAATGGTGACCACAAAACTACAGGATTGCCTGCTTCACAGTGGGGATGGTTGTTGATGATTGCATGATGTCCAGCACCATTTGCAATTCTCAGATACTGAAGTCGTCCCGTGCCCATAGGCAACAGAACCTGGACAACATTCAGTTTTCAGTTGAGAAGAGGCAAGTAACATTCATGGCAAGCAAGTGTTAGGTAATAACCATCTCCAGTAAGAGAGAATCTTAACTATCTCCCATTGACATTCAATAGCATTACCACCCCTGAATCCCCCTCTATCAACACCCTGAGGCTTAATATTGACCAGAAACTGAACTGGACCTTATAAATACTGAAAGTCCAGGCCGAGTAGTAGGGCAGCGCAGAGGTTAAGGAGGACGTAGAGGCGGAAGCCGCTGAATTCTACGCCCTGGACCGTGAGCGTGACCATACAGTACCCCTGGATCACCACGGAATGGGATCCGGAGGCCAGGGAGATTCTTTGGTTGGCGGGGTGTACCACGAGGAAGCAGCGCCTTACCGTATCTGGGTAGATAAAGCTTTCGGTGCTCCCGGAGTCCAGCAGGCAAGAGGTCACGTGTCCATCGATTTTAACGCTGGTCGATGCGGTGGCCAGGTTGTGCGGACGAGACTGGTCGATGGTCACTGAGGCGAGTCGTGGTCAGTCGTCACTTATGTCGGATGATGGGAATCCCGGGAGGCACAGGTCCTGGAATGCTGGCGGTGCCCATGTGCCGTGGGGGAGACAAGATGGTGGCGCCTGACGATCTTGAGGAAGACAAAATGGCAGACGCCCATGCGCCGTACGTGGCGGGGGGGTTGGACAAGATGGCGGCGCCCATGGGCCGCACATGTTGTGCGGAGGGGAAGATGGCGGCGCTCACTGGCTGCGCTTGGTCTGAGGGGGAGAAGATGCCGGCGCCCACTGGCTGCGTGTGGTCTGAGGGGGAGAAGATGGTGGCCCCCACTGGCCGCGCGTCGTCTGGGAGGTGAGGATGGCGGCGCCCATTGTCCATAAATGAGGGGGGTGGGGGCGATAGCGGTGACTGCACGGGCCTGGCACACCGCGGCGAAGTGCCCCTTCTTACCGCAAGACTTACAAAGGGTAGCGCGGGCCAGGCAGCGTTGGCGGGGGTGTTTCTACTGGCCTCAAAAATAACATCGGGGCCCCCGGCGTTCGCTGTCTGGCGCGTGGCGCAGGCATATTGGCTGTGTAAGGCCCCGCTAGGGGGCCGTCTGTGTGGTCCACGATGCGTAGGAGGGGTGGGCTGCGCGGCTGGGGGTGTAGGCCTGAATGTTGCGTGATGCGACCGTCATAGAGAGTGCTAGCTTCTTTGTCTCTGCTAGATCGAGCGTGGCCTCTTCTAACAGTCGCTGGCGTATGAGGTCCGACCCAATCCCTGTAACGAATGCGTCCCGCATAAGGAGGTTTGAATGTACCGTGGCCGTAACGGCCTGACAGTCACAGTCCCGGACGAGTGGGATTAGGGCCGGCCAGAAGTCTTCTATAGACTCACCAGGGAGTTGAGAGCGAGTGGCAAGTATGTGCCTGGCGAAGAGCATGTTCGTCTTCTGCGCGTAATTTTCTTTGAGAAGCGTCATGGCTTTGGCGCAGTTTGGCGCGTCCTGGATTAGCGGAAAGACGTTGCAGCTCAACCTTGAGTACAGGATCTGTATTTTCTGAGCCTCCGAGACAGGGCTGGGCGCTGAGTTGATGTACGCCTCGAAGCAAGCTAGCCAGTGCCGAAAGTCCTTTTTGGCCTCGCTTGATTGCGGATCCAGCTGCAGGCGATCCAGTTTGATTCGGAGGTCCATCTTTTGAAAATCTTAGAGCAATAAATTGATGCACGATCAATGGCACAAAGACTTGAGTTGGATACAACTGAGACTTTATTGCTCTAAGATGTGTGGCCTCCCACAGCAGCTGGCGAAATGGCTTCAGCATGGAGGGGGCACACATTTATACTCCGCCTACTGGGCGGAGCCAGCAGGCAGGGACTACCAACGTACCAGTAGTACAGGTCCTACCATACATCACCTAATAGAGGTGCAACAGTGGTTTACCACACCTCTTAATCTTCTCTACTCCAAGGGAGAACAAGCCCAATTTCTCCAATCTTCCCTTGTATCTAAAATTCCTCATTCCTGGTATCATTCTAGTAAGTCTCCTCTGCACTCTCTCCAGGGCTTTAACATCCTTCCTTAAATAAGGTGCCCAGAACTAACCACAATACTCCAAATGTGGTCTGACCAATATTGTTTCTTAAGGAGTACTCTCCATATGCAGTTTCACTATGGCCCTGTAGAGTTGTAACAACGCTTCCTTCCTTGTATGCTCAAATTACCTTGCAATAAACGGCAAAAAGGTCTTGAACATGAAATGCCCTCAGCAAAATCCAGCCCTTTAAGTCTAGTCATGTGAGTAGAGTACATGATTGCAGAAAGGAAGGCTTGTATTTATTTTTGGAACCTTTCACAATCTCAGGACCATTCGTAGCAGCTAATTAAATAATTATAAAGTGTAGTCACTGGACCCGAGTGAGAGCCTAAGGAGGCTGGAGAATCCGGGAAGAGCCCTCCAGCGGGCCTCCCGACAACCTCTGTGCCTCACATGATTTAACCAAGTCCTCCTAAACGCTGGAGTCGTAGCTCCGTCTAAAAGGGGCAGGACCAAATGATGCTCTCGGAAGTAGGTCTTCAACTTATCTGTGGTGAATGTAAGTACAATTAATTCACCAGTTATGTTCTATGTTTGTAAATACAGTTAATTTACCAGTTATGTTCTATGTTATTAACCCTGTGGGTTTTATCTGTGGGCCATTGTAGGGCTTCATCCACAGGGGGAGATGTTGGAGGATGTTGGAGCATGTACGGGCTCTGCCCATGGCTCCGCCCCTTTGAAGGAGTATAAGAGTAGCTGGCCTGTGGGACTGTCCTCAGTATCTACCAGTCGCAGGCAGACAAAGTTGATAGTTAATTAAAACCATTGTTTTACTCCGACACGAGTCCTTGAGTGAATTGATGGTCGCATCAATTTAATTAACTATCTGAACAAAAACGATTATGGAGTCAGCCACCAAACCTGACAGACCGGAGCTCGATCCACAGGCCGTGGAGGCGAAGGAAATTTTTTCACACTGGCTGCGGTGTTTCAAGGTCTACCTTGGCACGTCACGACGCTATCCATCACGGACGAACAAAAATTGAGTCTCCTCCACGCACGGGTGAGTCACCGCATTTCTGTGCAACTCGAAGAGGCCACCTCATATACCGCCGCTCTCGCAATCCTCGAGCGCATCTACGTGCGGCCTGTGAACGATGTCTACGCGTGACATATTCTCACTACTCGACGCCAGCGCCCCAGGGAGTCAATCGACGACTATCTGCGCGACCTCAAAGCCCTCACGCGCAACTGCAACTATCAGGCCGTTACGGCCACTCAGCACATGGAGCTCGCCGTCCGAGACGTCTACATTGCGGGGGTCAGATCAAATTACGTGCAGAAGTGACTGCTCGAGAAAGGGGCCCAGGACCTGGACGAGACGGTGAAACTGGCGACTTCACTGGAGGTCGCTTTCCAGAGCCTCACTGCATTTCCGGCTGAACACTCGACCCCCTCGTGGGCTCCCGACCAGAAACTACCCCAGGCCTGTGCTGCATGCCCACCCGGTCATCATGGGGGGTTGACTTGTTATTTTTGCGGCCTGCCTCAACACCCTCAACAGCACTTCGCCAAGGTCTGCCTTGCCAAGCCTAAGCGCGCGGACTCTCAGACCCGGTCTACCGACTCTCAGGCCCGCAGACCTCGCAATGTGGCAGCATGCCTGCCAACTCCAACTCCGCACAGCATGTGCCACTCACGGGGGACGCCATTTTGGCCATCCTCCCCCATGCGGCCGGCCATGTGCGAACCATGGGGGCCACCATCTTGGACGTCATCTTCCTCGATGCCCGCCACGCTTGATCAATGGGGGCCGCCATCTTGGACGCCATCTGCTACGCTGCTCGACGTGTACGACCTGCTCGGACAGTCACCGGGGGGCCGCCGTTACCCTCAGCTCAGCGCAGTCACCTTGGACCAGTCGCGACCCAAGCACCTCAAGAGCTCAATGATGGCCGTCCGGGTTAACGGGTACGGGACACCTTGCCTGTTCGACTCCGGGAGCACCGAGAGTTTCATCCACCCGGATCTGGTAAGCTGCTGCTCGCTCCTGATATTCCCAGCGAAGCAAACAATTTCCCTCACCTCCGGGTCGCACTCGGTACAAATCCGAGGGTGCACTACAGTAACCTTAGTGGTACAGGGCGCTGAGTACACTAATTTCCAGCTGTACGTGCTCCCAGATCTCTGCGCCCCCCCCTCCTTTTATGGCTCGATTTTCAATGTAATCTCAAGAACCTGACACTTAGCTTTGGCGGACCCCTGCCCCCACTCACTGTGTGCAGCCTAGCCACTCTGAAAGTCGACCCTCCTTCCCTCTTCCCTCTAATCCCACCGCTGATTGCAAGCCAGTAGCCACTCGCAGCAGGCGATATAGCATGCAGGACAGAATATTTATTAGGCCTGAGGTACTGCGTCTCTTGCAGGAAGGAGTCATAGAGGCCAGCAATAGCCCCTGGAGAGCTCAGGTGGTGGTCGTCAAGACCGGGGAGAAGCTCCGGATGGTGGTTGATTACAGCCAGACCATTAACCGGTTTACGCAACTTGATGCGTACCCCCTTCCCCGGATTGCAGACATGGTCAATCAGATCGCTCACTACCGCGTGCTCTCCACAGTGGATCTGAAGTCTGCATACCACCAGCTCCCAATCCGTCCGGAGGATCGCCACAACACAGCGTTTGAGGCAGACGGCCGCCTTTTTCATTTCCTCCAGATCCCTTTTGGCGTCACGAACTGGGTTTCGGTCTTCCAATGAGCAATGGACCGAATGGTGGACCAGTACGGGCTGCGGGCCACGTTTCCGTACTTGGACAACGTCATCACCTGCGGCCATGATCAGCAGGACCACGACGCCAACCTCCACCTATTTCTCCAAACCGCCCAAAAACTTTATCTCACCTATAAGGAGAAATGTGTTTTCGTACCACCAGGCTAGCTATCCTCAGCTACGTCATGGAAAATGGAGTCCTAGGGCCCGACCCTGACCGTCTGCGCCCCCTCCTGCAACTCCCTCTCCTTCACTGTCCCAAGGCCCTCAAAAGGTGCCTTGGATATTTTTCCTACTACGGTCAGTGGATCCCCCAGTATGCGGACAAAGCCCGCCCACTACCTAAGGCCACCCTTTTCCCTCTGGCAGCCGAGGCCCGCCAGGCCTTCAACTGCATCAAGGCGGACATCGCCAAAGCCGTGATGCACGCGGTGGACGAGTTTGTCCCCTTTCAGGTGGTGAGCAACGCATCAGAGGTCGCTCTCGCCACCACTCGCAATCAAGCAGGCAGACCGATTGCGTGTTTTTCACGCACCCTCACCGCCTCTGAACTTCGACACTCCTCGGTTGAAAAAGAGGCTCAAGCCATCGTGGAAGCCGTATGGCACTGGAGGCACTACCTTGCTGGTAGGAGGTTTACCCTCGTCACCAACCAACGATCGGTTGCCTTCGCGTTCGACAATACGCAGCGGGGCAAAATCAAGAACGATAAGATCTTGAGGTGGAGAATCGAACACTCCACCTATAATTACGATATAGTATATCGTCCTGTGAAGCTCAATGAGTCCCCTAGATGCCCTGTCCCACGGCACATGCGCCAGTGCGCAAGAGGACCGACTACGGGCTATCCACGACGATCTCTGCCACCCGGGGGCCACCCGGCTCGCCCATTATATCAAGGCCCGCAACCTGCCCTACTCCACCGAGGAAGTCAAAGCTGTAACCAGGGACTGCCAAATCTGTGCGGAGTGTAAACCGCACTTCTAGCGACCAGATAAGGCCCACCTGGTGAAGGCGACGTGGCCCTTTGAACGCCTCAGTATTGATTTCAAAGGGCCCCTCCCCTCGAATAATCGCAATACCTACTTTCTCAATATTATTGATGAGTTCTCCCGTTTCCCGTTTGCCATCCCGTGCCCCGATATGACCACCCCCACTGTTATCAGAGCCCTGCACAGTGTCTTCACCCTGTTCCGGAAACACGTTCGGACACATAAGACCGATCCCCTGGTAGAGAGGGTCCAGCTCCTGCACTCAAACCCACACTACGCATATGTTGAGCACCCCGATGGTCGACAGGATACCGTCTCCCTCCGAGACCTTGCGCCCATAGGCTCCTCCACCACTATGTCCACAGTAACCCCCCCCCCCCACGCGCTGTACCCCGCTCTTTCTCCCATGCCCAGCGCCCCCGCGCCCATTTGGCTCCTGCGCTCCCTTCCACCCGGCACACCAGTCGCAGGAATGAAGCTCAGGAAGAGCCGCTCCCGGAGTCCACCCCTGGGGCTGCACCGGACCCACTTCCCCAGCCACCTGAAGCGGCTGCAACACCAGTGCTTCGGCGGTCGCAGCGTACGATCCGGGCGCCGGACCGGCTGAACTTGTGACCCATCACCCCCGCCGGACTTTATTTTTTTACAGGGGGTGAATGTGGTGAATGTAAATACACCAGTCTGGGCCCTCTCCCGCCGATTCTGGGAGAGCTTTTCCTGAGGAGACACAGAGGGGGTATGGTGCATGGTTAGCTGCACTCATGGTTCATAGTGGTGGGAGGGGTGTGTGGAGGGAGGGTTGGGGATGTTGAAGAGGGAGGGGTGGGGGTCCTATGGGCGTTGGTGTCTACTCACTCGTGCTGCTCGGTGTTGGTCGTTGACCTTTTTTCAGTGCTGGAGGCCAGTCCTCCTGGCCACACTCCCCAAGCTCACAGCTGCCGCCACCTCATCCCAGGCAGATGCTGAGCCTGCGGAACAGAGGTACCCGGAGTTGATTGAGATGATAGGGAGCAGCCCGGATATTCAGAGGGAGATGTCAACATCCCTCCAGCAGATCCATAGGAGGAGTCCCAGAGGCTACGGGCACAGATGATGTCGCCGGCAATGCGTGGCACTGAGGCCAACACTGCTAGGATCACGATCGCAGTGGAGAGCCTGGTGCACGACGTCGGCAGCATTAGTGTTGGTATCCAAGACATCGCGCAGTCGGTGATGGCCATGGCTGAGGGTCTCAGCACAATATCCGACTCGCTGAGGGTGTGACCCAGTACCAGGCTGACCTTGATGAGGTTCTGCTGGACATATCCCACTCTCAGATGGGAATGGCCGAGCTAGTGCGGAGCTTGTCCCAGTCGCAGGTGGGCATTACCGAGGCACTGCAGAGCATGGCCCAATCACTGAGGAGAGTCACTGAGGGCATCGACACGATGGTGCAGACCATGGGGAACCTCCAGGGTTGGCAGAGCCAATGCAGGGGCAGCCAAGGCTCGAACCAGCTGCCCTCAATCCCAAGGTGAACCCCAGTACTCTATGGGCACTGACCAGGAGGATCACAAAGTGGGCAACCCGGGCGATGTACTGGAGTGCACCACAGGAGCATTTGAGGCATCGGAATCGCATCTTGACGAGTCCGACGCACCGCTCGGAGACAGCCTGGGTGGCCACATGGGCCTTGTTATACCGGGTCTCCGCTTCAGTCACCGGTGTCCATATTGGCCTCATTAGCCAAGTCCTCAGAGGATCCCCCTGAACCCCCAAGAGCCAGCTGCCCATCCTGGGGTGCTCCTCGAAGAGAGCAGGGATGACCGCCTGCCGCAGGATGTAGCTGTCGTGCACAGTTCCCGGGAAACATGCACACACGTGCATTATCTTCATCTGGTGATCGCACATGAGCTTTAGGGAGTGGAGCTCCTTTCGGTGACATAGGGCACCCCCAGATGGCCTGGTGAGCACAGGACAATGTGCGTAGCATCTATTAGCCCCTGGACGTGGGACATCCCCACGATGGCGGAGAAACCTGCTGCCCGGCCATCTTGCTGGGCTTGGTCCATGTCAAAGACGATGTAGTGTTCCATCTGGGCATACAGGGCATCCGTGACCTGCCAGATGCACCAGTGGGCTGTGGCCTGTGAGATGCCAGATAGGTCCCTGCTGGAGCCCTGGAATAATCCCGAGGCGTGAAAGTTTAGAGCTGCGGTGGTCTTTAAAGTCACAGAGAGTGGGTGTCCTCCTTCCCTATGTGGTAGCAAATCCGCGAGGACATAGCACAGGTGCCGCACCGTCTCTTTGTTGAGGTGGAAGCTCCTGTGGCACGCGATGTCTCCTGTTCGAAAGACCAGCAATGCCTGTACACCATGGGCCGTCGCGGGTCTCTTCCTTTGCGTCCCTCCCAGGACTGATGGGCGGCTGGATCCTCAGGGTGAGGGGCGGGGTCCGCTGCTTTGAGCCTCTTGTCATGTGAGTACCTTTAAGAAGTGGGTGTTTAAGAAATGTACCTTTAAGAAATGTGTGTTTATCAGTGATGTCAGAGTGTGGGTGGAGCTGGGCGGTCTGTCAGCTTTTTACTTCAATTTTAGGCTGTTGGCTGTAGGGTGTGTTTAGTTTCGTTTTCAGAGCTAGATTGCTGCAGTCACAGCCAGAAGGGGTATTAGTCTCTCTCTCTGTAATCTAAAGACTAAATCGATCCTCTGGTGATTTTAAAACAAATAACAGCCACCGAAAAATAGTGCAGGAGAATAGGGCAGCCGGCGTCGGTGCGGCGAGGCGGGATTCACACCTCCCCCCGGGGATTCTCCGACCCTGCGCCGGGTCAGAGAATCCAGCCCAAAGCTCTCATGGGGAGAACCCTGATTGGCAGAGGGTGGATAGCAAAGGAGGTCTCCTAGTGGTCCTTGAAAAACTGTTGTTCACACGGTCCACAGGGAAGCAGAATGTTTAAGAATAAAGATTTGCATTTGCAAACCATTTCTGGCCTTCAACTGAGTTCCCAGGCGGTTTGGTCTGGAGTGTTGGCCACCAGTCCATGTCTCCCACTCAAGCATCACCCAGATCAGGCCCTGGTGATATTGTCAGAGTCCAACCTACATATAGCACTTACAGAGAGTATCACAAACTTGGAATCAATGTCCTTTCTGGCCGTATTTGAACATTGCAATAAACCAAATTGGCATAGGGAAGGAATTGGTGCGTGTGTCCACCCCCCTCCCCCCCTCACCCCATTACACTTAAACCACAGCCTCCACTTGATGGCTGGGCTTCCACAAGGCAGGAATGGAGCAGAGGTGGTGGGGAACTAAATTCAAGGTCTAAGCTTCAATTAATTTCCTGAGATTGCAGAACCTGACGAATATGGGGGTGGGGGCTGCTATTATAGGAATGCACCAATTGAAGCACTTAAGTGGAATTAGTAGAAGAGAAATGTTCCCCATGTGAACAAAATACATTCTGTACAATATTGACAATTCAGTAAATGTGTATGAATGATCCCGGGCTCTGACTTTGAACATTAAACATTAATTTAACTACTTCTTCGAACTCTTAGGCAATAGTTTCAGCTTTTGGTTGTGGGGATAGTAAAATAACTCCTTTGATCAATACGATCAAAGTGGACTCAGTTACCACGGACACTAAGGGCTCCCAAAGGGCCCCTTTGAAGAGGCACTGCCTGGCATTTATGTGCAATGGCTATTTTCAGTTACATTCCATTTACGGCAATATTGCAATTTATTGATAATCCCAAAGGTGTTTTACTTGTTCTAATTATTCCACAATGGAATATTTATACCGTACCCTCCTCTGCCTCTGTAAGCATCTTCTTTTGATGAGTAGGAAGCCTTTCTGTTACCTCTGCACTCTCAGGGTGATTTACCACCCACATAACTTTCAATTACACTCAATGCTTGCTAAATCTGACACAGGGGAAAAAGCCATGGAAGCTTTACACTGACATTGTAGCAAGAAGTCAGTTTCCAAGTCAACATCAAAACAGCATGAGTTGTAGACAGTTGAACTGTGGAATTTTGAATTTTTGTTTTGAGAAGTATTAAACCTGACATTTTATGTGCATGCAGCCTTTTCATGCCTCCTTCAATAAACTCACCAAAGCTCTGATCAGATTTAACAATGTACAAATTGTAATACATTATTCAGGTATGGCTTTAATGTTATTAAGCTATTAAATTGGAGTTATTTCCCTTTTTCTTCTTTTCGGATTGTGAGCTAATTACAAACAAATGCAAATCCAGGCTTGAGGTCCAAGATTAACCAGGGTGGTACATTTTGTTGGAACCGAGTAGAAAATGAGCTTTGCTGGGCTGGCCTGTGGAGAAATTTGGAATTTCTTTGAACTGTTGGAGCTGAGCCAAGAACTTTCTTGTAAGAATAAACCCAATACGTAAGGTGTTGTTTCTGTTTTGGTACAGTGCCCTCTCAGTGCTAAATATAATGAAGAGCTGCCCTGAGGATGATGGACTTTCAGACAGTTCTTTGCTCTCTCTCAGCATTTCAGATTAACCTAACTTTCCTCAGGGAATGACTGAACGTCTAGCTTAACCAGGCGTGATTTAACATGCAAAAAACAGAGTCCCGTTTTGGGCGCATATAGCGGGGTCTTCCGGCCTGCAGTGCCGAGAACAACCCTGCTATCAACGGAACTCTGATTTTTTTTCAGTCTTCACTCAGGGTCGCCCCACAGAGGCTACACTTACCTCATTTCCTGCACTGACGGGCCATTTTTAAATGCCACCCCGATCTCTCGATTCCCCCCCCTCAGACACACAACCGCGGCCTTCGAACTCCCCCCAATATCCCAACTTCCATCGAATGGGGTCCTGGAGACCCTGCCCCACCCCACCTCTTAAGGGCAGGGCTCTCCCCGCCACAATCTGGCACCTGAGCACCTTGGCACTGCCAACTTGGCAGTTTCTATTCCAGCCTGGCAATGCCACCCAGGTATCCTGGCAGTGCCAAGGTGCCCAGGTGCCAGCGGGCCCATCAGGGTACCACCCTGCCCAGAACCCGACTACCTGGAGGCTTCCAATGGCCTGGGAGACCACCCCCCTCCCCCTTGCCAGTTGCCGTTATGCCTGCTCCACGTTTCTGTGGACCAGTGCTAAACGACGCCATGGTGAGGTCTCCCAGGCACGGATGTTTGTTCCCAGGCCTCGGGAGGATTGGGCGGCGACATATTTAAATTAGCCTAAATATGCAAATCTGGATCTCGCCCAGTGAGATCTCATTCGATCTCGCCAGGTGTGCCGAGCATCACAAATTAATATTATTAATATCTTAGCATGTGCTATTTATACAATGTCATCACAAAAATGATATCCCAATGTACAGCTGAAACATATTGCCAATTTATTTTGCGTGCTTGCATTGTACCATAGAAATCATGAGGCTATTTCCATAAGATCATGTGCTGAAAAATGTCAACTGGCCAACACTCTGATGGGCGGCACTGCAGCACAATGATTAGCAGTTGCTTCACAGCTCCATGGTCCCAGGTTTGATTCTCGGCTTGGGTCACCGTCTGTGTGGAGTTCGCATGTTCTTCCCGTGTCTGTGTGGGTTTCCTCCGGGTTCTCCGGTTTCCTCCCACAGTCCAAAGATGTGCTGGTTAGGTGGATTGGCCACACTAAATTGCCGTTAGGTTAGGTGAGGTTACTGGGTTACAGGGACAGGATGGAGGTGTAGGCTTAGGTAGGGTGCTCTTTGCAGGAGCCGGTGCAGACTCAATGAGCCGAATGGCCTCCTTCTGCACTGTAAATTCTATGATTCTATGTTGGAAGACAGAAATTCCCCATGGTGGACAATACTTTCTGTATTGATATGTATAATAAAAGGGTTAACAAGATGATGTTCATGTATATCAACACTAGATGGCATCACTAAGTAGTCTTATAAAAGGCTGCACCTCTACGCATTCTGGGAGAAGCTGTTGGGGAAGTTGATGTAGAAGGATAGTGTGAAGTTGAGTTAGAGTGTAGGTTATATATATTAGAGAGATAATTAATTACTTTATCATAGATTCAATACTATTATTTTGTTAATTGTTACTCAGTAGAGTTTGCGAACCAATTTAAGTAGTGTAAAATAAACTAGTTTTGATTCAAACATATAGCTTTATGTTCTTTGTCAACACTATGACTTTGGCTATCTTGGAGAACAATACAAGGAACATAACATGCTATCAGTAGTGGGCAGTCATAACAGTTTCCTCATCATGACCCAAGATCTATTCATTTCTTAGGAAACTCATCAAAATGCCTATATTATCCTATATTTAGTGCAGTGGGTCAGGTCACTTGGTCTATATTTAGTGATGGATGTTTTTGATAGCCTTGCCAATGAATGTTGGTTCCGATCATCTTAGATTTCATAACGTATGAGTGGGTAATTATCATTCATGCATATGAATCCATCACTGTTTTACCTTGTCCATAACACAGAGTAATAATTTATTGTTTGACGTTCATCAATACAAAACAATCGCCTGATATTTGAACAATGTGGGATTCTTTGCAAGTTAGTGTGTTTGCGTAATTGTACTCGTATTCATTGCGCTCTATTTGACAAAATTTAACATCAGGTCATCCTTATTTCTGAGATTTGATATTATACCATACACATGTAGGAAGCTTTACAAGGTTGCACCACTCTTGTGTCAGCTGTGATGCAAATGGTGCCACTCTCACATCTGATTCACTAGGTTGTTGTTTCAATTCCCACTCTGGAGACATGGAGCTGGATTTTAACAACCCCACCCCCCCATAGCTGGAGGGCACCCCCTTTCCCAACGCTTAGTTGGTAGCATCCTTTCCTTCCTCCCTGCACTGCAAAACTCCCCCCACCCCCCCACCCCCCACGCCCGCCCCCCCCCCCCCCCCCCTCCACCCCCCCCCCCTCTCAGCTCACTCGATCAGGTGCCAATCCTTCCCTGACAATACTGCTAACTTACCTGCATCTGGGATCCACTGAGCCCTTCTTCCTGGGCCTGCTTGCAATCTTGCCAGTGGCCACTACTGAGCTCTGGTGCTGCCAGCAACTCATAAGGGCAGGACGTCCTCCCATTTGTGGTGATGTGCATCACTGTAAATACATGCAAGCTAGACAGACACTAGAGGGAGCACCAGAAACATCACACACACACACACACTCAACCAATAGATAGGTTAGGTGGGAGGCGACCAATGGACATTCACGATACACAAGGAGGTGACACGACCACAGGGGGGGCATTACACCAACCCATACATAAAGGAAAACACACACATGATCAGCCCCCTTCGGCCAGTGGAGACAGTCAGTGAGGAGAGGCACAGGGTTGATTCATTATTACACCCACCACGTGGAAGACAGCAGCTGGTTAGTCAGTTTAGGTAGCTACAATAGGATTAGCAGTAGTGTCGAACTCAAGTTATAAAAGTGTACATAGTGTAAATAAATGAGTTGAAGTTATTTACATGTCTCGACCTTCCTTGACAAATGCAACACAAGGAAGCCACTTATGTTACAAAGAAAACATAACAAAACATGGTACCAGTAGTGAACTGCTGAAATCCAGATAGCCATACCTCAGCGTACAGTGACAACCAGTAATACCCAGGCAAGATGTATGGGCTCCCGATTCCACTGCCGCTCCAGTGCCCCGGCGATCTCCGTGAGAACTGGCAGCGATTCCGGCAAGCGTTTGAATTCTACTGGTGGCAGCTGAACTTAAAGACCTGGCCGATGATGAAAAAGTAGAGTTTCTCCTCACCATCGCCGGTGCAAGAGCAGAAGAAATCTTTTAAAAATTCAAGTTCTCCAAGGGGCAAAACAGGTACGACTTCCAGGCAGCCCTGGACAAATTCGGCAAATACTGTGAGGAAAACACACTCCAATTGGCAAGGAAAGGTAAGAGAAGCGCCAGTACTCACCTCGAGGCCGAGGGCCCGGACCAGAGAGCGATTTGGGTTGAGGTCGGTGGCCATCTTGCTAAAGGGACTACACTAGCGCAGTTGCGCGAGAAGTGTGCAGAACCGGAAGGTTCGTTTGCGCATGCGCGAGGCGCCGTGCATGCGCAATCAAGAAAATGGCCATCGGTAAAGGAACAGCGATCTGCGCATGCGCAATCACTTCCTACGGGCTACGTCACGCGCGTCATGACGTCAGAGGCCCCAGACCGCACCAATTTAAAGGGAAAACGTCCCAAATCAAAGAAAACATCTTTTAAAGCTGTAAAACAACCTTCCTTCACCTGGAATGAAAGCACAATGCCTCAAATTGAACCAGGAAATGAATTTAACCTCTGAAGAACCTTGCAACAAGCAGTTACCTACGCACAAACCGATGATACCGACCTTTACATTTTTTCTGGACCTCGCGAGCCCAATGACAGCTCCATGGTCCTATACGTCTACGACTCGGACAAACCTTTTGTGTTGCACATTGGTGACCCCCGCATTGAATCCGACGCAGATGCGGATTCATTTTTTGGATTTGAGGATCTTCAACCCAGCAGATATGACGTCCTAACTCATCAGTGCAGGATGATGCTGCAGCCTGAAATTAAGAGACAGAAAGCGGTACAAGCCCACAGAGAGCGGCCTGCTGCCACACAGAGTGTGGTCCACGCCCCCCTCAGGGTTCCTGACTCTACGAAAGAAGACATGCAAGACTCCACACCGCAGTCCTTGCAGGAACAAGACGTGACTCCAGTGTCACAAGACTCCACAGCAAGCTCGTGGACAGACTCCACAATTGCAGAAACGCAAGACTCCAGAGCGCAGTCCTTGCACGAACAAGAGTTGACTCCAGTATCACAAGCCTCCACAGAGAGCTCGTGGACAGCCTCCACGATAGAAGCAAAGCAAGACTCCAATGCGCAGTCCTTGCAGGAACAAGACCATGAGTGTCTAGCAACCTCCTATGACCAACTAGCGGCAGACGATGCAAGTCTGCCATGCTCACATAAACAGCAAGAAGGCTATAACAGCCTACCACGCTCCACTGCACAGCAGGACGACCATGACGGTCTATCATGCTACAATGAAGGGCACAGCGCTGATGACTGTTCAAGCCCAAATGAAGACAAGCCAAAGGGATCGCCTCTTCCAAGCCCGAAGAAAAAAGGATAATGCGCTGACCTTCAGGATCATTCTAGCCGAAGAGATATTAATAATGCTGCACAGTCACAGAAGGATGCTGAGGATTTGCTAAATAAATTGCTTGTATGTCTAACTTGCAAGGAGCAGACTGAAAATTGTCATTGCTTTAGTACGGATCGAAAAAATGGACAAGACATTGATCCTCATTTAATGGAAATAACACAACCTGAATCATATCTACAGCAGGGACAACTGTCTCCCTTCAACACAAAACCGCAAAGTCCCAACTTCAGAGACCAGCAGTTAGTCAGTAATGACTCTTCAACCCCTGATGGGAATATTAATCGCATTGAATCTCTGCACACTCCACTGATAAATGAGCAGAACATTGGAGCAAGAATCCTGAGGACACCGACATCGAGTTGCCAGATAAAGCACTTAAAACCCGCAGCAGTTTCAAGTGAACCAATTGTGCTTTCCAGTGATGGTGAAGATGCAGATAAGGCCGACCCGATTATCCATTGTACCACATTAACTCCAGAGAGTAAGCATTTATGTCTGGGGAGTAGAATGTGGGCAATTGAGAACAGTAAAAGAGAGACTGTGACTGTGCCAGTCCCAGCAAAATCAGAGCCAGAGACTATGAAGGCATGTACATTAGAAAAGGATGCATATGAAGTCACTGAGAAGAAAATTGAAACGGACTGTTCTTTGGAAACTAGTACAATGACGAAAGAAACATTGGATCTAACATTTGATGCCCAACATATGGGAGAAATTGAGGGAAATGAACAAGGCTCAAACAAATTCCAAAGAAGAAAAGCCCAAATGAAGGACAACGGCAGGATAATGACAGTCCACCCACATTGTTTTCACCACCAGATGAAAACTCTGACAATTTACCCAACCCTAGTGAACAGCAAGCAGCTACCGAGGATCTACCCACGGTATGTGAAACGAGTGACGACAGCATCCCACTTCCCATGCAAAAGGTGCAAAGTGACAGACCTCAGCTAGTGCGTACAGAGGCACTCGACGATCACTGTGAGACCACTGGTGACTCCGGTGACACCACACTACTTCCACCCTCAATTGCTCGATCCTCTCCACTAGTCAATGCATTCCTGCATGTTCCGACTCCAGACGTGCATCTTCAAGAAATCTCAGCTGACTCCAGTGAACCTGCTAAGACTCCGGACGGGGAGCATCAACAAAAAACAGACCAGACTCCAGATGGGGAGCAACCAAACACCGACTCTGATTCACGTAAGCCAGATTTTACTCCAGACAGGCAGTGTCGCAACCTTAGTGATGGCACGCTCAGGGTGACAGCAGATGCCACAACGACAGGAGATGGATCACATGACAATCACACTGGTTCAGCAATAACAAGCAGCAGCTACAGTCCAAGAGGAATACACCAATTTTCACCACAGCTATGTTCACACATTTGTTCCACACCAACAGTGCGGCCAATGACAGCTCATGCTGGACAAACCCAGTATTCAGGCATGCAGCAGCCAGCAGTCTATGCAGCATATTCTCAAACAGGCCAGCACTACGGATTGCCCACTAATGGAATCAAGACCGAAGGAGGACTACCGCCAGCGCAATCTGCACTACAGACTGGATGCCTTAGTTACTGCCCAGGATTTGCTGCACCACAGCCTGGCCAGACAGCATATTCCTATCAGATGCAAGGTTCTAGTTTCACACCATCACCAGACATTGATGCGAGCAGCAATTCTGTCTCCAAATCGACATGCTTCAACGCTTCTCAGCAGGATCACCCTTGCAGCACAGCATGTGGCCAGAACCAGTATGCACAGTCTCATCCGACTTCAACATCTGGCACATCCATGACCTCGAATGATACTGTTGATGGTACCTTTTCAATGTCAACGACCTATCAGCTACAAGATGCCACCCGACAGCACCACCACAAATATAAAAAGAAAAAAAGAAAAAGACTCCAAAGCGGACAGCACAGTGATTCGACCACTTCCTGGTTCCTGTTGATGGCGTTCATAACCAAGAGAGACATTTGACCAAATATACCTTACCTTCTCTACCTGTTCTTTGTTCAGTTTTTCTTCAAGTGTACAGAAAATATGAACATGTAAAAAGGGGAGGATGTGGTGATGTGCATCACTGTAAATACATGTAAGCTAGGCAGACACTAGAGGGAGCACCAGAAACATCACACACACACACTCAACCAATAGATAGGTTAGATAGGAGGCGACCAATGGACATTCACGATACACAAGGAGGTGACACGACCACAGGGGGGCATTACACCAACCCATACATAAAGGACACCACACACATGATCAGCCCCCTTCGGCCAGTGGCGAGAGTCAGTGAGTAGAGACACAGGGTTGATTCATTATCACACCCACCACGTGGAAGACAGCAGCTGGTTAGTCAGTTAGGTAGCTACAATAGGATTAGCAGTAGTGTCGAACTCAAGTTATAAAAGTGTACATAGTGTAAATAAATGATTTGAAGTTATTTACACGCCTCGACCTTCCTTGACAAATGCAACACAAGGAAGCCGCTTATGTTACAAAGGAAACATAACAAAACACCACTGAGTGATGGAAGTCCCACGTTTTCCTTGTTATTGCTGACTGCTGTGTGTCATTTCATGCTGGCTGGGCTTTTCTTTCACATGCACCGCCTCCCCCTGTAAAATCCAGACCCTGAACACAAAGCTTGGGCCGACTCCCAGTGGAGCACCAAGGCAGTTCTGCTTCTTGAATGAGGTGCTAAAGCTAGGCCCTGCCTGCTAAAGGCAGTCGTAAAAGATCCCAAGGCACTATTTTGAAGACAAGAAGGAGAGTTAGCCCCAGTGTCCCAGACAATATTTATTATTAACTCTGCTCACTCTTTGCTGTTTGGGAGCTTGCTGTGTGCTAATTGGGCACCATGGGTGGGATTCTCCACCCCCACGCCGAAGTGGCCGCACCGTCATGAACGCCGTCGAGGTTCACGACGGCGCGGAACGGCCCCGGTCCCGACCGATTCAGGCCCTGACAATGGCCCAGTATCGGGGCCCCGTCATCTACCCGCGCCAGGCCTTGTCGCCCGCGTAAAGGCGGCGCTGCATAGATGACGCGGCCGGCGCTGCATAACGGACGTCATCCGCGCATGCGTGGTTGCCGTCCTGTCCAAATCCGCCCCGCAAGAAGATGGGGGACGGATCTTGCGGGGCCGCGGAAGGAAGGAGGTCCTCCTTCAGAGAGGACGGCCCGACGATCGGTGGGCACCGATCGCGGGCCACCCCACATTCATGGTGAAGCCCGGTGCAGGTTCCCCCCTCGCCCCCCCACAGGCCGCCCCCCCAGCGTTCACGCACCGCCCACGACTGTAGCGACCAGGTGTGGACGGCGCTGGGGGGAACCCGCCGTTTTGGCCTGGCCGCTCGGCCCATCCGGGCCTCAGAATCGCGGGGGTGCCGGAGAATCGCCATTTTGGGTATCTCCGGCGATTCTCTGGCCTGCGGCCCGCAAAACTCGACCGGCCCGTTCCCGCTGCTTGGGAGAATCGTGGGCCCGGAAATTTTGGCGGCCCAGGCGATTCTCCCAACCGGCGTGGGAATGGAAACTCGCGCCCCATATGTTCAAGTGTAATTACAGAAAGTACCTCATTGGCTATACAGTGTTTTGGAACATTCTGAAGTTCTGAAAGGCATTCTATAATTGCACATTTTTCTTTAAAGTGCTCCTTTTATCCAAATTGCTCCAATATTAAAACAGTGTTAATATCATATAATTTTTACAACATAGTAATCATGGTGGCACCATCAAATGTGTAGCAGTATTGCATACTGCGTGATGGGAATGATATTTTAAATATATAAATGGAAATTTAGGATAATAAAGCAGTAAAGCTATAGAGCCAGGTACCAAAATGGTGGAGTCTTTCTGATATAGGCTGCTCATAACAGTGTAAGAGGGCATTTGGTCAGGGATTGCTGCAATTCAAGGAGAAGGTCAATCACCATTCTGTCTGGGCAGGATGATCAATGAAGGAGGATGATCAATATATGTGGCCTTGTCGGCATGGCTCATAACTTGCAAATAAATTAGAAAAAGAAATTGGTCTGCTCACAATTCCATTTAATCTTGCAGCTCTAATTTTCTCTTCTCCTCCCGGGAAGATTCTAATTTTTGTTGGGGTCTAGATACACATGCATCCAAAACCATTTTAAAAAATTCCTTCATTGGAAAGAATTTGTTGCTGGCTAGACTAGCAATTATTGCCCATCCCTATAATTTCCCTTGAGAAGGTGGTGGTGAGCTGCCTTCTTGAAACGCTGCAGTCCCTATGATGTAAGTGGTGCACCCACAATGCTGTTAGGCGGAGAGTTCCTGGATTTTTACCCAGCAAAAGTGAAGGAACGGTAATATATTTCCAAGTCAGAATGGTGTGTAGCTTGGAGGGAATTTGCAGGTGGCGGTGTTCCCATGTATCTGCTGCCCTTGTCCCTAAAGGTGGCAGAAGTTGGGGTTTGGAAGATGCTGTCGCAGGAGCATTGGTGAGTTGTTGCAGTGCATCTTATAGATGATACACATGGCTGCCACTGTTGTCGGTGTTTTGTTATGTTTCCTTTGTAACATAAGCGGCTTCCTTGTGTTGCATTTGTCAAAGGAAGGTCCAGTCGTGTAGATAACTTCGACACATTTATTTACACTATGTACACTTTTATAACTTGAGTCCGACACTACTGCTAATCCTATTATAGCTACCTAAACTGACTAACCAGCTGCTGTCTTCCACGTGGTGGGTGTAATATTGAATCAACCCTGTGCCTCTCCTCACTGACTGTCTCCACTGGCCAAAGGGGCAGATCATGTGTGTGGTGTCCTTTATATATGGGTTGGTGTAATGCCCCCCTGTGGTCGTGTCACCTCCTTGTGTATCATGAATGTCCATTGGTCGCCTCCTATCTAACTTATCTATTGGTTGAGTGTGTGTGTGTGATGTTTCTGGTGCTCCCTCTAGTGTCTGGCTAGCTTACATGTATTTACAGTGATGCACATCACCACAGTCGGGGGCGGAGGAAGTGAATGTTTAAGATGGTGATAGGGGCACCAATCAAATGGGCTGCGTTGTCCTGGCTAGTGTTGAGCTTCTTGAGTGTTGTTGGAGCTGCACTAATCCAGGCAATGTGTGGAGAATTCCATTACGCTCCTTTCCTGTGCCTTGTAGATGGTGGGCAGTCTTTTGGGTGTCAGGTGAGTTACTCACTCTGGATTTCCCATTCTCGCCCTCTGATTAGCTCCCTGAAATTCGGCGGAACCCTACCACCCCTTACTGTGTGCAGCCTCGCGACCCTAAAGGTCGATCCGCCTTCCCTCTTTGCATATCTAACCCCGGATTGCAAACCCGTCACCACCAGGAGCAGACGGTACAGCACCCAGGACAGGACCTTCATCAGGTCCGAGGTCCAGCGGCTGCTTCGGGAGGGCATCATCGAGGCCAGCAATAGCCCCTGGAGAGCCCAAATGATAGTAGTTAAAACTGGGTAGAAACACAGAATGGTTGTGCACTACAGCCAGACCATCAATCGGTACACGCAGCTCGACGCGTACCCCCTCCCACGCATATCTGATATGGTCAATCAGATTGCACAGTACCGGGTCTTCTCAACGGTAGTCCTCAAATCCGCCTACCATCAGCTCCCCATTCGTAAATCGGACCGTCCATACACCGCCTTCGAGGCAGACGGTCGCCTATATCACTTCCTCAGGGTTCCTTTCGGCGTCACCAAAGGGGTCTCGGTCTTCCAAAGGGAGGTGGACCGAATGGTCGAACGGTACGGTTTGCGGGCCACCTTTCTGTACCTAGACAATGTCACCATCTACGGCCATGATCAGCAGGACCACAATGCCAACCTTGCCAAATTTCTCCACACTGCCACTCTCCTGAACCTCACCTACAACAAGGAGAAGTGCGTGTTCAGCACAACCCGCCTAGCCATCCTCGGCTATGTGGTCCAGAACGGAGTTCTGGGGCCCGATCCCGACCGCATGCACCCCCTCATGGAGTTTCCCTTCCCCCACTGCTCCAAGGACCTCAAACGCTGCCTGGGGTTCTTTTCATACTACGCCCAGTGGATCCCAAACTATGCGGACAATGACCGCCCACTCATACAGTCCACCCATTTTCCCCTGACGGCTGAGGCATAACAGGCCTTCGCCCATATCAGAGCCGATATCGCCAAGGCCGGGATGCACATAGTAGACGAGACACTGCCCTTTCAAGTAGAGAGCGACGCATCAGACGTCGCCCTAGCCGCCATCCTCAATCAGGCAGGCAGACCCGTGGCATTCTTTTCCCGCACCCTTCATGCCTCAGAAATTCGGCACTCATCCATCGAAAAAGAGGCCCAAGCTATTGTTGAAGCCGTGCGGCATTGGAGGCATTACCTGGCCGGCAGGAGATTCACTCTCCTCACTGACCAACGGTCGGTAGCCTTCATGTTCAATAACACACAGCGGGGCAAGATCAAAAATGATAAGATCTTGAGGTGGAGGATCGAGCTCTCCACCTACAATTACAAGATTTTGTATCGCCCCGGCAAGCTCAACGAGCCCTCAGGCGCCCTATCCCGAGGTACATGTGCCAGCGCACAAGTAGACCGACTCCAGGCCCTGCATGACAGCCTTTGTCACCCAGGAGACACACAGTTGTACCATTTTATTAAGGCCCGCAATCTGCCCTACTCCATCGAGGAAGTACGGACAATCACCAGGGACTGCCAGGTCTGCGCGGAGTGCAAGCCGCACTTCTACCGGCCGGACCGTGCATGCCTGGTGAAGGCTTCCCGCCCCTTTGAGCGCCTCAGCGTGGATTTCAAAGGGCTCCTCCTCTCCACCGACCGTTAGACGTATTTTTTCAGTGTAGTCGATGAGTACTCCAGGTTCCCCTTCACCATCCCATGCCCCAACATGACGTCTGCCACCGTCATCAAAGCCCTCAACACAATCTTTGCTCTGTTCGGTTTCCCCGCCTACATCCACAGTGACAGGGGATCGTCATTCATGAGTGATGAGCCAAGTCAATTCCTGCCCAGCAGGGGTATCGCCTCCAGCAGGACGACAAGCTATAACCCCCCCGGGGAAACGGACAGGTAGAGAGGGAGAACAGGGCGGTATGGAGGGCCATTCAACTGGTCCTACGGTCCAGGAACCTCCCGGCCTCCCGCTGGCAGGAGGTCCTCCCTGATGCACTGCACTCCATTCGGTCACTACTGTGCACCGCCACTAACCCCAACACACCCCTTGAACGTCTTTTGGCCTTCCCCAGGAAGTCCACATCCGGAGTGTCGCTCCCGACTTGGCTCGCAGCTCCAGGACCCGTCCTGCTCCGTAGGCACATCCGACTCCACAAGGCGGACCCGTTGGTGGAGAGGGTGCAATTGCTCCATGCAAACCCCCAGTATGCCTATGTGGCGTACCCCGACTCCCTCAGGGACCTGGCACCAGCAGGTTCCACACACACACACCCCCCCCGGCCCGGCGCCACCCTCCCTTCCCCCGGCGCTCCCAGCAGCAACCCCCCCAGGACCATCCGTCCTTCCCCTGCCCACACCCGAGGATGAACAGGATTTCGGCACGCTCCCGGAGTTACCGAACATCATACCACCATCGTCATCGCCGCCACCACTACGTCACTCCCAGCGGCACATCTAGGCCCCGGATTGGTTAAACCTCTAACTTGTCCACTGGACTTCAAAAGACATTTTTTCTCTCAAATATTGTAAATGTAAAACCCATTTGTTGTATATAGTTCTCCACCACCCCGTCGGACTCAATTTTAGCAGGGGGTGAATGTGGTTAACCACTGTTGCACCTCTATTAGGTGATGTATGGTAGGACCTGTACTACAGGTACGTTGGTTGTCCCTGCCTGCTGGCTCCACCCAGTAGGCGGAGTATAAATGTGTGTGTCCTCCATGCTGCAGCCATTTCACCAGCTGCTGTGGGAGGCCACACATCCTAGAGCAATAAAGCCTCAGTTGTATCCAACTCAAGTCTTTGTGCAATTGATCGTGCATCAAGAGGTGACCTTATTGAGGTGTTCAAAATTCTGAACAGTTTTGACAGGATAAAGAAGGATATTCTGTTTCCACTAGTTGGTATATATGTGACTAAGGGTCACAATTTCAAGATGGCCAGCAAGAGAGTTAGGAGTGAGATGAGGAGAAACCTCTTTACTCGGAGAGTTGTTGGGTTTTGGAATGCGCTGCCAAGGAGAGTGGTGGAGGTGGATTCCATAGGAGGTTTCAAAAGAGAGCTGGATGTATATTTGAAAGTAAGGAATGTAGAGTGCTACAGAGATAGGGCTGGGGAGTGGGACTTGCTAGGATTCTTTTTTGGGAGCCGGTGTAAACATGATGGACCAAATGGCCTTCTCCTGTGCTGTAAATAACAAACAAATAATTGCAGTCGGGGCAGTTCAAAAAAGGTTAATTCGACTGATTCCTGGGATGAAGGGATGATTTAATCAGGGATGGTTGGGCAAGTTGGGCCTGTATTTTTTTTAAAAATTCATTCATGGGATGTGGGTGCTGTTGGTGGAGACATCCTGAGGGCACTTAGAGTCACCCACATTGCTGTGGATCTGGAGTCACAAGTAGGCCAGACCACGTCAGGATGACAGATTTACTTCCCTAAAGGACATTAGTGAACCAGATGGGTTTTTACAACAATCGGCAATGGTTTCATGGTCACCTTTTAGATTTTCAATTCCAGATTTTTATTGAATCCAAATTTCACCATCTGCCGTGGCGGGATTCGAACCCAGGTCCCCAGAGCATGACTCTGGGCCTCTGTATTACTAGTCCAGCAAAAATACCACTATGCCACTGCCACTGGAATTTAGAAGATTGAGATGTGATTGTATTGAATCTTAAGTACCTTGAGGAACCAGGTGAAATTGAACATTAATTTATTTTAACTATATACATAGGTTCTGCGTGATGCAACATCTCGCTCCCAGTACAATCCTTGCTGGGAGGACTAGTCAGCCTCGGTCCGTGCTTAGGGCCAGCTTTTATATAAGTCCATAACTAGCCCCAGGCGGGTGGCCACTGCCCCCAATCTGGGAAGCTCGTACTCGACAAGTCCCATGGGAAGATCAAAGATGGCTTCCACGTGGTCCTCATGAGGGTTATGACAGAAACGTATAAGATCTTGTTGACAGGGTGGATACTGAGAGGATGTTTTCTTTATAGTGGGGGATTCCAGAACTAGGAGACACAGTTTAAACATTGGGGGTGAAGGCTGAGATGAGAATATTTTTCTCTCAGAGGGTCATCAGCCTGTGGGAATTCTCTTCCCCAGAGAGCAGTGGAAGATTCAAGGCTGACTTATACAGATTGTTGATCAACAAGGGACACCGGTTATGGTGGGGAGATGAGAATGTGGAGTTGAGGCTACAATCAGATCACCGTGATCTTATTGAATGGCGGAGAAGGTTCGAGGAGCTGAATGGCTCAGTTCCGCTCCTTACTCTTATGTGTTTTTGTGCCTGGTCATTGCTGAATGGAGCTTTTAGTTCCAATAACCACCCGGCATGCTGCAGAGTGGCCACTTCCATGCCGACAGCCTTCCCTCATGCTAAGAAGTCTTACAACACCAGCTTAAAGTCCAACAGGTTTGTTTGGAGTCTCTAGCTTTCGGAGCGTTGCTGCTTCATCAGGTCCTTCATTCACCTGCCAAATTCAGGCATGAACATTCACAGCCCTGCAAACCATCTTCCCTTAGAAATTCATTGCCAAGTACAGATGGGCGGGAGCGGAAATTTAAATATCTGTCCAAGTTCAAAGGTTTTTTTTTAACCTCTCTTGTTCGTGCCACCATAAGTAGGCCCCACTGTTTGAATGCCAGGATTTGTTGGTGGGGCATGGTGATTCCTCACAATCTCACGGAGTAAATGTGTTTTGCATTAATGAATATTATTTAAATTGATTGATATTTCATTAAATGTTCACATCGATCGCTGAGTCTCATTAACTTACCAGCATTATTGAGTTCTGCAACTAAAACGTGGCAATTGTGCCTTATGATAATGTGAACACTGGCCTTTCATTTGTGAGTTCTGGTTTTGAATCCATATTGAGATTGATAGGACAAAAAAAAAACACCCATCAGCTGCTGCCTGTAAGAGTTGTACATGAAATGGGTTCGATTCACCTCAACAACAACAGCCATTTGCATTTCTGTAGTGCCTTCAGGGTAGTAAAATGCCCCAAGGCGCTTCACAGGAATATTATCAAACAAAGGACGGGATTTTCTGGCCATTCATGGCAGCAGGATAGTTCAGTCCTGCCGAAAACGAACCCCCCCCCCCCCCCCCCCCCCCGCCCCCCATGGCACATATCCTGGTGGTAGGACTTGCGAGCCATGCAAAACACCGTGGACATCTGTGGGACAAGAAGATCCCACCGGTGGCCAGCGGTGAGCCAACTCCACTGCCAGGAAACATGTTGCAAGCGGCCCAGAAAAATCCAGGCCAAAATTGACTGATGAGCAAATTGCTGGTCAATGAGAACTTTCGGGCGGGAACATTTTAAAAATTTGTTCATGGGATGTGGGCATCGCAGGCTGTGCCAGCATTTATGGCCCATCCCTAAGTGCCCTTGAGCGGCAGTTAAGAGTCAACTACATTGCTGTGGGTCTGGAGTCACATATAGGCCAGACCAGGTAAGGCTGGCAGATTTCCTTCCCTAAAGGACATTAGTGAACCAGATTTTTTTTTACAACAATCGACAATGGCTTTCATGGCCATCATTAGATTTTTAATTCCAGATTTTTACTGAATTCTAATTTCACTAGCTGCAGTGGTGGGATTTGAACCTGGGACCGCAGAGTACTCTGAGTCTCTGGATACTAGTGACAATACCACTATGCAACCGCCTCCAAAGCTTAAAAGCCTTGGCTGCCAAAGGAATGACCGCCAGTGGTGGAATGATTAAATACAGAGATGCACAAGTGGCCAGAATTGAAGCAGGTTGGAGGATTAGTGGATGCTTTAGATATAAAGGAAGGACAAGATCATTTGAAAACAATGGGATTTTCAGAATTGGGGCATTGCTTAACCGGGAGCCACTCGGTCAGCGAGGGCAGGAGTTATGCAGCTGAGGCCCATGTTGTACCCATGCTGTCATTGAGCGGTACATCAGACTGCTCAAAATGGGGTTCCGATGCCTGGACCGCTCTGGCGGTGCCCTGCAGTACACCCCCCAGAGGGCCTCATCTTTGTGGTGGTATGCTGTGCCCTCTGCAACCTGGCACAGCAGCAGGACGACATGCTGGAGGAGGAAGAGGAGGGACATGCAGCCTCAAGTGAGGAGGTGGACTAGGAGGGGCTGGAGGACGAGCCCGGGCAGGAGCACACAGAAGGAGTCGGAGGAAGGACAACAGGCGGCGGCAAGGATCCGGCATGCCCGGAGGGCCAGAGAGGACCTCATCCTCACCAAATTCTCACAGGGCGAGGCTGTGTACGTCAGCTCACCCCCTTCAATTTCCCTCCCTTCCCCCAATCCCTCCTTCCTATCCAATCGGCTCTCCCCATCCGCATCCCCCCTCACCCCCATCTCCCTCACTCCCATCCCCCCACACACCTTTTCCCCTCTTTCCCCCATCCCCCCAACCCATCCCCCCTAATTCCCCTCTCCCCATCCCCCTTTCCCTCCTTCTTCATCCCTCCATTTCCCTCCTCCTCCCCACCCCCTCCCCGACTACCCTGTTCCACACTCCATGGGTCTTTGTAATATCACTCCAGAGTAATGGACCGATGTTGGCATCTCAGTGGGTCACTATACAAGGCAAGAGAGTGATGATAACTTGCTGTGAGGAAAGCTCTATTGCTCCTCAGTTTCTGATAAAGTCTGACTCATGTCTTTCTCGTAACATCGCTCTCACACCCATCTTCTGAACGGAGGCTGCTTTGGGAGTGTTTGATCTTGGTCCACTGTGCCGGGAGGTGAGGGTTGAGGGGAGTGGAGGGTCACTGTTGTGCCTTATCATCTGCATCAGCTCTGGGAGGACATTATCCAGAGGTTCGGCATCTGACTGGGACTCCTGGGATCTAGTAGAGCTCTGACTGCTGTCTCCCATAGATGTTCCTGCCTCTGCCTGATGTGCATCAGCAACTGTGGGGTGCTCACCAGATTATGCCACAGAAGCTTGTCCACTAATGTCTTCCACCGAGGTGTGTGTGTCTCTGCGCTGGTGGAAGGTGGGGATGACAGCTGTGATGCCTTGATGGATGTCTCCTCGGGACTTTTCTCCGAGATGGGGGGGGGGGGGGGGGGGCAATGACTCCGGATGGCCCAGCCCCATCAGATGGATATCCTACGTGACAATGTTCATGTGGTTAGTGATGGAGAAGGATCATTTTCTCTGACATGAACAACTCACTTAGACAGGTCATCTGGGTGAAGGGGCAATGGACCCTCACCTCTGCGGCGCAGGCCAACCTCACTTTATTGACTCTTCTCTCCTCAGTCAACCCCACGATTTCCAGGGTCCGTTCCTCATAGTGAGTGAGGACCTGGATCTCTTTGACTCCTCCCACCCCCCCATCTTGGCCCTTTTTAGCTTATTATGGGCTATCGTCTCCTGTGGGGACAAAGAGAGGGCATTGTGAGCACACATGTTTGATGGGTCAGGTGCCTATAACAGGTGGCATGTGTAGGCACTGCAAGTGGACATGAATGTGTTTTGCTTCTGGGTGCCAGGGTGTTCTGAGGAACAAGCCCAGGGATCGGACGTGGTGACAGTGCAACGTGTCAGCCAGTATTGTCTGGAGGGTGTAGAGGTCTGGGAATTTGAGAGTTGGCAGACGGAACTGATGCCAGGAGAGAAGTGGTAACTTACCCTTGCAGCTCAGTGGAGGTCATTGGTCTTCTTCCGACATTGGATGGCGGTCCTCCTCTTCATGCTGCATCCTCTGTCACTGCCACTGGCTCCCAAGCACTATTGCTGACACAGCTGCTTGTCCTCCGACCCCCTCAGGAGACCAGGATGCCCAGTGTCACATGACAGCGTCATGAAACCTGGCCAGGTCGGCATCAGCAAATCGAGGAGCAGGGTCTGTTCATTGTCATATCTGTGTGTTGACTGGGTGTGAGTGGTGATGGAGCATTTAAAAGCAGCTCCCCCTTGTGAGTGGTGAGACCATGAGGCACGAATCAAACAGCGAATGAGACAGCCAGTAATGGTGAGAAGCTTGTGGGGCTCATTTGTAGCACTAAGTGCCATTAAATAGGGGCTGAGATCTTGCCAGCGAGGTCATCAAGAAGCACCCCGCTAATTACGCCCAAAATTATACTTAGAAATACTTCCGTTAAATCACAGCCTGAGTCTTTGAATATTTCTAGGCAGAGGTAGACAGATTCTTGATTAACAAGGGGGTGAAAGGTTAGCGGGAGTTGGCAGGAATGTGGAGTGAAGGTTACAATCAGATCAGCCATGATCTTATTAAATGGTGTAGCAGGCTCAAGCGCCTGGAGCCCTGCCCCTGCTCCTAATTCATGGGCACGAATCAGCGACCTACGCATGCCCAATTTGGTGTCAGAACGAGGCCATTGAGTCTCTCGAGAGGACTCTCATGAGATTTGCGATGCTCAAAATGCCTTGCGAGATTTAATGGAAGTTTGGGAGATGCTGCAATTGCCTCATTTAAATGTGTGTCCGCGGGATTCTCCCGGCGCCCAAGACATAACGGCCGCACAGTAGACCAGTCATAATGGCATCTGGGGGGGATCTCCCAGGCCATTAAAGACCCCGAGGTGGTCTGCCAGTGTTCCAGGGTGGCACATCCAGAGTGCCAGGCTGACAGTACCAAGGTGCCCGGGTGCCAGGTTGGCACTGCCAGTGATTGGACCGGGGGGGGCCTTACTACGTGGAGGGGGTGGTGAGAGGTTGTTCCCGGTGGCCTTCCCAAGGTTGGGGGGAGGAGGTTGGATCGAAAACGGTGATGGGGGGCTTGAGTGCTGAAAGCAGGGGGTGGAGTTCAGGGTAGCCTGGCAAAACGGTGCCCCAATCTTCGAGTAGCCTTTCTTGCTGGGCTTGCCAGCAGAAAATCATTCAAGTGCGGTTTCAATGGAGAGAAACTCCCCAAGGCCAAAACAAAACGGCAAAGTCCCGCCAAGGAACACCCCGCTAAGCATGTCCAAAACCAGACATAGTTTTGAAACGTGCTCATAATATCCGGATGTTCATATGTGCATTGAGAAGCAGAGGACAAGATACCAAGGAAGCTTATTAGACATAAATATTACATGCAGGTACCTGAAATGTTTGCTGTAATGGTGGCGGAACTGTAGCAAATGTTAGATATCCCATTGCCTGAGGTGTCCTAAACCAGTGACATATTCCAGGGAACAAAGAAGGGCTGGCACTGTCAGAATATAGAACCGAGGACTGTCATTCTCACATTCTCCAGGTGGTCGCCTGTCCTGGAACCCAAGAGTTTTGCACTGTAAGCAACTGCTTATTATTAATAAACCGCATTCAAAAAGTCTCACTAAAAAAAGTACATTTTTAATTTAGTGAGTAGGAGCAGCAGTGATAGGTTTTACCCCATTTGCCAGCATTTTGTTCCCCTCGTTACCAATTGATAAACCGCATAAGGAATTAAAAACATCAACAGTTTAATTATTTTGGATACTAAGGTAGCACTAAGCCATGAAAAACTCCTGGCCTGACTGACTCTAGAAAATCCAAATTCTTTAACTACAATCATAAATTCATATTTTTATGCGTGGATTGCCATGTATCTCTTTATCTATATAACCCATTTTCTAAAATACAATTTGCAATCAATAGCGAGGTGCATTTGTACAGTTCACAGAAACTAGAACAGTAAAACTATCCTAGGAATTAAAGTGCTGACAGCTTTTAAATATTGACAAAAAAGCAAGCCAATAAACATTACCGTACAAATTTTGGTTTTACAATGAACACATTCATCTCGTAGCGGTCTCCCGAACAATGAGAGTGGAATGAAGAGCTGCACAGTATGCACTTAATGCAGTTTTACATTGAAAATATATAGCAGAGGGTTTGTGTTAATATATATGAAATTAATAGAGATGGAATGGCCACAGAAAGATTTGGGCAAAATTGTTAAAGAATCCAAACTTCAACCATGGACTTTTTTTTTAAATTTAGAGTAGCCAATTCATTTTTTCTAATTAAGGGGCAATTTAGCGTGGCCAATCCACCTACCCTGCACATCTTTGGGTTGTGGGACAAAACCCATGCAAACACAGGGAGAATGTGCAAACTCCACACGGACAGTGACCCAGAACCGGGATCGAACCTGGGACCTCGGCGCCGTGAGGCAGCAATGCTAACCACTGCGCCACCGTGCTGCCCAACGTCAACCATGGATGATGACCAACTCTTCTTACTATGTTGTGACATCTGAAGAACATTCCCTTTGAATGTATTTATGATGTTGCCACTACACCCAGTGCGTCGAACGATTCTTCCACAGTGTTAGTTGGTTTCATCAAGCTCAAGGAGGCAGTCGTTTTTGTCCTTCACCTTTCTCCAACGCTGTGTTCTGAGCTCGCCACCAGCAATCTGGCAAAAAGCAAATTGTGTCATGGTGCATGGTCAATTTTGCTAGCCAAGGAGATTAAGGGGCATGGAACCAAGCCAGGTGAATGGATAGGTTAGGATACAGATCAGCCATGATCTCAAATAAAACAGGTTCGGGGGGCATGAATGGCCTATTCCAGTTCCTAGATTCATACACAGTGAAGATTGGCCTGGAGTCTGCAGGAAATGAAGATCAATGTCCAGAAATGACTGAAGTGACTGCTGTGTATGATGAATGGAGGATTTTAGGAATATTGGCTTTTAACTATTAGGGCAATTTAAAGGTTAAAAGCCTGGGTTGTAGTGTGTTTGACTGCAGTGGTCATGTTTTCAAAAAAGGATTTTTTTTTGCAGGACCCGGGAGTTACTGGAGCCAGAAGGTAAAATTGACCAGGGGAATGTGGTTTTCAGTCTGGGCTAATATAAAGTGGTTTGACTGGGGAAAGTCCCTGGGGACTTAATTTGCTTTTCAGCTTGAGGAGATAATGTCATTTCTGGTGGAGCCAAGGGATGCAGAGAGACATATTGGAAAAGCTTTAGAGAGGAGTTGAAGTCTGATCTTTCTGAAACTGAGCCCACAATTCTCTCACAGTAGGATAATTAGGAAAGGAGTAATAATATTTAAAGCAGAGCAGTCTTCTCTGAAGACAAGGAAGAAGTTGAAATACACCAGGTGAGCTATCTTTTTGAACATATTTAGCCAGAGTCTGAAGGGTTTCTAACAGGAGCCCAACCTATTCTGAAAAGCAAGTATTACTCTATTCATGCTGATTTTAAGATGGATTGAGAGCTATGATGTTTATTTTCTTGCTGTTTAATGGGGAACTGAGTAGTAGTGTTTAAGGGGTTCTTTTCAGATGTGAAGTTAAAGAGTTTGATATTGTATTCCTCATAAAGTTTTGTTGTAAAAATATCAAATCCCTATTTCTTTATGCAATCATTTCTGGAGCAAAACATTCTTTCCGCACAGCCTTACAAATAAAGTAAAATATTGGGGTTTTGGTCCAGTTTCCCAGACACTGTTGGGGGTCTGGTCTTGGATCGTAATATGTGTGACCATCCTGGAGAACAATCATTGGGAACGTTAAAAAACAGGCGATTCTCTTCCAACTTCACCTTCCTAAATTAAAGAATTGGGCACTTTAAATTCATACTGCAGTCAAACCTCTGGCAGGCTGTTGGAATTCAGATTTGACCAAAGTCAAATACACAACCAACAGACAAGCTGCCAGAACATGTTCAGGCCTGTCCCATCAATCACCCATCAAAGATCATCGCACTCTACTGAGGCCCAACAGGAGATCATCGTACCCCATTGAAATGTACCGGCCTATTGCTAGAAGCCCGGATTAGGCCAGACTAGCTGTCACCTTGAGTTCCTGCTGTTACCTTATATGGGAACAGGATACATGTTGGATTTGTTTATTGGATTTGTTTATTGTCACGTGTACCGAGGTACAGTGAAAAGTATTTTTCTGTGAGCAGCTCAAACAGATCATTTAGTACATGAAAAGAGAAGAAAATACCTAATAGGGCAAGACAAGGTACACAATGTAAGTACATAGACACCGGCATCGGGTGAAGTATTCAGGGGGTATAGTGTGAATGAGGTCAGTCCATAAGAGGGTCGTTTAGGAGTCTGGCAACAGTGGGGAAGCAGCTGTTTTGGAATCTGTTCGTGCGTGTTCTCAGACTTTTGTATCTCCTGCCCATTGGAAGAAGTTGGAAGAGTGAGTAAGCCGGGTGGGAGGGATCTTTGATTATACTGCCCGCTTTCCCCAGGCAGCGGAAGGTGTAGATGGAGTCAATGGATGGGAGGCGGGTTTGTGTGATGGACTGGGCTCTGTTCATAACTCTCTGAAGTTTCTTGTGGTCTTGGGCCGAGCTGTTGCCATACCAGGCTGTGATGCAGCCAGGTGGGATGGGATGGTTTCTATGGTGCATCTGTAAAAATTGCGAAGAGTCAGTGTGGACATGCTGAATTTCCTTAGTTTCCTGAGGATGTAAAGGCAATGTTGTACTTTCTTGGTGGTAGCGTTAACATGGGTGGACCAGGACAGATTGTTGGTGACGTGCACACCTAGGAATTTGAAGCTGTCAACCATCTCCACCTCGGCCCCATTGATGCAGATAAGGGTGTGTACAGTACTTTGCTTCCTGAAGTCAATGACCAGCTCTTTAGTTTTGCTGGCATTGAGGGACAGATTGTTGTCGTTGCAGAACTCCACTAGGTTCTCTATCTCCCTTCTGAATTCTGACCCACTATGGTCGTGTCATCAGCAAACTTGTAGATGGAGTTGGAACCAAGTTTTGCCACGCAGTCGCGTGTGTACAGGGAGTAGAGTAGGGGGCTAAGTATGCAGCCTTGCGGGGCCCCGGTGTTGAGGACTATTGTGGAGGAGGTGTTGTTGTTCATTCTTACTGATTGTGGTCTGTGGGTAAGAAACTCGAGGATCCAGTTACAGAGTGAGGAGCCAAGTCCTAGGTTTTGGAGCTTTGGTATGAGCTTGGCTGGGATTATGGTGTTGAAGGCAGAGCTGTAGTCAATAAATAGGAGTCTGACGTAGGGTCCTTGTTGTCGAGATGCTGCGGGCATGAGTGTACGTCCAGGGAGTTGCCGTCAGCTGTGGACCATTTGTGACGGTCTGCGAATTGCAGTTGGTCTAGGCATCCTGGGAATATGAAGTTGATGTGCTTCATGACCAAGCTCTCGAACAACTTCATTACAATTGATGTCAGGGCCAGCGGACAGTGGTCATTGAGGCATGTTGTCTGGTTCTTCTTTGGCACCGGTATGATGGTGGTCTTCTTGAAGCAGGTTTGGACATCAGAGCGGAGTTGGGACAGGTTGAAGATGTCCGCGAACACATCTGCCAGCTGGTCCATGCAGGCTCTGAGTGCACGACCATGGATCCCGTCTGGACCCTTCACTTTCAAGAAGGTCGATCTGTAAACAACACCATGGATATAGACACCTGGGGCTGGGCTCCCGTGCCCTGTCAGGCAGACATCCAGAAACCCACAAGGCTTGGGACCCCATTCCTGTGACTTCATTGACCAGAAGCCAGAGAAGTTTCTGGAAAAGCGGGGAGGGAAGGGATAAAGGTACGCATCTCAGACACACCAACAATTCCAGCGATCAGATCCTTAGCCTGCCAACCAAGCCATCTTTGCGGGTAGTATATTTGAATCTGGGGTATCCTCTTGTTTAATGTGGGTAATTTAAGGGTTAATATATTATTATTAATAAACTTATTGAACCTTTACTTGTGTTTGTCCTTTGTCCATCTTGCAATTAAGGGCACCTGGGTAAAGCTTTGATTGATATACTGGTTGAAGTATCTGAGATTTATACAACAAAATGCTGAAAGTGCTGGTAAAAAAAGCATTATCCAATAGAGTAATGAGCCTTTTTTCTTTCTAATTGGCGTAAGAAAGGGGTGCGTCACAAGGATGGATGTGTTGGCCAACTACTGACTGGAGGGTGGGGGCGAGTCATGTGATGAAACCTCCAGGGATGCATTTAATGGGAGGCTCGATTCTCTGAGTTGTGTATGAGTTAGTCCACGTCAAGACCCTATTACACACTCTAAATGCAAAGGCGGAATTAAAATAATAATAATTTCTAACCCGAACGTGGTTATCAAGAATCTAACTTGCCACTTAGATCCGAGTTGCTGATCAATCAAATGAGTCAAGCTTGACGACCGTTTAGTTGCCAAGTTGCAGCGTTCGGTTCATGCTGCAGGTCGTACGTGCAGCCTCACAAGCACTTTGTTTCATAAGTTATTTAATTACTTGAAAGTATTGCTGATGTTATGTAGCTACAGGGTCGGCAAGACTGTGACCACCGCTGGCATATTTGAAATGATCCATTGATAAAAGGGATGTTTTGAAAGGCAAAGACACGATAAAAAACCAACTCAAGCCTGTGACTTTATTGTAACAATTAATTCTATGGCTTCACTTCTGCAATTTTTAGTTTGTAAAATAGAAGCCCCCTCATCCCATCACCCGACCTCCAACTCCACTTCCATCAACTGTGAACTACGGCAGTTGGAAGATCGTTGCAGGGAGATATCAGAACCAAACCTGGGCGCATGTTCATACTTGCCAGCAGAGTCAGGAGCAAAACATATTCAGAAACTACACCTGTCAGCGTCTAGTCTCCACAACTCAACCCCTCGTCGGCACAGGACAGTGCCTTAACCAGCTTATTTCCAGAATTTTACACCAAAAACTAGACTCCTGCAATCTCCTTTAATGTATAATCTGAAAAGCTAAAATTGCACAAAATCATTCTGAATTGCTAAATGTTCCTATTATCACTGATTGCTTGTTTTGTTGCAAATGTTCGGATTTAAATTGTATATTGTGCTGAGCACTTAAAAGCCAATCCAATACTGTACCAAAATGGGGAAAAATTGGCCATGCAAAATAAAAGCTAATGTAAGTTTCTATTTTCAACTCGGTTGATTATACGAGGGTATATTAAACAATCTAACAGCGTAAGATTGACAATTTATGCTAAAAATCATAACGCCGTACATAAATTCACTGCACTGTTTAGTGCAATGGTCTATGACTGATTAGTGTTATTGTGATTTAGGGTTGCTACAGTAACTACTGCTTTCTGTAGAGAGAAGCAGCAGTCCAGGGAAACACGTACAATCTCAGGCACTGTCATTGTGTTTGTAGAGAGAGCTCATGAATTGCTAAAAATGCATGCAAAATAACATTAATACAGAAAAACAGCCTTCAATACTATTTAATTAAAGATTAAGATTTTATGAATATCATTGGGCGCGATCTAGCTAAAAAAAAAGAGTTGGTTCTGGCAGGAATAGCGGGGTCGTTCCCCAGATTAAAAGCGCCAGGAACGACTTTGCTATCTAATAGCGCTACCTTTTATTTGGTGGCCCAGAGGGAACATCTCCGGCGAGCGGAACTCCTCAGTGCAGGAAGAGATCGGGACACCATTTTTGAATGGCATCCCGATCTCTTGACAAACTGACGTGACCCCCGGACACCCCCAATGCATCAACTCACCTATAAGGGGGTCTGCATATCTGGTCATTAGGGCATTGTTGTATGTGTGGGTTTGCCATGTGCAAATTGGCTGCCGTGTTACCTTTTTTTTTCAATCCATCTCCCCTGTGTATCTTTGGGTTGTGGGGGTGTGACCCATGCAGACATGCAAACTCCACATGGACAGTGACCCGGGGCCGGGATCGACCGTGGGTCCTCAGCGCCATGAGGCAGCAGGGCTAACCACTGCGCCACCGTGCCACGCCCGGCTGCCGTGTTTCCTACTTTACGACAGCAAATGCACTTTGAAAGTATTTTAGTTGGCTATACAATGCTCAGGGCAACCCAAAGTTGTGAAAGGCACTATATAAAGAAAAACCATTCTGGACATAATTGGGAGGGAGTCCAGCGTTCCAGTTCTTGAAGCTAGCTAATAGTCCAACTTGGAGTTTGAGGAAGTATGGTCATTGGTTAAGGATGGAATCATATGATTGTCATCCATTAAATCATAGATTATCATAGAATTTACAGTGCAGAAGGAGGCCATTCAGCCCATCGGGTCTGCACCGGCTCTTGGAAAGAGCACCCTACCCAAGGTCAACACCTCCACCCTATCCCCATAACCCAGTAACCCCACCCAACACTAAGGGCAATTTTGGACACTAAGGGCAATTTATCATGGCCAATCCACCGAACCTGCACATCTTTGGACTGTGGGAGGAAACCGGAGCACCCGGAGGAAACCCACGCACATACGGGGAGGATGTGCAGACTCCGCACAGACAGTGACCCAAGCCGGAATCGAACCTGGGACCCTGGAGCTGTGAAGCAATTGTGCTAACCACTATGCTACCGTGCTGCCCCGTGTTAGTCAATAAATAATTGACTAACACTCTGTCTTAGTTCGCGCATGAAGAACGGCCATTTGAGCAAGTAACGGGGAACTGCTGGCTTCTACCATGAGAACTAACACCAGCAAAACTGATGAAAAGAAATCTCTCAAGTTATTATTCATTTATTACTCTCTCACTTTGCATGTTATTTTCTCCACGCATTTGCCAGTTAATATCCAGAAGGTTTTATTATTTCCAAATCAGTGGGTGCTCTACACCAATTAGTAGGAAGCACAGTGTGTTGTGGGTGAACGTATACATCCATTTTTTTTAAAACTGTAATTGTTAAAAAGTAGTTTTTTTTGATTACAGTAGCAACAATAAATGGGAGTGGCAGTGTAGGCAGAACCATTATACTGTCGTTTCGCCATACATTTTGTAATTTTCATCAAAAGTATTCCTCGGTACACACACATTTCAAGCATTGCACTGGTCAAGGAGACACAGCCTGAGTGAGTGAGACACAGACAGTGAGAATTTGGTAATTTGGTGCAGTGAGGTAACCAGGAAAGGTAAGTGGTTAATCTAATTGTGCTGTTTTTCAGTTAAAAGTGCAGTGTAGAGTAGTGTCTGATTGGCTGAAGCTGCCCCCACCCTAATTGCTGAGAGGCAGTTATCTGGCAGTCACCTGAGGCCTGTTAAGGGGCACAAAGGTACACATTGTATTCTTCTCTTTGAAGTTTTAGTGTGAGTCATCCTAAAGTCTGTATAAAAGACAGACAGAAAGCGCACTCAGTAAGCATTGCACTGGCCAAGGAGACACAGCCTGAGTGAGTGAGACACAGACAGAGTGAAAATTTGGTAATTTGATGCAGTGAGGTAATTCGGTGAAGAGTGGGAGAAGGTGCTTTTTCCCGACTGTTTTGTTCTCTCTCTTTCTTCGGACCTAATTTTGGGAGCTGTTCGGAGGAGGAGGAGCAGTCTCTGTGAGTATAAAAACCTAACGGTAACTTCCTGTTTTCGAGTTTTTTTTTTCCAAAAGTGATGTCAGAGGAAAGCTGTGATCTGATTGGTTGATAGCAAATCTGCCCCAAATTTTAAAAAAACACAGCTAAACTCGTAAACTTAAATTAAACTAATTAATTCATTAGTGATGACTGGTCAGGTGGTGTGCTTGAGTTGATTGATGTGGGAGCTGGCAGATCCCATTGCGAGCTGCAGCGACCACGTCTGCAGTAAGTGTTGGCTGCTCGAAGAGCTCCGGATCAGAGTTGATGAGCTGGAGTCTGAGCTTCAAACACTGAGGCACATCCGGGAGGGGGAGACTTACCTGGACACTGTGTTTCAGGAGGCAGTCACACCTGTCAGAATAAGTAGTTTAAATCCTGCCAGTGGCCACGGACAGCAGGGTGTGACTGCAAGTCAGGCAGGTAAAGGGAACCAGCAGTCAGGAACTCAGGAGCCTCAGCCCTTGACCCTGGCCAACAGGTATGAGGCACTTGCTCCCTGTGTGGATGGCGAACAGGGCTGCAGGAAGGATGAGTCAGCTGACCAAGGCACCATGGTTCAGCAGGCCATTCAAGGGGAGGGAGTAAATAGGCAAGTTGTAGTTGTAGGGGATTCTATTATCAGGGGGATAGATAGTATCCTTTGTGAGCAGGATAAAGAGTCCTGCATGGTATGTTGCCTGCCTGGTGCTAGGTTGCGGGACATCTCTGACCGCCTTGAAAGGATACTGGAGAGGGAGGGGGAGGATCCAGTTGTTGTGGTCCATCTCGATACCAACAACATAGGCAAGTCTAGAAAAGAGGACCTGTTTCGAGATTATAAAGAGCTAGGATTCAAATTAAAAAACAGGTCCTCAAGGGTCATAATCTCAGGATTACTGCCCGAGCCACGTGCAAATTGGCATAGGGAGGCAAGAATAAGGGAAGTTAACACGTGGCTGAAAGAGTGGTGTGGGAATGAGGGGTTCCTTTTCATGGGACATTGGCAATAGTTTTGGGACAGGGGGGACCAATACCATTGGGATGGTCTCCACCTGAACCAAGCTGGGACCAGTGTTCTGGCGAAAAGAGTAAATAGGGTGGTCAATAGGACTTTAAACTAGAGACTGGGGGGGAAGGGAAAGTCAGGGAATCAAGAGGTGAAGTAATCAGTGGGAAGCGTAGCTGCTTAGGAATGCAAAAAAGCACGAAAAGACAGAACTCAGGAGAGGTTACGATAGTCCCCATCCCACAAAATATGACACAGTGTATGGAAAGGCTCAGTAAACCAAGGTCCACCACACTAAGAAAACAAAAACGGACGGTCAATAGAGAATTAAAGGTGCTATATTTAAATGCGCGCAGTATACGGAACAAGGTAGATGAGCTTGTGGCCCAGATTGTGACTGGCAGGTATGATGTGGTAGGCATCACAGAGACGTGTTTGCAGGGGATTCAGGACTGGCCTTTAAACACCCAGGGATTCACAACCTATCGAAAAGACAGAGAGGTGGGCAGAGGGGGCGGGGTTGCCTTGTTAATTAGGAATGAAATTAAATCAATAGCACTAAACGACATAGGGTCAGATGATGTGAAGTCTGTGTGGGTAGAGTTGAGGAACCACAAAGGCAAAAAAACCATAATGGGAGTTAAGTACAGGCCTCCTAACAGTGGTCAGGACCAGGGGCACAAAGTGCACCACAAAATAGAAAGTGCATGTCAGAAAGGCAAGGTCACAGTGATCATGGGGGACTTCAATATGCAGGTGGACTGGGTAAATAATGCTGCCAGTGGACCCAAGGAAAGGGAACTCATTGAATGTTTCCAGGAGGGCTTTTTGGAACAGCTTGTGATGGAGCCCACGAGGGGACAGGCCATTCTGGACTTAGTGTTATGTAATGAGCCAGACTTGATTAAAGATCTTAAAGTAAGGGAACACTTAGGAGGCAGTGATCATAATATGGTAGAATTCAATCTCCAATTTGAAAGAAAGAAGGTAGAATCAGATGTAAAGGCGTTACAGTTAAATAAAGGTAACCACAGATGCAGAGGAAGGAACTGACGATAATCGACTGGGCGCAGAGCCTAGTGGGAAAGACAGTAGAACAGCAATGGCAGGAGTTTTTAGGAGTAATTGAGGACACAGTACAGAGGTTCATTCCAAAGAAAAGAAAGGTTATCAGAGGGGGGATTAGGCAGCCATGGCTGACAAAGGAAGTTAGGGAATGCATCAAAGCAAAAGAGAACGCCTATAATGTGGCAAAGAGTAGTGGGAAGTCAGAAGATTGGGAAGGCTACAAAAACAAACAGAGGATAACAAGGAGAGAAATAAGGAAAGAAAGGATCAATTATGAAGGTAGGCTAGCCAGTAACATTAGGAATGATAGTAAAAGTTTCTTTAAATACATTAAAAACAAACGGGAGGCAAAAGTAGACATTGGGCCACTCCAAAATGACGCTGGTAATCTAGTGATGGGAGACAAGGAAATAGCTGAGGAACTAAATAAGTACTTTGCGTCAGTCTTCACAATAGAAGACATGAGTAATATCCCAACAATTCAGGAGAGTCAGGGGGCAGAGTTGAATATGGTAGCCATCACAAAGGAGAAAGTGCTAGAGAAACTAAGAGGTCTAAAAATTGATAAATGTCTGGGGGCTACATCCTAGAGTTCTAAAGGAGATAGCTGAAGAAATAGTGGAGGCGTTAGTTATGATCTTTCAAAAGTCACTGGAGTCAGGGAAAGTCCCAGAGGATTGGAAAATCGCTGTTGTAACCCCCCTGTTCAAGAAGTGAACAAGGAAAAAGATGGAAAATTATAGGCCAATTAGCCTAACCTCGGTTGTTGGCAAGATTCTAGAATCCATTGTTAAGGATAAGATTTCTAAATTCTTGGAAGTGCAGGGTCGGATTAGAACAAGTCAGCATGGATTTAGTAAGGGAAGGTCGTGCCTGACAAACCTGTTAGAGTTCTTTGAAGTGATAACGAATAGGTTAGACCAAGGAGAGCCAATGGATGTTATCTATCTTGACTTCCAAAAGGCCTTTGATAAGGTGCCTCACGGGAGACTGCTGAGTAAAATAAGGGCCCATGGGATTCGAGGCAAGGCACTAACATGGATTGACGATTGGCTGTCAGGCAGAAGGCAGAGAGTAGGGATAAAAGGTTCTTTTTCGGAATGGCAAACGGTGACGAGTGGTGTCCCGCAGGGTTCAGTGTTGGGGCCACAGCTGTTCTCTTAATATATTAACGATCTAGATGACAGGACTGGGGGCATTCTGGCTAAGTTTGCCAATGATACAAAGATAGGTGGAGGGGCAGGTACTTTGGAGGAGGTAGGGAGGCTGCAGAAAGATTTAGACAGTTTAGGAGAGTGGTCCAAGAAATGGCTGATGAAATTCAACGTGGGCAAGTGCGAGGTCTTGCACTTTGGAAAAAAGAATAGAGGCATGGACTATTTTCTAAACGGTGACAAAATTCATAATGCTGAAGTGCAAAGGGACTTGGGAGTCCTAGTCCAGGATTCTGTAAAGGTAAACTTGCAGGTTGAGTCCGTAATTAAGAAAGCAAATGCAATGTTGTCATTTATCTCAAGAGGCTTGGAATATAAAAGCAGGGATGTACTTCTGAAGCTTTATAAAGCATTAGTTAGGCCCCATTTAGAATACTGTGAGCAATTTTGGGCCCCACACCTCAGGAAGGACATACTGGCACTGGAGCGGGTCCAGCGGAGATTCACACTGAACGGTAGGCCTAACATACGATGAACGTCTGAGGATCCTGGGATTATATTCATTGGAGTTTAGGAGGTTAAGGGGAGATCTAATACAACCTTACAAGATAATGAATGGCTTAGATAGGGTGGACGTAGGGAAGTTGTTTCCATTAGCAGGGGAGACTAGGACCCGGGGGCACAGCCTTAGAATAAAAGGGAGTCGCTTTAGAACAGAGATGAGGAGAAATTTCTTCAGCCAGAGAGTGGTGGGTCTGTGGAATTCATTGCCACAGAGGGCGGTGGAGGCCGGGATGTTGAGTGTCTTTAAGACAGAAGTTGATAAATTGTTGATTTCTCGAGGAATTAAGGGCTATGGAGAGAGAGCGGGTAAATGGAGTTGAAATCAGCCATGATTGAATGGTGGAGTGGACTAGATGGGCTGAATGGCCTTCCTTCCGCTCCTATGTCTTATGGTCTTATGGTCTTATTAATTACTTGTCTGAGAATGTGTGCGCCAGGAATATATTCTCTGCAGGAAATGCTATTGAATCGTAGAATGGTTGCGGCATAGAAGGTGACCATTCAACCCATTGAATCTGTGCTAGTACTCTGCAAGATTGTTCCGGCTAGTCCCAGTCTCCTGTACTTTTCCCGTGCTTACCTAATTCCCTCTTGAACAGATCAGTTGAATTTGCCTCCATCATCCTTGCAGGGAGCTGCTTTTCAGATCCTAGCCACTCACCGTCTTAAAAAGAAGTTTCCCCTCAAGCCAACTTTGCTTCTTTTGCCAGTCACTTAAAAACACTGTCGTGTGGTCCCCAATCTTCCGTTATCCTTAACAAGTATTCCTTAGTGCAGTCTCCTTGTAAACATCTTGGCAAAGGGTGAGGACTGAGGGCAGGGGTGAGGAGGAGTCAGTTCCCAACATAAAGCAACTGAAAAATCAGCATCTGAAGGATGATTAACAGCGGTATTGGGATAAGCACGAATCCTTACACAGGTAAAATCAATTGCTTCTTTAATACCAGACAATTGATACTTAGTAAATTTGATTGTGCAGCCCCCGCATGCAGTCAGCAAAAATATTTACTTCTGATATCAAACCGGTTGCTTTGCCCATTTCTGATTCCTACATCAGACATTATTTTTCTCTGGGGTGTGACCAACCAATGAGTGCTCAACCTCTGGGCTGAAAGGGAATAGGTTACATCATTTGTGAAAGATAGGGATTGGGTCAAAGGTACATGAAGCACGCTACACATCAAGGCATTGCCAGTCAATGAAGAGTCAGGTTAGGCATCCAAATCAAGTATTGATAGATCAATCAGGTTCAATCACCATGGATAGAATGGTTATCATCTCTCTGAATTGCATGTCCATCACTCTTGCCCCTATTTTGTACTGTTAAATAAAAACAAGCAAAATTTGTTAAATTAAGGGATTTTCATATTCTGATGAAATAATTTTGACTCAAACCAATGGCCCCCTGTAATTGTGATCACGTACTCCATTAAGCTCACATAATATGGCACTGAAAAGATCTGATGGATTATTCCATTTGCCTGTTGGCAATGCGTCCAGTAAAACAGGCATCTGCTTAATTAAGTAAATATTCAATGAAAGAAATACTAGATTCAGATAAATATCAATTAAAGGATATGATTATGCGCATTATTAGAGGCTTGTTCGGCACATGATAGATACTGCACTGTAATAAGTACTAAACAGAATTGGTCTGCCCACATAAAGCATTATTGGAGCAACAGTAGGGTATAAACCAGGGCTTGAGCCAAATCTCGATTTATCTTCACTTTTAATTCTGTCTCCAGGCTTTTGTGTACAGGTGTGGGCACCACACTTTAGGAAGGATGACAAGGCCTTGGAGAGGGCACTGCGGAGGTTTACCAGGATGATATCAGTGAGGGGCTTCGGTCATGTGGAGAATTTGGAGAAGCTGGGATTATTCAGCTTGGAGCAGAAGAAGGTCAAAAGGAGACCTCATCGTGATTTTCAAAGTGCGACCTAATTTTGATAGAGCGAATAGAGAGAAACTGTTTCCTCTGGCAAGTGGCTCAGTAACCAGAGATAAGAAATGTAAAATAATTGGCAAAAGATTTGGAAGAGAAATTAAGATATTTGTTTCTTTCTTGCAAAGGTTTTTTGAGATGTCTCGATCACATCATGTGAAATGATTGGCATATTCCAGAGGAACTTTCAAAAGGCAGTGGACATGTGTTTGCAGAGAACTAATTAGTAGGGTTATGGGGAAAAGGTCGGGTTACGGAGGTATTTTTTTCAAAGAGATGTCACAGGCTGGATGGGATGAATGGCCTCCTGTTGTGTTGTAAGATTTTATGATTCTAAGGCTGATGTCCTATGCAGCTTGAATTTCTCCATACTTCTTGCCAATTTTTCACATACTCTCCCCTCCTGATCTGTACTATGAGGCCCAGTCAGCCCCTATATTCTGGTGCCCTTGAATGCAAGTGACGGCTGGTTATTAAATCCTGCATCACACACCCGACCATGACCCTGTTTGCACCCAAGTACATGTTTTCAGAGGGAGCAGGAAGCAGGAAAGTGGGTTCCTGGACGAGGAAGTAGAGCGTGTATCCTTGGTGAACTTCCCTATCATTACAAATATTGGGGGCAATTCTAGGCCCTCAGAATTGCACAGCTAAGATCAACTAACTTAACACAGACCCAGGATTGGACAGTTGATCTTCCTGGTTTGTATTAGACCCTGAGTAAACATCCTCAGCCTGTAATGCAGGGCTTTATCCTCCTCCAAAAGTGTTGGGCCTCTGAGGAACTTAACCTTCCAGAAATATATCTTCACAGGTTTCTGGTCTTACTTCATTGAAATTAGCCTTCCCCTGATTGAAATGCTCTAAGGACTTTTGCATCATTTTTCCTTAATACTAAACAACTCCAATTCAAATTGTGCCAACTGCAAAGTAGCAAGGTTGCCATCATGTGGCTAGACATCATAAGGGAATCAAATACGTTTCTGGATCAATTTAACTGGTTTGATGGATCAATCATGTTTGTAATTCTCCCTGGTTGTTTGCTATTGATTTTCTGTCACTGTGGTATGAATAAGCATTCAGAGTCGTCATTTGTCCTCAGTTTAAAAGGCCATAATATATGGGTATTGATGAAGCTGAAGACCAGTGCTCAATCCCAACAGCCAAATCTGTCTGCAAGTCCCTTGAGATTGCCAACTAACATGGGTGCATCTTCTCAATTGTCAATGCTCTTATATATTCATGAGAATTTTACTGTGATCAATTTGGGTAGATACCAAAAATAATTGTTGCAGGGGTCACTGATAAGTGTATCTTATTCAAGCCCAATTGCATTGTGAAGCCATATCACAAGGTTGCTCAGGGGTGAAAGTCAAAAACTATTCAATACAACCCATGGGAAAAAAAGACACAGAGGCGGTGCACATGTTTTTGGAAAGTATGATTTAAGTGCTATATCTGCATAGTTGCTACGCATGATGGAGTTGTTTGCACTGAGTGCTGAATTTGGTGCTTTTTGAGTGCGATAGTGAGAGTTTGGTGACCGAGGGAGTGGTGAATTTGGTGCTTTTTGAGTGCGATAGTGAGAGTTTGGTGACCGAGGGAGTTAGGTGAGGAGGGAGTAAGGTGCTCCTTTCATTTTGTTTCCGACATTTCCGCAAAGAGTGCGAAGAGAGCCAGGAGTTTACAGAAAGTGTAGCTGACTGGGAGCAGAGTCGGAGGGCGGAGATCTAGTTAGTCCACACAGCAGCTATATTCTGTAAGGTAAGAGGGATGGAGGCTAGGCCAGTTACATGCTCCTCCTGTAGGATGTGGGTGGTGAGGGATACCACCGGTGTCCCCGCTGACTATACCTGCGGGAAGTGCACCCAACTTCAGCTCCTCAAAGACCGTGTTAAGGAACTGGAGCTGAAGCTGGATGAACTTCGGATCATTCGGGAGGCAGAGGGGGTGATTGAGAAGAGTTACAGGGAGGTAACCACACCCAAGGTACAGGACAAGAATAGCTGGGTTACAGTCAGGGGGAAAAAAACAAACAGGCAGACAGTGCAGGGATCCCTCGTGGCCGTTCCCCTTCAAAACAAGTATACCGTTTTGGATGCTGTTGGGGGGGGATGACCTACCGGGGGAAGGCCCTAGCGGCCAGGTCTCTGGCACTGAGTCTGGCTCTGGGGCTCAGAAGGGAAGGGGGAGAATAGAAAAGCAATAGTTGTAGGAGATTCAATGGTTAGGGGAATAGATAGGAGATTCTGTGGTCGCGAGCGAGACTCCCGGAAGGTATGTTGCCTCCCGGGTGCCAGGGCCAGGGATGTCACGGATCGTGTCTTCAGGATCCTTAAGGGGGAGGGGGAGCAGCCAGAAGTCGTGGTGCACATTGGTACCAACGACATAGGTAGGAAAAGGGGTGTGGAGGTAATAAACAAGTTTAGGGAGTTAGGCTGGAAGTTGAAAGCCAGGACAGACAGAGTTGTCATCTCTGGTTTGTTGCCAGTGCCACGTGATAGCGAGGCTAGGAATAGGGAGAGAGTGCAGTTGAACACGTGGCTGCAGGAATGGTGTAGGAGGGAGGGCTTCAGGTATTTGGATAATTGGAGCGCATTCTGGGGAAGGTGGGACCTGTACAAGCAGGACGGGTTGCATCTGAACCAGAGGGGCACCAATATCCTGGGAGGGAGGTTTGCTAGTACTCTTCGGGAGGGTTTAAACTAATTTGGCAGGGGAATGGGAACCGGATTTGTAGTCCAGCAACAAAGGTAGCCGATATTCAGGACGCCAAAGCTTGTAATGAGGCAGTGGGGAAGGGAACACTGACAAAGGAGAGTATTTGCAGGCACGGAGATGGGTTGAAGTGTGTATACTTCAACGCAAGAAGCATCAGGAATAAGGTGGGTGAACTTAAGGCATGGATCGGTACTTGGGACTACGATGTGGTGGCCATCACGGAAACTTAGATAGAAGAGGGGCAGAAATGGTTGTTGGAGGTCCTTGGTTATAGATGTTTCAATAAGATTAGGGAGGGTGGTAAAAGAGGTGGGGGGGGGGGGGGCATTATTAATTAGAGATAGTATAACAGCTGCAGAAAGGCAGTTTGAGGAGTATCACCCTATTGAGGTAGTATGGGTTGAAGTCCGAAATAGGAAAGGAGCAGTCACCTTGTTAGGAGTTTTCTATAGGCCCCCCAATAGTAGCAGAGATGTGGAGGTACAGATTGGGAAACAGATTTTGGAAAGGTGCAGAAGTCATAGGGTAGTAGTCATGGGCGACTTTAACTTCCCAAATATTGAGTGGAAACTCTTTAGATCAAATAGTTTGGATGGGGTGGTGTTTGTGCAGTGTGTCCAGGAAGCTTTTCTAACACAGTATGTAGATTGTCCAACCAGAGGAGGGGCAATATTGGATTTAGTACTCGGTAATGAACCAGGGCAAGTGATAGATTTGTTAGTGGGGGAGCATTTTGGAGATAGTGACCACAATTCTGTGACTTTCACTTTAGTAATGGAGCGGGATAGGTACGTGCAACAGGGCAAGGTTTACAATTGGGGAAGGGTAAATACGATGTTGTCAGACAAGAATTGAAGTGCATAAGTTGGGAACATAGGCTGGCAGGGAAGGACACAAGTGAAATGTGGAACTTGTTCAAGGAACAGGTGCTACGTGTCCTTGATATGTATGTCCCTGTCAGGCAGGGAAGAGATGGTCGAGTGAGGGAACCATGGTTGACAAGAGAGGTTGAATGTCTTGTTAAGAGGAAAAAGGTGACTTATGTAAGGCTGAGGAAACAAGGTTCAGACAGGGCATTGGAGGGATACAAGATAGCCAGGAGGGAACTGAAGAAAGGGATTAGGAGAGCTAAGAGAGGGCATGAACAATCTTTGGCGGGTAGGATCAAGGAAAACCCCAAGGCCTTTTACACATATGTGAGAAATATGAGAATGACTAGAGCGAGGGTAGGTCCGATCAAGGACAGTAGCGGGAGATTGTGTATTGAGTCTGAAGAGATAGGAGAGGTCTTGAATGAGTACTTTTCTTCTGTATTTACAAATGAGAGGGGTGATATTGTTGGAGAGGACAGTGTGAAACAGATTGGTAAGCTCGAGGAAATACTTGTTAGGAAGGAAGATGTGTTGGGCATTTTGAAAAACTTGAGGATAGACAAGTCCCCCGGGCCTGACGGGATATATCCAAGGATTCTATGGGAAGCAAGAGATGAAATTGCAGAGCCGTTGGCAATTATCTTTTCGTCCTCACTGTCAACAGGGGTGGTACCAGGGGATTGGAGAGTGGCGAATGTCGTACCCCTGTTCAAAAAAGGAACTAGGGATAACCCTGGGAATTACAGGCCAGTTAGTCTTACTTCGGTGGTAGGCAAAGTAATGGAAAGGGTACTGAAGGATAGGATTTCTGAACATCTGGAAAGACACTGCTTGATTAGGGATAGTCAGCACGGATTTGTGAGGGGTAGGTCTTGCCTTACAAATCTTATTGAATTCTTTGAGGAGGTGACCAAGCATGTGGATGAAGGTAAAGCAGTGGATGTAGTGTACATGGATTTTAGTAAGGCATTTGATAAAGTTCCCCATGGTAGGCTTCTGCACAAAGTAAGGAGGCATGGGATAGTGGGAAATTTGGCCAGTTGGATAACGAACTGGCTAACCGATAGAAGTCAGAGAGTGGTGGTGGATGGCAAATATTCAGCCTGGATCCCAGTTACCAGTGGTGTACCGCAGGGATCAGTTCTGGGCCCTCTGCTGTTTGTGATTTTCATTAATGACTTGGATGAGGGAGTTGAAGGGTGGGTCAGTAAATTTGCAGACGATACGAAGATTGGTGGAGTTGTGGATAGTAAGGAGGGCTGTTGTCGGCTGCAAAGAGACATAGATAGGATGCAGAGCTGGGCTGAGAAGTGGCAGATGGAGTTTAACCCTGAAAAGTGTGAGGTTGTCCATTTTGGAAGGACAAATATGAATGCGGAATACAGGGTTAACGGTAGAGTTCTTGGCATTGTGGAGGAGCAGAGAGACCTTGGGGTCTATGTTCATACATCTTTGAAAGTTGCCACTCAAGTGGATACAGCTGTGAAGAAGGCCTATGGTGTGCTCGCGTTCATTAACAGAGGGATTGAATTTAAGAGCCATGAGGTAATGATGCAGCTGTACAAAACTTTGGTAAGGCCACATTTGGAGTACTGTGTACAGTTCTGGTCGCCTCATTTTAGGAAGGATGTGGAAGCTCTGGAAAAGGTGCAAAGAAGATTTACCAGGATGTTGCCTGGAATGGAGAGTAGGTCTTACGAGGAAAGGTTGAGGGTGCTAGGCCTTTTCTCATTAGAGCGGAGAAGGATGAGGGGCGACTTTATAGAGGTTTATAAGATGATCAGGGGAATAGATAGAGTAGACAGTCAGAGACTTTTTCCCCAGGTGGAACACACCATTACAAGGGGACATAAATTTAAGGTGAAAGGTGGAAGATATAGGAGGGATATCAGAGGTAGGTTCTTTACCCAGAGAGTAGTGGGGGCATGGAATGCACTGCCTGTGGAAGTAGTTGAGTCGGAAACATTAGGGACCTTCAAGCAGCTGTTGGATAGGTACATGGATTACGGGAAAATGATATAGTGTAGATTTATTTGTTCTTAAGGGCAGCACGGTAGCATTGTGGATAGCACAATTGCTTCACAGATCCATGGTCCCAGGTTCAATTCCAGCTTGGGTCATTGTCTGTGCGGAGTCTGCACGTCCTCCCCGTGTCTGCGTGGGTTTCCTCCGGGTGCTCCGGTTTCCTCCCACAGTCCAAAGATGTGCGGGTTAGGTGAATTGGCCAATGATAAATTGCCCTTAATGTCCAAATTGCCCTTGGTGTTGGGTGGAGGTGTTGAGTTTGGGTAGGGTGCTCTTTCCAAGAGCTGGTGCAGACTCAAAGGGCCGAATGGCCTCCTTCTGCACTGTAAATTCAATGATAATCTATGATTAATCTAGGACAAAGGTTCGGCACAACATCGTGGGCCGAAGGGCCTGTTCTGTGCTGTATTTTCTATGTTCTATGTTCTATGATGACAGTAAGATTTTGCTGTTACTGAAACACCTGAAAATCATTCATGCCTGGAAACAGTACAGAGAAGAACAAGCAAACTGATCCCCGTTGTCAGAGCATTCAATTACATAGAAAGTCTTGAGGAATATAAAACTCTTTAGACTTGAAAGAAGGGAACAGAGAAGAGACATTCAAAAGATGAAAAACATTCGCTGATTTATAATGCTCACGGTTAGTGTTTAAGATAAGACAAAGGTCCACAGGCTCAACTGGTGAAAGTTGAATTTAGGATCAATGTCTTACTTCAGACTAAAGGAATTTGTGACATTGATTCACCAGCTGGGGGCCATTTGAAATGACTCTATGAAAGAACTATCCAATTACTCCCACTCCTCTGGCTCTTTACTGGAAACACAATGGGCGAGATTCTCCACTCCCGCGCCGGTTGGGAGAATCGCCTGGGCCGCCAAAATTTCCCGGGACCCCGGTCCGACGCCCTCCCGCGATTCTCCCAAGCGGCGGGGACGGCCCCGTTGAGTTCCGCAGGCCGCAGGCCGGAGAATCGCCGGAGACACCCAAAATGGCAATTCTCCGGCACCCCCGCTATTCTCAGGCCCGGATGGGCCAAGTGGACAGGCCAGAACGGCAGGTTCCCACCGGCGCCGTCCACACCTCGTCGCTGCCGTCGGGAACAGCGCGGGAACGCTGGGGGGGGCGGCCTGCGGGGGGGGGGAGGGGGATCCTGCACCGGGGGGTACCTTAAATGTGGCATGGCCCGTGATCGGTGCCCACCGATTGTCAGGCCGTCCTCTCTGAAGGAGGACCTCCTTCCTTCCGCGACCCCGCAAGATCCGTCCACCATCTTCTTGTGGGGCAGACTCAGAGAGGACGGCCGCGTCATCTATGCGGCGCCGCCTTTACGCGGCGACAAGGCCTGGCGCGTGTAGATGATGCAGCCCCGATCCTAGCCCATTGTCGGGGCCTGAATCGGTCGGGATTGGGGCCGTTTCGCGCCGTTTGAACCTCGACGGTGTTCACGACGGCGTGGGCACTTCGGCGTGGGAGTGGAGAATCCTGCCCATGGTTTATTCTACAAGTGTTTATTCAATTGAAAGTTAACATTGAACCTGCTTCCACCATTAGAACATAGAACATAGAACAAAACAGCGCAGTACAGGCCCTTCGGCCCACGATGTTGCACCAAAACAAAAGCCATCTAACCTACACTATGCCATTATCATCCATATGTTTATCCAATAAACTTTTAAATGCCCTCAATGTTGGCGAGTTCACTACTGTAGCAGGTAAGGCATTCCACGGCCTCACTACTCTTTGCGTAAAGAACCTACCTCTGACCTCTGTCCTATATCTATTACCCCTCAGTTTAAAGTTATGTCCCCTCGTGCCAGCCATTTCCATCCGCGGGAGAAGGCTCTCACTGTCCACCCTATCCAACCCCCTGATCATTTTGTATGCCTCTATTAAGTCTCCTCTTAACCTTCTTCTCTCCAACGAAAACAACCTCAAGTCCATCAGCCTTTCCTCATAAGATTTTCCCTCCATACCAGGCAACATCCTGGTAAATCTCCTCTGCACCCGCTCCAAAGCCTCCACGTCCTTCCTATAATGCGGTGACCAGAACTGTACGCAATACTCCAAATGCGGCCGTACCAGAGTTCTGTACAGCTGCAACATGACCTCCCGACTCCGGAACTCAATCCCTCTACCAATAAAGGCCAACACTCCATAGGCCTTCTTCACAACCCTATCAACCTGGGTGGCAACTTTCAGGGATCTATGTACATGGACACCTAGATCCCTCTGCTCATCCACACTTTCAAGAACTTTGCCATTAGCCAAATATTCTGCATTCCTGTTATTCCTTCCAAAGTGAATCACCTCACACTTCTCTACATTAAACTCCATTTGCCACCTCTCAGCCCAGCTCTGCAGCTTATCAATATCCCTCTGTAACCTGCTACATCCTTCCACACTATCGACAACACCACCGACTTTATTATCGTCTGCAAATTTACTCACCCACCCTTCTGCGCCTTCCTCTAGGTCATTGATAAAAATGACAAACAGCAACGGCCCCAGAACATATCCTTGTGGTACTCCACTTGTGACTGTACTCCATTCTGAACATTTCCCATCAACCACCACATTCTTTCAGGCAGTGCATTTGCAAATCATAAAAATTCAGTGCTAAAGTCTTTCTTTTTTTTCCTTTATCTTTTCTTTTATCGTTTTGCCAATGACCTAAAACCTTTCTCCTCTTGTTACTGAATTTTCTGCCACTGGAGACAGTTTCTATTTATTTGTTGAAAACTTTCATGCTTTTAAACACCTCCACCAATTTGCTTATCCTTTCCGGCTCTTAGAACATCTGGATTTCTCCAGTCTCTCTATATAAGTGAAGTCCTTCATTCCTCTCGATCCTCTCTCAGACCTTGGGCATTCTTCCCACAGCGTAGAGCCCAGAATTAGCCACAACATTGCAGCTGGGGCCTAATCGGAGTTCTGGAAAGATTATGCACAGCCTTCTTGCTTTTACTCTATGGGCAAGACATTTCACCCCACCCCCCCCCCCCCCCCCCCCGCCCCATTTTTGCGGCGAATGAGATGGCCCGCCTCTGGCTGGCGGCATGATCTTCTGGTCTCAATGCTCGCAATAGGATTTCCCGTTGGCCGCACCCTTTGCTGCCAGGGAACCCGCAGCGGGGTGTCGCTGTTGGCGGGACCAGAAGATCCCTCTGGTGAAATCACTGGAAAATCCTGCCATATGTCTCCACATATATATCTATATATAATGCCATGGATCCTTTTTAACAGGTTTCTAGTTAATAAATACTTTGGAAGGTAATGATTGATCCACCTTGAGAAAGCTTTTTATATATATACACTTTGATATAAAACTTTTCAGAGGCTGAATAGAAGGAATCATTTTGCAAGCACAAGGTGCAGATTGGAATGAGGGCTACAGAACTGTAACCTCAATTCTTCAGCACACGCTCACAGGCTAAGCGATGGCGATGATTCTTGCAAATCAACCCATAGTGGCTGCAATATCTCATTGGTGATCTGTCTAATATTGAATGGGATGATGATGAATTAAATAGCGTTCACATTTTAATTCACATTAAACGGAGTAATAAAATCTTTTTTTAAAAAAAAATTTCTGGTAACATTTTTCATTATTGCTTGTGAAGGCAGGATCATGGGAAAATAGGAACAGTACGAAGTCATTTAGCCCCTTAAGCCTAGTTCAACAATTGAGATCATGACTGATCTGTGGTCTAACCAACATACACACCTTTGCCCCATATCCCTTGTTAACAATAACCTATCAATCTCAAGTTGAAAATTCACAAATGATGTGGCATCACGTGCCACTTATAGAAGAGACAGAACATTGACTCTTCACTGAAATACAGTTATCTGAGCAATGGTCCTCTTCTAACACTGTGCCCAAATTGCCATTGCTCCTCTGTGAGTGTTTCAAACTTATTTGATGTCGGTGGCACAATATCATAGATCATAGAATTTACAGTGCAGAATAGTGCCTCACAACTCCAGGGACCCGGGTTTGATTCCCACCTCGGGCAACTGTCTGTGTGGAGTTTGCATGTTCTTCCCATGTCTGCGTGGGTTTCCTCCGGGTGCTCTGGTTTTCTCCCACAGTCCAAAGATGTAGATGTGCAAATCAGGTATATTGGAAATGCTAAATTGTCCCTCAGTGGCGTTACAGGGATAGGAAAGAGGATTGGTTTGGGTACTCTTTCAGAAGATCGGTGCCGACTCGACGGACGGAATGGCCTCTTTCTGCACTATGGAAATTCTATGACCTCATGAGTCAAGCACAAAGATATCTTTCAGTATCCTCATGCACACAAAGATGCAGGGGGAGAAATTCATCCGCCGATGACACTGGGCCAGACAGCACACGGGGAACTAACTGCATGCCCTGCTTGGCTTTCTTTGATGGTATCAATGAAGAAGACCATACAGGCAGGGTGAGAAGCAGTCTGTGGCAAAGCCTTCGCCTTGTGAAGATGGTGGTGGTTCATCTTCTTGAAAACAATGGAATGGCTTAAGAGTCAAAGCATTGATTCAGCCATCACTTTATAAAAATTATTTCATGGGATGTGGGCATCGTTGGCTGGGCCAGCATTTATTGTCCACCCCTAAATGCCCTTGAACTGGATGGCTTGCTAGTCCATTTCATAGGGCATTTTAAGAGTCAACAGTGCTGTGGATCTGGAGTTATCAGGTAAGGATGGTAGATATCCTTCCCTAAAAGGACCATAGTGATTGTTTTTACAACAATCATAGTTAGCTCATAGTTTGATAGTTAGCATTAATTACAGGCATTTGTTTTTATTGAATACAAACTTCACCATATGCCATGTTGGAATTCGAACCCAAGCACTCAAAGCAGTACCCTGGATCTCTGGGGTACTGGTCCAGTGACAATACCACTACTGATGTGTTAAGTAAGTTGGTTCAACGTTGACTGCAACTGGATGCAGTGAAACTGGAAACTGGCTTCTGACACAGGAGACGGTCCAACACTGTTTTATTGAACTTGCTGATTGCTGTACATAGTCTGCTGTGAGTTGACACTCTATCAATCTAACTGATAACCTCCTACTGGCTTGACCAGACTAACTCTCTACCTCATGGTGATAGTGCTCACTGGCTTGTGCACTCTTACTATCTCAGTAGCTGTGTCCTGTAGAGGGAGGGAGAGCCTTAATGCCCTGTGTGCTTTATACTGGTGGTGTCCTGTCTGGTGATTGGTTGTTCTGTGTCGAGTGTGTTCATTGGTTATCCTGTGTGTCAATCACTGCCTGTCTGCATCTCATTATATACATGAGCGGATATTATGACAACTACCACTTCCCCTATATAGACTACCAGTTTTCCTTCCCTGAAGAGAAGCTACCTAAACTGATAAAGATGGGTTTATTATGACAATCTGGTAGTCACATGGTCACCATTATCAGATTTATTTAATTAATTGTATTTCAATTCTCCAGCTGCCATGGTGTTGAACTCATGGCTTCAGATCACTTGCCTGGACCTCTGGATTACTATTTCAGTAATATAACCATTGTTCTACTGTTCCTGACTAAGTATTGACTGGGATGGGACCAGGGCCTACTACTGACCCATGTCCTGCAGACAGGGGAAAACGAGGGGCCAATTCTACGGCCAGTCTAACCACAACCATGCTGAAAATATAGTGGAGCCACTGCAGTTAGTGAGAACCGATTAATGGAAAGGGCAAGAACTCACGGGACTGGATTTTCTGGAGCCTGCTGGGAGCGGACACCATGGCGGGAGGGAGGGCTTTGAGAATTACACAGGAGACCACACATCAGAATCTTAGGGGTGGGAAAACCGTCAGCGATTAAACAAACTGTGGGAAGGAAGCGAAACAGGAAACCTGTTTGTTAACTGTGGGAAGCTCATTGATATTGTGATTGCCCACTTGCACATAATTTAATTCAACGTGGTTTAACCCTGCCGCCCCAATAGGAGAAACTCAGATGTGTCTCTTGTGCCTTTAGTAACCTGAACAGTGGAAGCTTGTTACTTATATGTCTCCTTGTCCCACTGTGAGAATCTATTGGATTTCAAGGAGAATGAGACACTGGGCATCAGATTGATATTGGAGTGACTGAGCGGGGGAGCTCCGGGCAGGAAATTCAAGACCCAGGTGTATTGGGTCCAAAATGTAAAAGGGACTGTGCACAACTGAGGCAGAGTGGGGCCATCCCTTAAACGGGAGAACACAATGGAAGCTGCCTTGAGACCAAAGGAGAGGTCGTGGAAGCACTGGTATCATCCACCCTGTCCTTCTCTATCCTGGAGTGCTGGAGGGGATGTACTGGTTGGATTGTGACATCTCAATTGAACCCATTGAAGCTACCAAATGATCTTGTGTGATGGCGGAGAAATCGTCCCTCTAGACGTTCGAATGTCTGTTTGAGCTGGAGTGATAGAAATTTGGATACTGGAGATTTAAACCGCAGACCTTTCTCCAAAAAGTCCGCAAGGTGATTTCCAAACCTTACGCAGTGCGGGTGCCCTTTCAGCATGGTAGCAGAGCTCCAGGGTCCCAGGTTCGATTCCCGGCTTGGGTCACTGTCTGTGCGGAGTCTGCACGTTCTCCCCATGTCTGCGTGGGTTTCCTCTGGTTGCTCCGGTTTCCTGCCGCAAGTCCCGAAAGACGTACTATTAGATGAATTGGACATTCTGAATTCTCCCTCAGTGTACCTGAACAGGCGCCGGAGTGTGGTGACAAGGGGCTTTTCACATTTCATTGCAGTGTTAATGTAAGCCTACTTGTGACACTGATAAAGATTATTATTATTATTACATGACGCAAGCTCCTGTACGTGGGTGAGATCAGAGCTGTCCCTGCCACGTGATCCAGCGGCAAGCCCAAGTCACCCACAATCATGAGTTTGCCACCATGTAATCGGGTTTAGCTGCATGCCACAGAGCCACGCCATATCCCCAAGAACCTCTGGACGCGCCATTGGATGCTGTGATGGTAAGACCCGGGGCTGGATTGTCCGTTTCAGCGGTTAAGTCCTGGCTCAAACAGAGAATTCGCGGGCGTTATAAAATGGCAAAATTGGCACTGAAACCTCATCGATTCCGCTACCGATGAGGAGCTAGCAGTGGCGCCAGGTGAAACTCCCAGCCCCCGCGCCAAAAATGGCCGGAGAGTGGCCGGGTCCCTGGCCGCACATGCACACGATGACGACCTGCAGCGGTCATGCCGCGCAATATGCACTGGCCCAACCCACCATCTGCGACCCCACAGGCCACGCCCTGGCCACCCCCAGCCACCCCCCACCAGTCCCCCCAGCCATCGCGGAACCCCTCCTCGGCAGCGGCACAGAACCCGGCCAAGTGTGGTGGTGCTGGACACAGTCCGCAGCCGCCAAGTCGGGTTCCCGACCACTGAGACCACATGTCACCTGCATGGTCGGGAACTCGGCCCATCGGGGGCGGAGCATCGTGATAGGGCCTGCCGATGACGCACCAACGGCGTCGCAACGGGGAGCGACATGATTACGCCACGTCCGAGGGGGCGGTGCATGGCTGACCGGCATCTAACCGGCGCCGCCCCGATTTGGGCCACGGAGTGGACTCTCCGCCCGATCGCCGAGCAACGGAGAATTCCGCCCCCTATCTTCAGTGACTCCCATGGGAGTATTTCACAGATGTCATTGGATTTAAAGAGAAATATGTGCGAGACCATGTGTTCCTTATCGAGTTATACATAATTACAGAGCACAGGACTCAGCTACAACATTATAGCTCTATCTTTGATTTGCACTTGGGTCTTTCAAGACTTCCTTCAGGCAGACATTATAATTCCACATTTGTATCTGAATCTTTGACAGGGAAATTGATATGCAATGAAACAGCTTCCATATATTCTTTGCCGCAAGAAACTTAGTTAATTTAACATAATTGGCAAAAGAACCTGAGGTAAGAGGAGAAGAATTTTTTTTTTTTGCAATGAGCTGTTATGAACCAGAATGCACTCTCAAAATGTCATTGGCTATTTTTTTAGAAAATATTATTTATTGGCATTTGAATTTAATACAAAAACAGAGCTTTGCAAACCAAGAACAATACACGACCAATGGTAACAATAGGTAACACAATAAAAATTACAAAACATAAGCCCCACGCTGTCACCATGTCGGTGACTGAGGTCCCAGTACTATTTTACATTATTTACAATAGTGTTTATACAGTATCTTGAAGGGTTCTTACTGGGATTCCTACTGCTCATCGGCAGCTTTGCCCACATATTTGCATATATTGCTGGGATCCTTCCCCTCGCTTGCCGATTATCTTTGTTTGGCTGATTGGAGGGCGGTTGGGGGGGGGGGGGGGGTAGGGGGGGGGGGGGGTGCGAGGAGGGGGAAGTCCCGTTTCCCCCTTGAGTTTTGGAGGGAGAGTGGGTCAGTCCTTTTCCCTTGTTTGGCCCATGTGTGAGGGGTTTGGGTTCCCTCGTGTGGGTGGCCCTCCTCCCCGTTCCTTCTCTGCTATTCGCGAGCTCCCTCCCATCCAGGCGACGTTCCCTGTTCCCCACTTTCTGCCCCCCCTCTCCCTAACTGTCTTTCCCTAACTGTCCTCCTGGATGCGCTGACACCCTGAAGACCGCCACAGATGGACACAGCTTCATCTTGACCCCTCCACTCTGGACATAGCCTCAAAGAAGTCCGTACAAAACTCCCTGAGTCTGGGGCTGGATCAGAACATGTGGTTGTGGTTTGCCGTGCCCCCCTGACACTTATCATCCACCTCCGGAACGAAACAGTGTCTTGGTAAGGTGCGCTCTGTGCACAACCTTGAGCTGCATCAGGCTTAGCCCAGCGCAGGAGTAGATGGAGTTAATCCTGTGCAGTGTCTCGACCCAGAGTCCTCCCCCATTTCTGTATCCATTTGCTCCCCCCATTGCTGTCTAGTTTCGTACAGTGGGGTCCTGACCTTTTCCATAAGTCATCTGCAGATGTCGCCACACTTGTTGGCCCCTAACCAGTCCAACCATACCAGTGTGTCGGGGACGCTGGGGAACGTTTTTGCCTCCTTATGGAGAAAGTTACAGAGCTGCAGACATATGGGGCAAAATTCTCCCCCAACGGCGCGATGTCCGCCGATTGGCGCCAAAAACGGCGCCAATCAGACGGGCATCGCGCCGGCCCAAAGGTGCGGAATGCTCCGCATCTTTGGGGGCCGAGCCCCAACATTGAGGGGCTAGGCCGGCGCTGGAGGGATTTACGCCCCGCCAGCTGGCGGAAATGGCGTTTGTTGCCCCGCCAGCTGGCGGAAATGGCGTTTGTTGCCCCGCCAGCTGGCGCGGAAATGCGGCGCATGCGCGGGAGTGTCAGCGGCCGCCGACAGTTTCCCGCGCATGCGCAGTGGGGAGAGTCTCTTCCACCTCCGCCATAGTGGAGGCCGTGGCGGAGGTGGAAGGGAAAGAGTGCCCCCACGGCACAGGCCCGCCCGCGGATCGGTGGGCCCCGATCGCGGGCCAGGCCACAGTGGGGGCACCCCCCGGGGTCAGATCTCCCAGGACCCCGGAACCCACCGCCTGATCCCACCGGTAAATACCAGCTTTGATTTACGCCGGCGGGACAGGCAATTTCTGGGCGGGACTTCGGCCCATCCGGGCCGGAGAATTGAGCGGGGGGTCCCGCCAACTCGGCCCGATTCCCGCCCCCACCCAATCTCCGGTACCGGAGACTTCGGCGGGGGCGGTTGCGGAATTCACGGCGGCCAACGGCCATTCTTCGACCCGGCGGGGGGGGTCAGAGAATGACGCCCCTGAGCTTATTCCCTTTCGGGAGTTGGGGCTTCTCTGTGAGTTCCCCCAAGGTCGCCTGTCTGTCGTCCACGTACATGTCCTCTACTGTCCCTCTGTCCTCCCTCCACATCCCAAATGTGGCATCTATCATCGCTGGTGTGGTTATTACATGTGGACGCTTTTGTGGACATCTTGCCCAGTTCGAATTGGCGCCTGAACTGGTCCCATGTGCTTGACTACTACCACTGGGCTCCTGTGGGTGTGGGGGGGACTGAGAGTGGTGTGGTGGCCAGCAGTTGGAGAGACAGCCTGTGGTGAATGTATAGTACTAGTAATTCACCAGTGTATTAGCATCATGTGCTGCCATTGTGTTACAGCTATGTTATGCTGTTGACCTTGTGGGCTCCACCTATGGGCCATTGTGTGGCTTCACCCATAGGGGGATATGTTGGGGCATGTACGGGCTCCGCCCATGGCTCCTCCCCTTGAAAGGAAGTATAAAGAGCAGTTGACCTGTAGGCGGTTCACAATATTGTACCAGTAGCAGGCAGGCACTGTTCTAAGCTGATTAAAAACACGGTTTACTTCTACTCGTGTCTTTGAGTGAATTGATGGTCGCATCAATTTAATCAGCTTAAACACAACTATGGAATCAGCCCTCAAACCTGATCGACTGGAACTTGATCCGCAGGCTGCGGAGGTGAAATAAATTTTTTTGCACTGGCTTAGATGCTTCAAGGCCTATCTCGCTGCCTCTTCCACGCCTTCCGTCACCGATGAACAGAGGCTGAGCCTCCTCCACGCACAGGTGAGCCATTGCATTTCTGTTCAGCTCGACGAGGCCTCCTCCTATGCAGATGCCCTCGCGATGCTCGAATGCCTCTACGTACGGCCCATGAACGAGGTCTACGCGCAACACATCTTCACCACTCGCCGCCAGCGCCCCGGGGAATCGCTACATGACTACCTACGCGACCTCAAAGCTCTTGCACGCAACTGTAATTACCGACGTCTACGTGGCGGGAGTCTGGTCGAATTATGTGAGACAGCGCCTGCTCGAAAAGGGGGCCCAGGATCTGGACGAACGGTAAAGTTAGCCACCTCTCTGGAGGTTGCGTTTCAGAGCTTTACTGCGTTCCCGGCTGACCATGCGACCCCCTCGTGGGCCCCCGACCAAAGACTACCCCAGGCCTCTGCCGCGCGGCCGCCCACCCATCATGGGGGCCTACCGTGCTATTTTTGCGGCCAGTCTCAACACCCCCGACAGCACTGCCTGGCCCGCAACGCGAACTGCAGCAGCTGCGGGAGAAAAGGACATTTCGCCAAAGTCTGCCTGGCCAGGTCTAAGAACTCTAACTCACAGACCCGACCCTCAGACTCACAGGCCTGCAGACCCCGCAGGGTGGCAGCGTGTCTGCCGACTCCGCCCCCTGCAGATGCCTCAGCATTGTGCTATCAGTGGGGCAGCCATCTTCCAGCCCTCACAGCACGTGCGACTCACGGGGGCCGCCATCTTGGCCACCCTCCCCCACGCGGCCGGCCACGTGTGATCCATGGGGGCCGCCATCTTCCTCACCGTCCGCTACGCTCAACCAACGGGGGCCGCCATCTTGGCCGCCATCTGCTACGCCGCTCGACACGTATGTTCAATATGGACAGTCAACGCGGGGCCACCCCAGCACTTCTGACCACGCCGCCGGCTACCCGCAGCTCAGCGCGGTCACCCTGGACCAGTCGCGACCCAAGCACCACTGGAGCTCCATGATGGCCGTCCGGGTTAACAGGCATGAGACGCTTTGCCTCTTCGACTCCGGGAGCACGGAGAGCTTCATTCACCCAGACATGGTAAGATGCTGCTCGCTCCCAATTTTCCCGGCGCAACAAACCATCTCCCTCGCCTCAGGGTCGCACTCGGTGCAAATCCAAGGGTGCACTACTGCAACCCTAGCAATACAGGGCGCTGAGTACGCTAACTTTAAATTACATGTACTCCCAGACCTCTGCACTCCTCAGAAAACACATCAGGAGCCATAAAACCGACCCTCTGATAGAGAGGGTCCAGCTCCTACACTCCAACCCCCAGTATGCTTATGTCGAACACCCCGATGGCCGACAAGATACCGTCTCCCTCCGGGACCTGGCGCCCGCAGGCTCCACCACCACCATCACCACCACCGCAGCCCGCCCACTATATCCCGCCCAACCTACCATTTCCAGCTCCCCCGCCCCTATATGGCTCCCGCACTCCACCCTGCCCGCCACACCGGTCCACAGGAATGAAGCTCCAGAAGATACGCTCCCGGAGTCCACGCCTGTGCCCGCACTGGCCCCACTTCCGCTGCCAGCACAGATGAGCCCGACACCCGGACCAGCAGCAACACCAGTGCTTCGGCGATCGCAGCGCACAATCCGTGCGCCGGACCGGCTGAACTTATGAGCCAGTCACCCCCACCGGACTTCATTTTTTTAACAGCAGGTGAATGTGGTGAATGTGTAGTGCTAGTAATTCACCAGTGTATTAGTATCATGTTCAGCCATTGTGTTACAGCTATGTTATGCTGTTGACCTTGTGGGCTCCACCTATTGTCCATTGTGTGGCTTCACCCACAGGGGGATATGTTGGGGCATGTACGGGTTCCGCCCATGGCTCCTCCCCTTGAAAGGAAGTATAAAGAGCAGTTGACCTGTAGGCGGTTCACAGTATTGTACCAGTCGCAGGCAGGCACTGTTCTAAGCTGATTAAAACCAAGGTTTACTTCTACTCGTGTCAGGAGTCCTCCTCCATTCGGACTCAGTCAGCCTCCGGTTCCTTTGGCCACCCCCTTACCGTCTCCGTGTTTGTCACCCAGTGGTAAAATACGAGATTCGGTAGGACCAGGCCTCCCACACCCCACCCCTGCAGTAAAATAATCTTACCAACCTTAGGAACTCTTCACCCCAGATGAAGGCCATGATTAACTTGCCAACCCTGGTGAAGAAGGATTGGGAATGAAGATTGGGAGTGATCTGAACACAAAGAGGAACCTAGGCAGCACGTTCATTTTGATTATCTGTGACCTTCCCACCAGCGAAAGAGGGAGCGAATCCCATCTTTGCAGGTCCTTCTTCACCTTCTCCATGAGGCTGGAGAGGTTCCAATTGTGGAGCCACTTTGATCACCAGGTACCTGAAACTGGTTCAGATCACTTTAAATGGTAGTTCTTCCAGTTCCATTCCTCCCTCTTGGGAGTTCACCGGGAAGATTTTGTTCTTTCCCAGGCTGAGTTTGTAACCTGAGAAGGCACCAAACTCCCTAAGAAGTCCTATTATCTTTCCCATACTGGCTAGGGGAGTTCCACATGTAGAGGAGCAGGTCATCCGCATAGAACGAGACACTATACTCTCTGGCCCTTCTCCAAATGTCCACCCACCATTCCGCCGATCTAAGGGCTATAGCCAGTGCTCGATTGCCAGTGTGAACAGGAGTGGGGATAATGGGCACCCCTGCCTCGTTCCCCTGTGCAGCTGGAAGTATTCCGAGCTGATGGCGTTCATCCGTAAGCTTGAGTAGGAGCGCTATACAGGAGCTTCACCCACGTGGTGAACCCAAACCATTCAAGCACCTCTGTGAGGTACCTCCATTCCACTCGATCAAAGGCTTCCTCAGCATCCAGGGAGACGATCACCTCTGGTGTCCTCTCCCCGGATGGGGTCATTATTATATTCAGCAGGCGTCTGATATTCGCTGTTAGTTGTCTGCCCTTAACAAACCTGGTCTGCTATTCTGCGATCACTTATTATTTTTTAATATAAATTGAGAGTACCCAATTATTTTATTTTTTTTCCAATTAAGGGGCAATTTTGTGTGGCCAATCCACCTAACCTGCACATCTTTGGGTTGTGGGGGTGAAACCCACGCAGACATGGGGAGAATGTGCAAACTCCACACCGAGAGTGACCCAGGGCCGGGATTCAAACGCTGGTCCTTAGCGCCGCAGTCCCAGTGCTAACCACTGCGCCACAATCTAAAGATATGCAGGTTAGGTGGATTGGCCACGATAAATTGCCCCTTAATGTCCAAAAGATTAGGTAGGGCTAAATGGATAGGTGGGGACTTGGGCTTAGGTAGGGCGCTCTTTCCAAGGGATGGTGCAGACTCAGTGGGCCAAATGGCCTTCTTTTGCACTGTAGGGATTACTATGATAAAGGTATTCAATTCTTGTGCCATGCCTGACACGTTACCTGTTCTGGGGTTGGACTGTCTAATGGTGGGTCCTGTACATAGTTAAAGATCCCCCCCCCCACCTCCCTGATAAATCGATGGGTGTCCAGCTCTGAGATGTTGGCCATCAGGGGCGTCATTCTCCGACCCCCCGCCGGGTCGGAGAATGGCCGTTGGCCGCCGTAAATCCCGCCCCCGCCCCCGCCGAAGTCTCCGGTACCGGAGATTGGGCGGGGGCGGGAATTGGGCCGTGCCGGTTGGCGGGACCCCCCGCTCAATTCTCCGGCCCTTATGGGCCGAAGTCCCGCCCAGAAATTGCCTGTCCCGCCGGCGTAAATCAAAGCTGGTATTTACCGGCGGGACCAGGCGGCGTGGGCAGGCTCCGGTGTCCTGGGGGGGGCGCGGGGCGATCTGACCCCGGGGGGTGCCCTCACGGTGGCCTGGCCCACGATCGGGGCCCACCGATCCGCGGGCGGGCCTGTGCCGTGGGGACTCTCTTTCCCTTCCGCCTCTGCCACGGCCTCCACCATAGAGGAAGAGACTCTCCCCACTGCGCATGCGTGGGAAACTGTCGGCGGCCGCTGACGCTCCCGCGCATGCGCCGCATTTCCGCGCCAGCTGGCGGGGCAACAAACGCCATTTTCGCCAGCTGGCGGGGCAACAAACGCCATTTCCGCCAGCTGGCGGGGCGGAAATCCCTCCGGCGTCGGCCTAGCCCCTCAATGTTGGGGCTCGGCCCCCAAAGATGCGGAGCATTCCGCACCTTTGGGCCGGCGCGATGCCCGTCTGATTGGCGCCGTTTTTGGCGCCAGTCGGCGGACATCGCGCCGTTGGGGGAGAATTTCGCCCCAGTTTCCTGACAAACTGTCAAACTGTGTCGTCCCAGGTCGGGAATGCATATGTTTACCAGGACTACTGGGGCCCCTTTCAGGGTCCCGCTGACCATCACGTATCGACCCTCTGTGACCATCACTAAGCTCGTCGCCATGAATGATACAGTCCTGTGATTGGCATGGTCATCCCCTTGTCCTGGTGTCGAAACATGAATTAAATGTTTGTCTCACCCAGCCCTTCCTTACCCGCTGTCGGTCCCTCTCTCTTAAGTCCGTTTCCTGTAGGAAGGCTATGTCGACCCTTACACTCTTGAGATGGGCGAGGACTCTGGAGCTCTTCACCAGCCCGTTGAGGCCCTGACGTTTCATGTTACTCTTCGGATGGGAGTGGGGGGGCTGCCCTCTCCCACCCCGCCCCACCCCTACTATGGGATCAACCATTCTCACCTGGTGGGCCCTGACCCTCTCCATTCAGGCCTGCCCTTACTCACGGGCTATTCAAGATGGTCGCGACTACTTCCTCTTTTACACCATCTCCACATGTTGGGCGTCATTCTCCGACCCCCCAGAGGGTCGGAGAATGGCCGTTGGCCGCCGTGAATCCCGCCCCCGCCCCCGCCGAAGTCTCCGAAGGGAGAAAAGTCGGCGGGGCGTTAATGGCGCCGCTGCTGCGGAGAATGTCACGGGTCTGTGCAAGGCAGCCGATTTTCGGCCTGCCGATATTCTCCCTTCCGGATGGGGTCCGTGGCGGGGTGGAGGTTGGGGGGGGGGGGGTCCGTGCTGGGGTGGAGGTTGGGGGTTGGAGGGGGGTCCGTGCCAGGGTGGAGGTTGGGGGGGGGGTCCGTGCTGGGTGGAGGTTGGGGGTTGGAGGGGGTCCGTGCCGGGGTGGAGGTTGGGGGGGGTCCGTGCTGGGGTGGAGGTTGGGGAGGGGGTCCGTGCTGGGATGGAGGTTGGGGGTTGGAGGGTGTCCGTGCTGGGGTGGAGGTTGGGGGGGTGTCCGTGCCGGGTTGGAGGTTGTGGGGGGGGGGGTCCGTGCCGGGGTGGAGGTTGGGGGGGGTGTCCGTGCTGGGGTGGAGGTTGGGGGTTGGAGGGGGTCCGTGCCGGGGTGGAGGTTGGGGGGGGGGTCAGTGCTGGGGTGGAGGTTGGGGGTTGGAGGGTGTCCGTGCCGAGGTGGAGGTTGGGGGGGGGGGGTCCGTGCTGGGGTGGAGGTTGGGGGAGTGGGGGGTTCTGTGCTGGGGTGGAGGTTGGGGGTTGGAGGCAGTCCGTGCTGGGGTGGAGGTTGGGGGTTGGAGGGGGTCCGTGCCGGGGTGGAGGTTGAGGGTTGGGGGGGGCTGTGCTGGGGTGGAGGTTGGAGGGGGGGGGGGGGGTCCGTGCTGGGGTGGAGGTTGGGGGTTGGAAGGGGTCCGTGCCGGGGTGGAGGTTGGGGGGGGGTCCGTGCTGGGGTGGAGGTTGGGGGTTGGAGGGGGTCCGTGCCGGGGTGGAGGTTGGGGGGGGGGGTACGTGCTGGGATGGAGGCTGGGGTGGGGGTCCGTGCTGGGGTGGAGGTTGGGGGTTGGAGGGGGTCCGTGCTGGGGTGGAGGTTGGGGGTTGGAGGGGGGTCCGTGCCGGGGTGGAGGTTGGGGGGGCGGTCCATGCTGGGGTGGGGGTGCGTGCTGGGGTGGAGGTTGGGGGTTGGAGGGGGTCCGTGCCGGGGTGGAGGTTGGGGGGGGGGGTCCGTGCTGGGGTGGAGGTTGGGGTGGGGTCCGTGCTGGGGTGGAGGTTGGGGGTTGGAGGGGGTCCGTGCTGGGGTGGAGGTTGGGGGTGGGAGGGGGTCCGTGCCGGGGTGGAGGTTGGGGGGGGGTGTCCGTGCTGGGGTGGAGGTTGGGGAGGGGGTCCGTGGCGAGGAGGGTGATGGGAGGGCAAATGAGTTGGTCCACCTGGCCAGGTGCCAGCCTCCAACAGTTGGACCATGCGGCCCATGCCACCTGGCTGGAGGGAGGAGGGGATATGGAGCAATGATGACATGTCGTCGTTCCCCTCCCCCCCACCAGGCCGTCATGTTTTCAGATCATCCAGCGATGTTGGCCGCCGTGGTGGCAGCCGCTCATGTCTATGTTGCCCTGGATGAGGGGGAGGAGGAGGAGGAGCGTGCCAGAGAGGCGGCGCAGGCTGCCGCAGAGGGGCAGGCGGCAGCCGCCCAGGCTGGAGGGACACCTGACCGACAGGACGTGGAGGGGGAGGAGGACGTCGCGGCCCCACGCAACGGAGGCACCCGAGGGCGCCCCGTGTGTACCGGCCCCGGCAGTCATACCAGGACCTCACGGACCGGGAATGCAGGAGGAGACTCCGGATGAGCCGGGAAACCGTGGCACACATCTGCCACCTGCTGGCACACCTGTCACCGCGTGGCACTGGCGGGGGACACCCTCTCCCCGTGTCCGTCAAGGTTACGGTGGCCCTGAACTTTTATGCAACGGGGTCATTCCGGGCACCGAGTGGGGGACCTGTCCGGCATATCGCAGACATTGGTGCACCGGTGCATCCGGGCAGTGACAGATGCCCTTTATGCCATGGCGCACCGCTACATCCGCTTCCCCATGGACCGGGCCAGCCAAGATGCCCGAGCCGTGGGCTTCTCTGCCGTTGCCGGGTTCCCCCATGGTCCAGGGCGCGATCGATGGGATGCACGTCGCCGTGCGGCCACCTGCAGATAACAGGGCCGTGTTCATTAATAGGAAGGGGACCTATTCGATGAACGTACAGGTGGTCTGCGACCACTGCATGATGATCCTGCATGTCTGCGCCCGTCACCCAGGCAGTGTACACGACTCATTCGTGTTGTCGCGGTCATCCATCCCGGCATGTACGAGGGACGCCATCCCCGGCTGAGGGGCTGGTTGCTGGACGACAGGGGGGGGGCTACCCATTGCGATCGTGGCTGATGACGCCTATACGGAGGCCACGCAATGAGGCGGAGAACCGCTACAATGATGCCCATGTAGCGACAAGGGGAGTGATCGAGAGGTGCTTTGGCGTGTTGAAGATTGCGTTTCAGGTACCTGGACCTCTCTGGGGGCGCCCTCCAGTATCGGTCAGATAGGGTCGGCCGCATCATTGTGGTGTGCTGCGTCCTGTACAACATAGCCCAGCAGAGGGGCGATGTGCCGCAGGCAGAGGAGGGCGGAGTGGAGGAGCAGCAGGAAGAGGCCCAGTCCTCCCCAGATGAGGGGGATGGGGGCAATGGTCAGGGCAGACGGGGTAGACACAGGCGGGTGGCTGTCCACCGTTACGGGCTGCCCAGCGGGCCGGGACAGACTGATAGACGCCCGCTTCACTGACTAGATGGGCATGGGAATCAGGTAGTATGGCCACAGACCGCACACCATGGCAACAGCCGACCACCCACACCCCCCACCCATCCACCCACCCAGCACCCTCACCCCCCTCCCCAACCCCACCCACCCCACCCGCATGCACACCACCCCCCCCCCCCCCATTGCCGATCCACCTGCGGCACAACGGGCCGGGCTCACACAGTTGCGGGTGGACGCGTGTCTATCGCAGGCCATGGAGGATAATGACAACCCACCCTGCGATGAGCTCCTGGCTCTACATCGTTGGACTATGTCTGACCCATGGCCACAGTACCACCATCCACCCGGACCATCCCTGCATGCGGCTGTGACACTGCAGCGCACGGTCCCGTCCTCTGCCCGGGGGATGTTGATGGCGGCCCAGGGGGAAGGGGGCAGACTCACCTGGGGCTGAGGTAAGACCACCCCTCACACACACACACTTGCACTCAACGTACATGACACCCCGCACACTTTGGACAGAGCACAAAGGCAGCTTCGGTAGGTGTAACATTGACTTTAATAACCAAAGGAGTTCATGCACGTGCCCTAGCCCCTAAAACTCATCTGTGCCCTGCACCCGTGCCAACTTACTCAGTGTCTAATTGTTTGGCCTTACGGGCCCTTTGACTACGTCTACGTGGTTCCCCAGACGGTACAGCAGAACTGGAGGTGGACTCCTGTGATTCCTGCCCTCTGACACTGGATCCCTTTGGCGGCCGTTTCCTGGGGGAGTCCTGGCCTAGATGGGCCAGGCTGCGGCCCGGGCGACTGGGATGGCGAGCTGCCAGCCTGTCCTGCCCGTTGCCCACCCGATGCACCTGGGACGGAAGGGGGGGAGTCCCGAGGTGTCGCGGTGTACCGGGACCTCCCCTACAGAGGGAGCCGGGACGGACCACACCACCTCCTCCTCCCTCGGGGTGCCCGATTGTCCCCAGGCCTCTACATGGGTGGGGGATGCGAACGGACTGGCCATCCGATGCCCCCCGACATCTGGCGCTGCCAGTCCTGGAGGCCCGTGCTGGTATCGACAGGGGTCTGCAGGTTTGCAGCCATGGAGCCCAGGGGGTTGGCAAACCCTGTCTGTGACAGTGCGACGCCGGCTCGCACATGGCCACTGGCGCCGATGCCCTCAGCGATGGCCTGCAGAGACTGGGCCATGGCCTGCTGAGACTGGGCCATGGCCTGCAGAGACTGGGCCATGGCCTGCTGAGACTGGGCTATGGCGTTGAGCGCCTCTGCCATCTGGCGCTGGCACTGGCTCATGGCCTCCTGTGAGAGGGCAGCCATTTCCTGGGCCACAGACGCCGCCTGCACGGAAGGCCCCAGGCCTCGCACACCGTTCCCCATGTCTGACACCATCGCACCCATTGCCTCCACCGCGGACGCCACCCGTGCGGTGTCGGCCTGGGTGGCACGCATGACCGGCACCACTCCAGCTCCTGGACGCGGGTGGATCTCCTCCACCTGCGACCGCAGCCGCCGCAAGCCGCCCGTCACCCTCTTCGCTCGTCTCCGGGTCGGTGGTTGCATCGGATCTATGTGTGGGTGTGGTAACTGCAGGAACCCGGGATCCATCTGGGCGGCAGATGTTCGCTTGGGCTGGGCTGCCCTCCGACCGCCCGGTCCCTCTGCTGCTCCTACCTCCACCTGCTGTACCGGGACGGCTGTGTTGTGCGCACCAGTGAGTGTACCAGACGCCTCATCACTAAAGTGCCCAACCGTGGTGAGTGTTTCTGCGATGGTGGAGGGTGTTGGTGACAGCAGTGGCGTTGTGTCGTGCTCTTCGTCCCACTCTGAGTCCATGGCACTTTGGGGTGGGGGTTCGTCTCCACCCATCCACTCAGAGTCACTGTCCGGTATTTCGTCTTCCTGGGTAGTGGTGTGTCCTGGGTAGTGGTGTCCTGGGTAATGGTGTCCTGGGTAGTGGTGTCCTGGCTCGGATGTGACGGGGGCCTGTGGCTGCCCCCCTCGTCGCAGGGTGGTCGCTCCCGCACGTGACGGGGGTGTCGTCTCCCTGTTGCTCCAGGTCTCTCCGTCTCCCGTGGTGTGTGAGGGGCATCCTGCGGGCGTCGCATGCTGGAGGGTCCGGGTCTCTCCGTCTCCCATGGTCTCCGAGGGGCATCCTGCGGGCGTCGCATGCTGGAGGGTGCGGGTCTCTCCGTCTCCTGTGGTCTCCGAGGGGCATCCTGCGGGCGTCGCATGCTGGAGGGTGCGGGTCACTCCGTCTCCTGTTGTCTCCGAGGGGCATCCTGCGGGCGTCGCATGCTGGAGGGTGCGGGTCTCTCTCGTCTCCTGTGGTCTCCGGGGGGCATCCTGCGGGCGTCGCATGCTGGAGGGTGCGGGTCTCTCCGTCTCCTGTGGTCTCCGAGGGGCATCCTGCGGGCGGTCTGCATCTGCGGGGATGGGTGCCTGGACGTTTGGTCCTGCGATACACAATGAAGCATGCATGGTTAGACATCAGGCAGTGATCAGGTGATACGGGGGAGGGGGATATAGGGGAGGGGGGATATGGGGATGGGCTGTCGGTGGCTCACTCGCTAGTACACCCCCCGACCTCTGCATCAGCAACCTCCCGGTCCTCAGGTCCGCCAGCCAGTTCCAGGGCCCTTTCCTCGTGTACGGTCAGTGGCCTCTCATCAGCGGGCCCTCCTCCAGTCCACACATGCTCCCTTTTGTTGTGTGCGTGCTTCTCCTGTGGGGGGGGGGGGCAGGGGTAAAAGGCAACTGTGTTAGGCAGGTATATGAATGCACGCCATCGGATGCGCGTGCATTGCAGAGGTTAAGGTTAGGGCTAGATTCACTTGGGGATATGGGGGATATGGGGGAGGGGGGTATATGGGGGAGGGGGAGATATGGGGGAGGGGGGATATGGGGGATATGGGGGAGGGGGATATGGGGGAGGGGGGATATGGGGGATATGGGGGAGGGGGGATATGGGGGAGGGGGAGGGGGGGATATGGGGGATATGGGGGAGGGAGGATATGGGGGAGGGGGATATGGGGGAGGGGGATATGGGGGGAGGGGGGATATGGGGGATATGGGGGAGGGGGGATATGGGGGAGGGGGGATATGGGGGAGGGGGCGATATGGGGGATATGGGGGAGGGGGATATGGGGGAGGGGGGATATGGGGGATATGGGGGAGGGGGGATATGGGGGAGGGGGGGAGGGGGATATGGGGGAGGGGGGATATGGGGAAGGGGGGATATGGGGGATATGGGGGAGGGGGGATATGGGGGATATGGGGGAGGGGGGGGATATGGGGGATATGGGGGAGGGGGGATATGGGGAATATGGGGGAGGTGGATATGGGAGAGGGGGATATGGGGGATATGGGGAGGGGGGATATGGGGGAGGGGGGATATGGGGAGGGGGGGTAATGGGGATATGGGGGAGGTGGTGGGATATGGGGGAGGGGGGCTATGGGGGAGGGGGGATCATGGGGGATATGGGGGGAGGGGGATAATGGGCTGGGGGGGATCTGGGGGATATGGGGGAGGCTCACCCTGCCTGCTCTGACGAGGTCGCTCACCTTCTTGTGGCACTGGGTGCCTGTCCGTGGTGTCAGGGCCACAGCGGTGACGGCCTCTGCCACTTCCCTCCACAGACGCCGGCTGTGGCGTGGGGCAACTCTGCGGCCGTGCCCGGGATACAGGGCGTCCCTCCTCTGCTCCACCGCGTCCAGGAGCGCCTCCACATCGCGTGACTCGAACCTCGGGGCTGAGCGACGGCCAGCCATCCAGTCGGGTGTTGCGGTCGGGTGTTCCGGTCGGTTGGGGGGGAGCAGCGCGGCCTTATGAGCCGTCACGCCGTGCGGCGCGTATGACGCTGCACGGCGTGAACCACTGCGCAGGCGCGGATCCCATTACGTCGCTGCTAGCCCATTTCGGGCCGGAGACTATCGTCCCATTTTTATGACGTGACGCAAGTGGGATTTGCGCCGTTTTTTGCGCCGATCGGCGGACATTCCGCCGATAACGGAGAATTTCGCCCGTTGTCTTTTGAAACCAGTGCTTTACCCCCCCTCCCCCCCCCCTCTGTTTCTCCCCCTGTTCCCCCCTGCCATTGTGCTCCCCTCTCCTGGTCCCCCATACCCCCCTGGCTTTCCCCCCTTCTCTACAACCCCAGACCCTCCTCTTTTTTACCCTTGTTTTCCCTGAATTTAAGTCTTTCCCCTCCTTTCTGTCAGGCACTTCCTCCCTCCCGGACATTGCACGGCGGCCTCCTCCATTGCTGTACTCCCGTACAGCAGCTTACTCGCCAGTGTATCAGCTCCCCCATTAGCCAGGTTCCCCTATTTAACCCCCATCTGCTTATTCCCCCCACTGCCCCCGATTCCTCCGTGCCTTTCCCAGTGTTAGGAGCCTGCCCCCCCTGTCTTTTGCAGCCAGCATTGTGGCCATTGCACTCTGCCACTGTTTGCCCTGGCTGAATTTCTGGACAATCTTGTTGACTTCCTCTGGGGCATTGAAATAATGTTCCTTCCCCTGGTACGTAACGCATAGCTTGGCAGGTAGAGCATGCCACACCGCACCCCACTTTTGTACAGTGCGGATTTGGCACTGTTGAATTTGGCTGACACTTGGCAAGGTCTGCACCAAGGTCTTGGTACAAATGGATGAAATGTTCTTCCCATTTTCAAGCTCTCATGCCTTTCGCTCACCTCAGGATCCCCTCTTTGTCCTGGTATTTGTGGAGCCTTATGATTATCGCCCTCCGTGGCTCCCCAACTTTGGGCCACTGCCATAACGGATGCAATATACCTCCAGAGGCTTGGCGAAGCCATCCTTGCTGACCAGCTTCCTGAGCATCACCGCTACGTACTCCATTGGGTCCGTCCCCTCCGTTCCGTCCGGCATCCCCACGATTCTCAAGTTCTGTCGACACGATCTGTTCTCGCGATCATCGACTTTTTCTTTCAGCTCCTTCTGGGTTCTGTTCAGGCTCACAACCTCAGCCTTGAGTGCCGCAATCCAGTCCCCTTGGTCCATGGTGGCCTTTTCGAGGTCTCTTGTTGTCCCCTGGGCCTCCAGCTTCCGCTCCATTTTGACCATTGCTTCCCTCATGGGGGCCGTCGCAGCTTCCACTTCTCAACCCCTCCCTGGGGGAGTCTCTGGAGCTCGGAGGTGAAGAAGCCCGTAAGCTTGCCCATCACTGCCTGGTCTGCGTGGGAGCTCTGTGGGGTCGGCACTTCCCGGTTCCGTGCCACTGCGGGTGGCTGCCGGCTCCGAGGCTGAGGTTTCTCTCCCCTCAGCTTTGCAGTCTTTGCGACTGGGCGGCTGTCTTTTTTCTGTCTTAGCTGTGCCGTTGGCAGGGGTCACCTAACGGTAACTTCCTGTTTTCCAGTTTTTTTTCTCCAAAAGTGACGTCAGAGGGAAGCTGTGATCTGATTGGTTGATAGCAAATCTGCCCCAAATTTTAAAAAAACACAGCTAAACTCGTAAACTTAAATTAAACTAATTAATTAATTAGAGATGGCTGGTCAGGTGATGTGCTTGAGCTGCTTGATGTGGGAGCTGGCAGATCCCATTGCGAGCTGCAGCGACCACATCTGCAGTAAGTGTTGGCTGCTCGAAGAGCTCCGGCTCAGAGTTGATGAGCTGGAGTCTGAGCTTCAAACACTGAGGCACATCCGGGAGGGGGAGACTTACCTGGACACTGTGTTTCAGGAGGCAGTCACACCTGTCAGAGTAAGTAGTTTAAATCCTGCCAGTGGCCAGGGACAGCAGGGTGTGACTGCAAGTCAGGCAGGTAAAGGGAACCAGCAGTCAGGAACTCAGGAGCCTCAGCCCTTGACCCTGTCTAACAGGTATGAGGCACTTGCTCCCTGTGTGGATGGCGAACAGGGCTGCAGGAAGGATGAGTCAGCTGACCAAGGCACAATGGTACAGCAGGCCATTCAAGGGGAGGGAGTAAATAGGCAAGTTGTAGTTGTAGGGCATTCTATTATCAGGGGGATAGATAGTATCCTTTGTGAGCAGGATAAAGAGTCCTGCATGGTATGTTGCCTGCCCAGTGCTAGGGTGCGGGACATCTCTGACCGGCTTGAAACGATACTGGAGAAGGAGGGGGAGGATCCAGTTGTTGTGGTCCATGTCAGTACCAACAACATAGGCAAGTCTAGGAAAGAGGACCTGTTTCGAGATTATAAAGAGCTAGGATTCAAATTAAAAAACAGGTCCTCAAGGGTCATAATCTCCGGATGACTGCCCGAGCCACGTGCAAATTGGCATAGGGAGGCAAGAATAAGGGAAGTTAACACGTGGCTGAAAGAGTGGTGTGGGAAAGAGGGTTTTCTTTTCATGGGACACTGGCATAAGTTTTGGGACAGGGAGGACCTATACCATTGGGATGGTCTCCATCTGAACCGAGCTGGGACCAGTGTTCTGGCGAAAAGAGTATATAGGGTGGTCAATAGGACTTTAAACTAGAGATTGGTGGGGAAGGGAAAGTCAGGGAACTAAGAGGTGAAGTAATCAGTGGGAAGCGTAGCTGATAAGGAATACAAAAAAGCACGAAAAGACAGAGCTCAGGAGAGGTTACGATAGTCCCCATCCCACAAAATATGACAGTGTATGGAAAGGCTCAGTAAACCAAGGTCCACCACACTAAGAAAACAAAAAGGGACAGTCAATAGAGAATTAAAGGTGCTATATTTAAATGCGCGCAGTGTACGGAACAAGGTAGATGAGCTTGTGGCCCAGATTGTGACTGGCAGGTATGATGTGGTAGGCATCACAGAGACGTGGTTGCAGGGGGTTCAGGACTGGCATTTAAACATCCAGGGATTCACAACCTATCGAAAAGACAGAGAGGTGGGCAGAGGGGGCGGGGTTGCCTTGTTAATTAGGAATGAAATTAAATCAATAGCACTAAACGACATAGGGTCAGATGATGTGGAGTCTGTGTGGGTAGAGTTGAGGAACCACAAAGGCAAAAAAACCATAATGGGAGTTATGTACAGGCCTCCTAACAGTGGTCAGGACCGCGGGCACAAAATGCACCACAAAATAGAAAGTGCATGTCAGAAAGGCAAGGTCACAGTGATCATGGGGGACTTCAATATGCAGGTGGACTGGGTAAATAATGCTGCCAGTGGATCCAAGGAAAGGGAATTCATTGAATGTTTACAGGAGGGCTTTTTGGAACAGCTTCTGATGGAGCCCACGAGGGAACAGGCCATTCTGGACTTAGTGTTATGTAATGAGCCAGACTTGATTAAAGATCTTAAAGTAAGGGAACAGTTAGGAGGCAGTGATCATAATATAGTAGAATTCAATCTCCAATTTGAAAGAAAGACGGTAGAATCAGATGTAAAGGTGTTACAGTTAAATAAAGGTAACTACAGGGGCATGAGGGAGGAGCTGACGAAAATCGACTGGGAGCAGAGCCTAGTGGGAAAGACAGTAGAACAGCAATGGCAGGAGTTTCTGGGAGTAATTGAGGACACAGTACAGAGGTTCATCCCAAAGAAAAAAAAGGTTATCAGAGGGGGGATTAGGCAGCCATGGCTGACAAAGGAAGTTAGGGAATGCATCAAAGCAAAAGAGAAAGCCTATAATGTGGTAAAGAGTAGTGGGAAGTCAGAAGATTGGGAAGGCTACAAAAACAAACAGAGGATAACAAAGAGAGAAATAAGGAAAGAGAGGATCAAATATGAAGGTAGGCTAGCCAGTAACATTAGGAATGATAGTAAAAGTTTCTTTAAATATATTAAAAACAAACATAAGAACATAAGAACTAGGAGCAGGAGTAGGCCATCTGGCCCCTCGAGCCTGCTCCGCCATTCAATGAGATCATGGCTGATCTTTTGTGGACTCAGCTCCACTTTCCGGCCCGAACACCATAACCCTTAATCCCTTTATTCTTCAAAAAACTATCTATCTTAAACGGGAGGCAAAAGTAGACATTGGGCCACTCCAAAATGACGCCGGTAATCTAGGGATGGGAGACAAGGAAATAGCTGAGGAACTAAATAAGTACTTTGCATCAGTCTTCACAGGAGAAGACATGAGTAATATCCCAACAATTCAGGACAGTCAGGGGGCAGAGTTGACTATGGTAGCCATCACAAAGGAGAAAGTGCTAGAGAAACTAAGAGGTCTAAAAATTGATAAATCTCCGGGGCCAGATGGGCTACATCCTAGAGTTCTAAAGGAGATAGCTGAAGAAATAGTGGAGGCATTAGTTATGATCTTTCAAAATTCACTGGAGTCAGGGAAAGTCCCAGAGGATTGGAAAATCGCTGTTGTAACCCCCCTGTTCAAGAAGGGAACAAGGAAAAAGATGGAAAATTATAGGCCAATTAGCCTAACCTCGGTTGTTGGCAAGATTCTCAAATCCATTGTTAAGGATGAGATTTCTAAATTCTTGGAAGTGCAGGGTCGGATTAGGACAAGTCAGCATGAATTTAGTAAGGGGAGGTCGTGCCTGACAAACCTGTTAGAGTTCTTTGAAGGGATAACAAATAGGTTAGACCAAGGAGAGCCAATGGGTGTTATCTATCGTGACTTCGAAAAGGCCTTTGATAAGGTGCCTCACAGGAAACTGTTGAGTAAAATAAGGGCCCATGGTATTCGAGGCAAGGTACTAACATGGATTGACGATTGGCTGTCAGGCAGAAGGCAGAGAGTTGGGATAAAAGGTTATTTTTCGTAATGGCAACCGGTGACGAGTGGTGTCCCGCAGGGTTCAGTTTTGGGGCCACAGCTGTTCCCTTTATATATTAACGATCTAGATGACGGGACTGGGGGCATTCTGGCTAAGTTTGCCGATGATACAAAGATAGGTGGAGGGGCAGGTACTTTGGAGGAGGTAGGGAGGCTGCAGAAAGATTTAGACAGTTTAGGAGAGTGGTCCAAGAAATGGCTGATGAAATTCAACGTGGGCAAGTGCGAGGTCTTGCACATTGGAAAAAAGAATAGAGGCATGGACTATTTTCTAAACGGTGACAAAATTCATAATGCTGAAGTGCAAAGGGACTTGGGAGTCCTACTCCAGGATTCTGTAAAGGTAAACTTGCAGGTTGAGTCCGTAATTAAGAAAGCAAATGCAATGTTGTCATTTATCTCAAGAGGCTTGGAATATAAAAGCAGGGATGTACTTCTGAAGCTTTATAAAGCATTAGTTAGGCCCCATTTAGAATACTGTGAGCAATTTTGGGCCCCACACCTCAGGAAGGACATACTGGCACTGGAGCAGGTCCAGCGGAGATTCACACGGATGATCCCAGGAATGGTCGGCCTAACATACGATGAACGTCTGAGGATCCTGGGATTATATTCATTGGAGTTTAGGAGGTTGAGGGGAGATCTAATGGAACCTTACAAGATAATGAATGGCTTAGATAGGGTGGATGTAGGGAAGTTGTTTCCATTAGCAGGGGAGACTAGGACCCGGGGGCACAGCCTTAGAATAAAAGGGAGTCACTTTAGAACAGAGATGAGGAGAAATTTCTTCAGCCAGAGAGTGGTGGGTCTGTGGAATTCATTGCCACAGAGGGCGGTGGAGGCCGGGACGTTGAGTGTCTTTAAGACAGAAGTTGATAAATTGTTGATTTCTCGAGGAATTAAGGGCTATGGAGAGAGAACGGGTAAATGGAGTTGAAATCGGCCATGATTGAATGGTGGTGTGAACTCGATGGGCCGAATGGCCTTACTTCCGCTCCTATGTCTTATGGTCTTATGGGTCAGACTGAGAAATTGCAGGTATTTTTGGTGCCCATTTGCTGGGGTTAAAAGGTCGTAGTCGAAGATTTCACGCGAGAGCCACTTTTCGTGCAACCGCTCAGCTTATGGCCGCCACCGGAAGGCAAAATTGGCTTGTTTTTGAAGGGGAAGGTTTTCTAGGGCCAGTGCCCTCTCCCCGTAACACACAGGCCTGTGCTATCCCTGCCTAACCTGCACATCTCTGGGCACTAAAGGGCAATTTAGCATGGTCATTCCACCTAACCTGCAATGTTTGTTGTGGTGCAGTGGCAGAGGAATCAGCAGACGGTGGCCAGGGCCGAGCAGAGCAGCAAAGTAGAGGGACTGCAGAGGGTCAGTTAGCTGGGGACGCTGGAAACCAGGAACCAGTGCAACATCGATCATTAGAGCACAAAAGCAATTGCCACATGGGGTGCAGCTACCTGTAATAAAGAGACTCACCACCCTGACTTGGAAATATATCACCGTTCCTTCGCTGTCGCTTGGGCAAAATCCTGGAACTCCCTCCCTAACAGCACAGTGGGTATACCTACATCTCAAGAACTACGTCGGTACAAGAAGGCAGCTCACCACCACCTTCTGAAAGGCAACTAGGGATGGGCAATAAATGCTGACCTAACCTGCGACGCCCAAATCCCGTAAATGAATTAGAAAAAATACATCAGGAAGGCCTGTTCAGAAGAGCCAATGATTTTGTTTGATTCACCATTGACCCAGAGAGTCAGGTAGTCAGAGCTGTGGGATTCGCTGCCATCGCTGGATGTCCATAGTTCCAAGGGGCAGTTGACTGCCCACATGTAGCACTGGGAGCTCCCTGGGATCAGCCAGCAGAAAGGGGTTTTCACTCTGAATGCACTGCTGGTCTGTGATCACTGAGAACAAATGCTTCAGGCGTGTGCATGTTACACAGAAAACCCTCATGACTCCTATATCCTGGCACAATTTCAGACGCTAAAAGTGTTTGCTCCCCATCAGCAGCTGCTGCAATGTCTCATTGGTGAAAGGAGATAGCCACAGAAGAGCTGGCTTGTGACACCTGTGCGGAATACCCAAATTACACCAGAGAAGAGGCACAATTACACACATGTCTCAATGAGGACAACATTAGAGGAAGACGATAGGACTTTTGAAGATGAGGTTCCGGTGGTTGGACTGTTCAGGTGGAATTTTGCACTATGTACCAGAGGAAGACCCCAAATCATTGTGGTCACCACACCCTCCAAAATCTCATGCAGCTAAAGGAAAGGAATTTGGAGATGGATGAGCCAGATGTCTCTTCAGGTGAGGAAGAAGTAGCAGCTCTGTATGAGGGAGTGGATGCTGAAGCTGCAGATAGATACCACAGCGATGGACCGATGTAGTGAATAGGCCAATGAGACGCTCACTGAAACCAGATTCCAGCTACAATGAGGCCCGGCAACATTGAATCATAGAATCCTGCAGTGGTTAGCACTGCTGCCTCACAGCGCTGTGGACCTGGATTTGATCCCGGCCCTGGGTCCATGTGGAATTTGCACATTCTCCCTGTGCCTGCGTGGATCTCACCCCCACAACCCAAAGATGTCCAGGATAGGTGGATTGGCCACACTAAATTTCCCCTCAAAGAAATGTTTCAAAAAGGAGTCATAGAGTTCCGACAAAGGAGGAGTACATTTGGCCCATTGAGTCTGCACGACCCTCCAAAAGAGCACCCTACCACGTCCCACTCCCCCGCTCTACCCCCATAACCCCACCAAACCTTTAGATACTAAAGGACAATTTAGCATGGCAAATGCATCTAAACTGCAAATCTTTGGACTGTGGGTATCCAGGTCTGCTCCATTGGGTTTCCAGATGTGTTCCAAACTTTCCCTCAACTTCAAAAATGCTGCCCAAGTTTCAAACCTGCACATGTCAACATAATCAGGGGTGCCATTGCTCAGAACCTCACATAGGCCCATATCACCCAACATTGATCAGAAAAAAGGGGCGGGATTCTCCACTCCCGCGCCGAAGTGGCCTCGCCGTCGTGAACGCCGTCGAGGTTCACGACGGCGCAAAACGGCCCCGATCCCGACCGATTCAGGCCCTGACAATGGGCCAGGATTGGGGCCGCGTCATCTACACGCGCCAGGCCTTGTCGCCCGCGTAAAGGCGGCGCCGCATAGATGACGCGGCCGGCGCCGCATAACGGGCGTCATCCGTGCATGCGTGGTTGCCGTCCTCTCTAAGTCCGCCCGCAAGAAGATGTCTGACGGATCTTGCGGGGCCGCGGAAGGAAGGAGGTCCTCCTTCAGAGAGGACGGCCCGACAATCGGTGGGCACCGATCGCGGGACACCCCACATGTGAGGTACCCCCCGGTGCAGGATCCCCCCTCGCCCCCCTGCAGGCCGCCCCCCCAGCGTTCACGCACCGCCCACGACTGCAGCGACCAGGTGTAGATGCGCCGGGGGGAACCTGCCGTTTTGGACTGGCTGCTCGGCCCATCCAGGCCTGAGAATAGTGGGGGTGCCGGAGATTCGGCATTTTGGGTGTCTCCAGCGATTCTCCGGCCTGCGGCCCGCGAAACTCGACCGGGCCGTTCCCGCCGCTTGGGAGAATCGCGGGAGGGCGTCGGACCGGGGTCCCGGCAAATTTTGGCGGCCCAGGCGATTCTCCCAACCAGCGTGGGAGTGGAGAATCTCGCCCAAGGTGTCAAACCCTCAAGGCGTCAAATTCATTGAAACGTCCAACATAATGACCATGCATTAGGCAAGAATGAGGTGCAATAAAACTAGTATTTACAAGAGTAAAACATATACGTAATTAAAAGACACCTTTTCCATTAAATGTTTTTAATCTTTCCAGCCTTACTACCACCTACACTTGGTGTAGCCCTAACATCCACAGCTGATGTGGAGGCTGCCTGCTATGCTCTTTTGGGGTGATCTCGGTAGCTGTCCTCTGGTGTTCACAGAATGACAGAACACTGCACTGCAGAAGAGGCCCTTCGGCCCATCGAGTCTGCACCGACGCATGAAAGGCCCTGAGCTGCCCACCTAATCCCACTTGCCAGCACTTGGCACATAGCCTTGAAAGTTATGGTGTGCCAAGTACTCATCCAGGTACATGTTAAAAGATGTGAGGCATCCTGCCTCAACCACTCTTCCAGACAATGCATTCCAGATCATCACTACTCTCTGGATGAAAAGGTTTTCCCTCAAATCTCCCCTAAACTTCCCACTCGTCACTTTGAACTTGTGTCCCCTTGTAACTGACCCTTCAACTTCGGAGAACAGCTGCTCCCTATCCACCCTGTCCATGCCCCTTGTGCATCTTGTAACCCTCAATCAGGTCACCCCTCAGTCTTCTCTGCTCCAGAGAAAACAATCCAAGCCTATCAAATCTCTCTTCATAACTTAAATGATCCATCCCAGGCAACATCCTGGTGAACCTTCTCTGCACCCTTTCATGCGATTGGGCCTTTAAGAACTGGATGTTTAAGCAATGTCCCTTTAAGAAAACAGTGATGTCATAGAGTGGGTGGAGCTCAGCTCAGGTCAGCCATTTTGCAGTTTGGTTTTGCAGTTTGAAAGTGCCTGGCTGGTTTTGCTGAGAGCAGCTAAAAAGTGCCTGGCTAGTTTTGCTGAGAGCAGTTTAAAAGTAGAAAGCCAGTTTGAGACAGCAGCTTGAGAAGTTCTGGTTTGCTGTGATCTGCTGGTAGGGAGAAAGCCAGGTTTGAGAAAGCAGCGTGGGTGTGTCTGTGGGTTTCCAGAGAGCTGCATGAAGAAAGCAAGGTGCTGGAGCTGAAGTCACCCAAGCTAATATATCTCTGCCATTCTACAGAAAATATATATATCCTTTAACCTGATGTGATACTGTTTAAAGGTGTTAAGTCTCTTAGAAGTTTGAAGGAACATTTTAAGGAGTTATTTACTGTTCCAATATTTTCTGAGTTATCTTTGAAGTAAGGGATGTTAAGAGATCCAATGTTTATTTAAGATGTTAAGTTGAGTTCATGGAATAAACAGCGTTTTGTGTTTAAAAACCCACGTGTCCATAATTGTAATCCCAAACCTAGGGAAAAAGCCGTGTGCTCGGAAAAGCAACAAATGCATTAAAGGGAGAGGTTGGTTGAACTCCATGATACATTTTGGGGTTCTGAAAATGCCTCGCCCATAACAACCCCTTCCAGTGCAATTACATCCTTCTTATAATGTGTTCTGAAGCGTTTAGGGATCTGACCTGCTGAGGATCTCCTCGCCTAACCTGCTGGAGGCAATTGGGTCACCAGCAGTGGGGAGGGGGATCGAGAGCACCCCCACCCCCCACCCCCAGAGTGGCCTGCTGGCAATCCTCCTCTTTGTCTGTGCACAATATCACCTCCCGGACTCCTTGAGGAGAGGGTGCATCTGGAGGAAGGTGAAGGTTCCTCGTCCCCTCTCTCGATTAGCCATGGCTCCATTGCAGGTCCGAGTGCAGCCAATGAGTATTCTGAGTCTCCATGGGGGTCACCACCATCTCCATGGAGGAAGCCAAGTGTTTGCATGCTGGATCCACTCCTCCAGCCTTCGTTCAAGTTTGCGCATGATCTCTGACATCTGCCTGATGTTCCCCTCCCTGTCTCTGCATCTGCAACAGATTTCCTATGGCTGAATCCAGAGGCTTATTATCTGCATGGGGCTCAGCATGGGCCTGGTCTCCAGCAGTCCTCCGAGTGTCACTGAGCTTGTGTGTCAAATCCTCCGTTTGCTGTGGGCACTTGCCTGTAATGTGCTCACCAGATTGTGACACCTAATGTAGAATGTGAACCCACTGAGGTGAATGTCTCTGCACCGGACGAGGGTGAAGGGAAGTGTGGTGATGGCGCCATCCTTTGACGGCTTTAATTCATCCTCAGAGGTGGTGGAGGAGTTGGGGGTGGAGATTGGGATAGGCTCTCTCGGCTTCTTATCTTGGTCTTGGTTCCAAAATCTACAGTGGAGAACACGAAAAATTAGCTCATGGTTAAGCACAATCCCTTTACCCACCTACATCTACATAAGGTCGGAAGTGGTGATGTTTGCTGATGATTGCAACGCAGTTCATCGCTCCTCAGATAGCAGTCCATGTCCATAAGCAGCAGGACCTGGACAATATTCAGCATTGGTCTATGAAGTGACAAGGTATATTTGTGCCACACAACTGCCAGGCAATGAGCATCTCCAACAAGAGAGAATCCAAACACCTCCCCTTGACATTCAATTGCATTACCATCGTGAATCCCCCACTATCAATATCCTGAAGGTGGCCATTGCCCAGAAATTCAACTGGGCCAGCTATATAAATATAGGTCAGAAGCTTGAAGTCCTGCAGCGGGTAAGTCACCTCCTGATTCCCCAAAACATCTCCACTGCCTACAAGGCACAAATCAGGAGTGTGTTGGAATGCTCTCCACTTGCCTGGATGAGAGCAGCTCCAACAACACTCAGGAAGCTCAACACCATCCAGGACAAAGCAGCATCTTTGACTGATACCCCATCCACAAACATCCACTCCCTCCACCACCGACACATAGTGGCCGCCGTGTCTACCATCTACAAAATACACAATAGCAACTCACCAAGCCTCCTGTGACAACATCTTCCAAACCCACAACCACTACCACCCAGAAGGACAAGAGCAGAAGGTTCCTGGGAACACCACCACCTACAAGTTCCACATCAAATCACAAATCAAACTTGATGTGTCGGGTGTTCTGGATCCGTGGAACACATACAGGCCACCAACACTTAAAATAGCGCAACACTATTTTATTAAGTTAGAAACTGTTGAACATACTTTCACTGTGGGTTAACACGATGTTAGATTAAACTAAAGACCGATGCCTGTCCTAACCAGTCTATGCACTCAGCACATGGTGAGGATCTGTGCTGTAAGCTCTGTTCTACTGAGAGGCTGCATCCCGAATGAGCGGGAACTCTGATGCCTCCTGTCTTTATAGTGAGTGCGCTCTAACTGGTGATTGGCTGCGGTGTTGTGTGTGTTGATTGGTCTTGCTGTGTGTCCATCAGTGTGTGTGTCTGCACCATGATATACTGGTGTATATCATGACATCCCCCTTTTAGAAAAAAATGTATGTGTGTGGCAATAAATAATGTATGGTGAGAATGTTCCTAACTACGTGTGGGGTGCGAAGACATATTTAGACGACTACGTACATGAGAACTAAGCTATTTACATGGGAAGGTGCCTGGTGCAGAGAAGCAGTATGCAACATGAGTAACGAGATCAACACTATATACAAACCAGGGAAACGATCAAACAAAGCAACGAAACAATTCAGAGAGTCCATAAATTTGAATAGTTCATAAATTTAGTCTTTGAGGTGGACGGCGAATTCTGGTTGACCGCCTCAAGGGTGGATCGAGAGCCGCCGGTTCAGGAGTGGGCTGGATGGCGTCAAAGGCAGGGGGAGGCAGAGTGACAGGGAGCTCTGCATAGTCCGTGGCAGAGTCAGCAGGAGGGCGTGGCGACACTGGGGGATCACGTGGCGAGCGTGGAATGAGACGAAGGGCGCGTCGATTGCGGCGCAGAATAGAGCCATCCGGTAGACAAACCAGGAACGAGCGGGGGACCACCTGCCGAAAGACAACAGCTGTTGCAGACCAGCCACCATCCGGAAGATGGACGCGGACGTTGTCATCTAGAGCCAGAGCAGGGACATCAGCTGCACAGGAGTCATGAGCCGCCTTGTGCTGTGCACGAGACAGCTGCATCCGGCGAAGGACCGGGATGTGGTCGAGGTCTGGGACATGGATGGATGGCACCGTCGTCCTCAGGGTGCGACTCATGAGTAACTGGGCTGGCGACAGGCCAGTGGACAGTGGGGCGGAGCGATAGGCCAGCAAGGCAAGGTAGAAATCAGACCCAGCATCGGCAGCCTTGCATAAGAGCCGTTTGACGATATGTACTCCCTTACTGCCGTTGGATTGGGGGTACAGTGGACTGGACGTCACATGGGCAAAATTGTACCGCCTGGCAAAGTTGGACCATTCTTGGCTGGTGAAGCAGGGGCCATTGTCTGACATAACCGTGAGCGGGAAGCCATGTGAGCAAAAGTTTCTTTGCATACACAAATGTCTGCAGACGAGGTGAGGTCATGCAACCGTATCATCTCCGGGTAATTCGAAAAGTAGTCCACGATCAGGGCATAGTCTCTACCCAGCGCGTGGAACAGGTCGATGCCCACCTTGGTCCATGGTGATGTGACTAACTCATGGGGCTGCAGGGTCTCACGTGGTTGGGCCGGCTGGAAGCGCTAACAAGTGGGGCAGTTGAGCACTGTGTTGGCTATGTCCTCATTAATGCCGGGCCAGTACACTGCCTCTCGGGCCCGTCGGCGGCACTTTTCCACGCCAAGGTGGCCCTTGTGTAGTTGTTCCAGGACAAACTGCCGCATGCTATGCGGGACGACAATGCGGCCCAGTTTTAGAAGAACCCCGTCTACTACCGCCAGATCATCTCTGACATTATAGAATTGAGGGCATTGCACCTTGAGCCACCCGTCTGTTAGGTGCCGCATGACACGCTGTAGCAAGGGGTCAGCCGCCGTCTCGCGGCAAATTTGGACGAGGCGTTCATCCGAGACAGGCAGAATGGAGGCCACGAATGCCACATGGGCGACAACCTGGCAGACAAATCCCGCTGGGTCACATGGAGTGTTGACTGACCTGGAGAGAGCGTCAGCAATGATGAGGTCCTTGCCTGGGGTGTATACCAGCTGGAAGTCGGATCGCTGGAGCTTGAGAAGAATACGCTGGAGGCAGGCGTCATGTTGTTCAAGTCTTTCTGTATTATATTGACCAGCGGGCGAAGGTCGGTCTCGACGGTGAATTGAGGAAGTCCGTGGACATAATCGTGAAACTTAACCACACCGGTCAGAAGGCCCAGGCACTGCTTTTCTATCTGCGCGTAGCGCTGCTCCGTGGGGGTCATCGCATATGCAACGGGGGCCCATGATGAGGCCTGATCACGTTGAAGGAGCACTGCCCCAATGCCGGGTTGACTGGCATCGGTCGAAATTTTGTTCTCCTTTGCTGGATCAAAGAAAGCTAAGACCGGGGCCGTGGTCAGTTTTGCTTTGAGTTCTCTCCATTCGCGCTCGGGGGCAGGGAGCCATTGGAAGTCTGTCGTCTTCCTGACCAGGTTCCTGAGAGCCGTGGTATGAGAGGCGAGGTTAGGGATGAATTTCCCTAAAACATTGACCATGCCCAGAAATCGGAGGACCGCCTTCTTGTCCTCTGGTGTTTTCATAGCTGTGATGGCAGCTACCTTGTGTGCACCTGACTGCACACCCAATTGGGAGATGTGGTCCCCGAGGAACTTGAGTTCCGTCTGACCAAAAGAGCATTTGGCCCTGTTGAGGCGGAGGCCATGCTCAGGTATACGTCTGAATACGCGCTGGAGGTGACTAACATGCTCCTGCCAGCCTGCCAGCTATTGGACCAAATGATTATGTCATCGACATAGACGCCATCATTTGTTCCATAATCCTATGGAACACTTCTGATGCAGAGATGATCCCAAACAGCATCCTGTAGTAACAATATCTTCCAAAGGTGGTGTTAAATGTGCAGAGTTTTCTGTTGGATTTATCGAGCTGGATTTGCCAGAATCCTTTTGAGGCGTCGAGTTTGGTAAAGAGCTTGGCGCGAGCCATCTCACATGTGAGCTCTTTGCGCTTGGGAATTGGATAGTGCTCTCTCATAATATTGCGATTTAGATCCTTAGGATCAATGCAAATTCTCAATTCGCCGGAAGGCTTTTTTACACATACCATGGAACTGACCCAGTCGGTCGGTTCCGTGACTTTGGAAATCACTCTGCAGGATGTCCTGCAGCTGCTGCTTGAGGCGGTCTTTAAGAGGTGCTGGGACCCTGCGAGGTGCGTGCTCCACAGGCGTGGCATTCGGTTTTAATAAAATCTTGTAGGTGTACGGAAGCGTGCCCATGCCCTCGAAGACGTCATGGTACTGGTTGATAATGGCTTCGAGCTGCGCCCTGAAGTCAGTGTCCTGAAAGGCAGATGCATCAGCAGGAGAGAGAGAGTGAACTCTCTGAACTAGGTTCAACAGCTTGCATGCCTGCGCGCCAAGAAGGGAGGCTTTCGAGGAGCCCACGATTTCAAAGGGAAGGATGGCTTTGCGTGACCTGTGCGTCACCTCAAGTTGGCATGAGCTGCTGGCAGCAATGGCATTGCCATTATAATCTAATAGCTGGCAGGCTGATGGCAGGATGGCTGGTTTGACTAGAAGGTTTTGGAGGTCAGATTGGTGGAGGCATTAGTGTCCAGGCGGAATCCTATTTGGGACCGGTTGACCGTAAGGGTGGCACACCACTCATCGTCCAGATCGATGCTGTATACCTGTGGACGCTGGATTCTTTGCTTCGGGGGCACCCTGTTTTTTGTAATGATACCGACTCGAAAAGCCGCCTTCGGGTCCTCGGTGTCAATATCGGGTAGCAGGTCCAAAGCGGGCTCGGTGACCGTGGGTTGAATGGCCCGGACATTCCTGCGAGGCTGGCTGGAGCGTCGAGAGTTGGCAGGCTGAGCTGATCTGCATAAAGCAGCATAGTGGCCAAGTTTGCCACATCGCAGGCGTCGTCGGGATTTGGCAGGACATTGCCGCTTCAAGTGGGCGGAGCCACAGTTGCCGCACATTGTAGCATCAGAACGTTCGCTGCGCCACTGCGCATGCACGGTGCAGTTGTACGTGGTGCGTGCCTGCACAGTACGTTCGTCCACGTCGACACCCCCTCGTTCGGTGCGCACAAGCGCGGGAGTCCGCAAAAAGCGCGCGAAATGGCCGCCCTCACCCAGGCTAAGGCCCTGGAGTTGCTCGATTGCTTGGACCCATTCTGCCTCGTGGGGACCTTGACACGCCGTTTCAGCCACTTGGATGTGGGAATACCGACTAGTGGCGTGTTCATGTAGCACGCAGATCTTGATGGCAATCGCTAGGGTGAGCTGCTTTACTTTGAGGAGTTGCTGGCGTAGGGGGTCTGATTGAACACCGAAAACAATCTGGTCGCGTATCATGGAGTCTGAGGTGAGCCCGTAATTACAGAAATCGCAAGGTGTGGAGGTGGGTGAGAAAGGACTGAAAAGGTTCATCCTTACCCTGCAAATGATGTTGGAATACCTGGCGCTCGAAACTTTCATTCACCTTGATGTCGCAGTGACTGCCAAACTTAAGGAGGACCGTCGTGAATTTTGATTTATCTTCACCATCAGCAAAGGTGAGAGAATTGAAAATGTAGATGGCATGTTCCCCGGCCGTGGATAGGAAGAGAGCGATCTTCCTGGTGTCTGAGGCAGCTTCCCGGTCTGGAAGCGTTGTTTGAATATCTTCCAGTTGGCCCCCAGGTTACCGGTGATGCAGAGCGGCGGCGGCGGGCGGACGCTGTCCATTTTGCAGGAAGGCTATGTGCTGGTGGAAGGCAGATCACTTGCAGGTATGTCTAAGAAGTTCTAATATCCCTCACCTCCTGGTATCATGCTGTGTTGGGTGCTCTGGATCCGTGAAACACATACAGGCCATCAACACTTAAAATAGTACAACACTATTTTATTAAGTTAGAAACTGTTGAACATACTTTCACTGTGGGTTAACACGATGTTAGATTAAACTAAAGACCGATGCCTGTCCTAACTAGTCTATGCACTCAGTACATGGTGAAGAACTGTGCTGTAAGCTGTAAGCTCTGTCCTACTGAGAGCCTGCATCCCGAATGAGCGGGAACTCTGATGCCCCTGTCTTTATAGTGAGTGTGCTCTAACTGGTGATTGGCTGCGGTGTTGTGTGTGTTGATTGGTCTTGCTGTGTGTCCATCAGTGTGTGTGTCTCCACCATGGTATACTGGTGTATATTATGACAAGCTGAGGGAATCCAAAAGTGGGGGAGGGCATCTTAAAGAGGGGAAATCAAGAGGTTAGCATAAACAAGGGGAGGGCAAGTGAAGAGAAGGTAGCAGGAGGTGAAAATAACTGGGGAAGGCTGGTATATACAGCTGCAGAATCAAAGGTGACACACATCCATTGAGGTTCCTGGCTTGCAGGAAATGAATGCTTTCAACTCCGTGAGGCTGACCAGATTTTGGGGAGAGGCGGAGGGGGTTAACTATTAAGCATGAATGCCTTTTAAATATATTTAAATCTATTCAAATGGAGTTCCCGACATTTAATTGGAAGCGGGGACAATCGCGACAGGAAACCCCGTATGGTGTAAAACGTGTTTTGGTGCTCTCAATGGATTTCACCCCCCCCCCCCCCCCCCCCCCCCTCCTCCCCATCTCTCTCCACCCACCCCCCACTTGGAAGGATACAATGAACTATTTCTTTGAAATAAAAATGACAGCTTACCCAGACTCCTGGATCCCGAACAGGAAGGAAGCAAATGATGTTTAGTAGCAATTAGCTTCAGGCTGCCAGTGAAGCTGGCAAAAGAGTTAATTACTATTTTGTACTCGGTTTCCTGCCCTTAAGGGTTTTTTCTCTGCATGTCGATGTAGTCTTTAGACAAGATCTGATGGAAATGGCAAATTATTCACCATGTTCTTACTGTGGAAATATTATAGAATTCACCAGTTGAGGTAGAAACATTTTCAGTTACTATAAACATAGGGACGTACGTGAATACCATGCTAAATGTAAGACACCTTTAAGTCTCAATTTTAACCCGCATGTCTATTATAAGCTATGATTGCTGACTTTTTCATGTTACATATATAGTGTTACAGGACAGGCAGTCACCATGACATGTAGTTCATTACAACAGAAAAACACTTGGCTCCTGAGGACAGTTATAATGAGGGTGAAGTGAACCTGCAACATAGATAGCATGGGATGACCTTCCTTGCAATGTCTGCCACTCTGAGTACATTATAGATAGAGAACTCTAAAAATGTTCAATGAACGTGCAGTCTCGGTGGTCAGCTGAGGAAATTATTTTTCTGGTTTATTCAGGCACTGTTTTGCTTTCAAAAAGCTCAATATTCAACACTTCATTAGGATCACAGCAGCAAGTGTCACTGTGACAGTCAGACTTTGTGAATTGGGTCTGAATATGGACAGTTAGACAAGGTACACCTACTCGATACCTAGGAGTATTGTTAGACGTCCAGGCCGATCATCACTCTGTCAGATGCAGGGCACAAACACGGCAGTCTGGTGGAAGTCCCCCTTTCCACCATGCGGAATCAGACAACACCTTTCTGCCTCAAGGCTGGGGAATAAGCTACCAGGAAGTCATCAAAGCAAGTTGTGTAAATGATTCGAAGAGGGAATTAGTTTTCTGGAGTGTGACAGGATTGAAGGAGATGGTAGGATGTCAGGAATGTGCAGTTAAAGAATGAATTGACTTACTCAGCTTAAAGAAATCCTTTCCTGCTTTTAAAATGTATTATTTTAGGAACAGTAACTAAAACAATGAGCTAGATTGCTGGTGGGACCAGGATCAGTGGGTGCAAATTGCAGCTCCGGAGATCACATTGGGATTCTGACTCCTCTGGAACAGTTAGAAATGTTTAAAGTGAAGTGAAATGAAAATCGCTTATTGTCACAAGTTGGCTTCAAATGAAGTTACTGTGAAAAGCCCCTGGTCGCCACATTCCGGCGCCTGTTTGGGGAGGCTGATACGGGAAGGTGGTTGGGGGGTCGGGGATGGGGCGGGCAGGAGGTTGCGGGTGGAGGGAATGGGGAACCTGCCAATTAGCCACCCATTAAACTCCTTTAGGAGCACGTTAAGGCCCAGGGGCATTCGGGAATACAATTTTTAAAAGCTAACTTTGGCAGACATGAACAGTCTAGTGCATGTTCGTTGTCTGTCTCATTTTGGAACAAAGAAAATTATTTATAATTTGGATGGTTAAAGTTACTGGGCCCTCAGGTCATCCGCACCGCAATGTGTGCATTACCTTTGTTTGGCCTGGTTACCCTCATTTCTCCTCCATGGCTCACTGAGGAGCTGCCTGTTCTAGCTCCAGGCAGCTCCAGGAAGGGAAATCATAGTGCAATAATACATTAGTTTTGTTTCAATCTTTTGATTGGTATAATCTTTGTCAACACCACATCGGATCACTCTGGAAGAAAGGACAAAGAATACAACATATTACCAAGCATGGTAATATAACATGGTACCAGAGTGGCTGCTGAAGCTATTTAGATAGTTTAATAAGGATTTAGTCAGAAAAACTAACATGCAACTCGAATTTTGAAAACAGACCTGTTACTGTGGGACAACGAAGAATCCAGGACTGATGGAGAAAGCTCATGCTCCACAACAACTCTGGATCACCGGTAAACCTGATGTTAACTGGCGAGTGTTCAGGCAGCAGTTTCAGTTCTATCTGTTGGCATCTGATTTAAATGATGCGAGTAATGATCGTAAATTAGCTCTATTTCTAACGATGGCTGGTCCACAAGCCATAGAACTGTGTAACTCATTTCAATTTGCTGCTGATCAAAATACGACTAAATATGATGTAGTTATAGGAAAGTTCAATCTTCACTGCAAGATCCATATTAATAAACTTTTGAGCGTTTTGTCTTCAAAAGAAGAATGCAAGATAATGGGGAATCGATTGATTGCTTTTTGACTGATCTCAAGCTTTTAGCTCAAACCTGCAATTTCTCCTTTTTAACTGATTCAATTACCAGAGATCAAATTGTATTTGGAATAATCGATGATAAGTTCAGGGAATGGTTGCTGAGATAGAAAGATCTCCAGCTTGAAAACGCAATTGAAACATGTCGTACGCATCAATTGTCCAAAAGTTAACATACTGAAATTCTCCAGCGAAAAAAGGGCGCGAAAACGAACATCGAGGTAGAATGCATTAGGGCTGTGTCGCAGCTCAGAAAGAAGCATGTTTTGGACAGCAGCCATCTTGCACATGGGGCATTCTAAGCCTACACATGCTCACTTTGCAAAACGATGCAAGACTGAAGAAGACCGATCTGCGCATGCCTGAAGAAGGTGTATGTGTGATGATGTGAACATCATGACGTGTAGATGCTGTGGACACGCCCACCCACAAAAAAAATGTCCAGCACGAGGAAACATTTGCTCACAATGTGCAATCTTAAATTTAAATCTGCAAATTTAAATAAACAGCAGATGAATGTTACAAGTGTGGACACAAAGGAAGAAGCTTTTCAAAAAGAAAATGTTTCCAATGATCTTGCTGCTTATTGTTTAGAAGACTCATTCTTTGTAGGTATCATTGAGAAATGTGATGATACCGCAGATGTCACATCTCTTAAGGTAGTTCATTGTATCAACACAGAATCGGAATGGAACACAGTACTTCAAGTTAATGATTCTCAAATCAAATTTCAACTTGACACTGGAGTTTCTGCAAAATTGCTCAATAAGCTTGACCTTTCGCAACTGAAGCAAACTCCTAAAATCAAGAAATCGAATTGTCAATTGCGTGACCACAATGGGAATGCCATCACTTCAAGTGGGATCTTGCTATTTATTGGTTACCAACCACGACACTGCCGTATCTCTAAGATTTGAGACTGTTGATTCAAACAAATCTTCACTCTTAGGTGCGCAAGCCTGTAAGGATCTTCATCTAATTCAGAGAATTTACAGTGCGAGTTCATCTCATCTACCTATTCAAGATAGCACGGTAGCACAGTGAATTAGCACATTTGCTTCACAGCTCCAGGGTCCCAGGTTAGATTCCCGACTTGGGTCACTGTCTGTGCAGAGTCTGCACGTTCTCCCCGTGTCTGCGTGGGTTTCCTCCGGGTGCTCTGGTTTCCTCCCACAGTCCAAAGGTGTGCAGGTTAGGTGGATTGGCCATGGTAAATTGCCCTTAGTGTCCAAAAAGATGAGGTGGAGTTGCTGGGTTAAGGGGATAGGGTTGAGGTGTGGGCTTAAGTAGGGTGCTCTTTCCAACAGCCGGTGCAGACTCGATGGGCTGAATGGCCTCCTTCTGCACTGTAAATTCTATGAAGACGACATACAAGGAATTCTTGATCGCTTTCCCCATGTCTTCAAAGGCATGGGTACTCTTCCCTACCAATATAAAATTCAGTTACAGCCAGATGCCAAACCAGTGGTAGATCTGCCGAGAAGAGTTCCTGCCGCTTCGGGAGAGATTGAAGCTTGAGCTTGCTAGGATGCAAAACCTAGGCATAATATCTAAAATGACAGAATCGATTGACTGGGTCAACTCCATGGTATGTGTAAAAACAACCTTCTGGGGAATTAAGGATTTGCATTGATCCTAAAGATCTTAATACAAATATTAAGAGAGAGCATATCGTATAGCCAAGAGGGAAGAAATCACCAGTGAGATGGCGAATGCTAAAAAATGTTCCAAACTGGATGCCTCCAGAGGATTTTGGCAAATGCAGATGGATAACACCAGCAAGAGGTTGTGTACGTTCAACACACCGTTTGGTAGATACTGTTTCAACAGGATGCTATTTGGAATTATCTCAGCGTCAGAGATTTTTCATCGAGTGATGGAACAGATGACTGAAGATATTGAAGGTGTACGAGTGTATGTGGATGATATAATTGTCTGGTCATCTACAGGAGAAGAACACAATGCAAGGTTGTTACAATTATTTCAATGAGTACATAAATTTGGTTTGAAACTGAACAGAGCCAAATGTAGTTTTGGTATATCAACTCTGATGTTCCTTGGAGATCAAATTTCGGAACATGGTGTGCGACCTGACAGCGACAAGATCGCTGCTATACAACAAATGTAAGTCCCAGAGGAAAGAAAGCAGTGTTGAGATTCTTTGGTGGTGTGAATTTTCTGGGAAAGTTCATTCCCAACCTCTCGTCCAGAACTACTTCTTTAAGAAACCTCATCAAAACGTCTACCACGTTTGCATGGCCTGACACTCATAAAAAAAAATGGATTGATTTTAAGTCTCAACTGACTACTGCACCTCTTCTTTCTTTCTTTGACCCTGACAGAGAAACAAAAATCTCAACGGATGCAAGTCAAAGTGGAATTGGAGCAGTTCTGCTACAGAAAGATGACAATTCTTTATGATTACCAGTTGCCTAATCTTCCAGAGCAATGACGCCTACTGAACAACGGTATGCACAAATAGAAAAGGAAGGCTTGGGTTTACTAATTGGTGTTCTCAGGTTTCACGATTATGTTGATGATCTTCCTACATTTACAGTTGAAACTGATCACATACCACTTGTCCATATCATTCATAAGGATTTAAATGATATGACACCAAGGTTACAGCGAATCCTGATGAAGCTACATAGATATGACTTTCGACTTGTATATACTCCATGCAAGGAATTGATAATTGCTGATGCGTTATCACATTCTGTTAATTCAGAAGAGCAACCACCTGAATTTCTACAGCACATAGAAGCTCAAGTGCAGCTTCTAGCTGAAACTCTACCTGCATCAGATGCCAAACTGAAACTCATCCATGAAGAAACCAAGAAAGATTCAATGTTACTTCGAGTCGTAGACCATCTAAACAATGGTTGGCTGAAAGGACATTGTTCCAAGTTTAGGAATATACAAGCTAAACTAACAGTTGTGGAAGGATTGTTACTTCGACTTGATCGGATAGTAATGCCTTTGTCTCTCTGACCCATGATTCTGAAACAGATACATGAAGGTCACCTTGGCATTGAAAAATGCAAAAGAAGAGCACGACAAACTGGGTATTGGCCAGGTATCAACCGAGACATCACTAATCTGATACTCGAGTGTGAAACATGTCAAAAATTCCAACCTGCACAATGCAAAGAAAAACTTCTACCGCATGCATTGGAGAAAACTCCATGGTCAAAAGTAGGAATTGATTTGTTTCATTTCAATGGTCGTGATTACATGTTAATTATAGACTACTTTTCAAATTATCCTGAAGTCATCAAGTTGTCCGATTTAACTACTCGATCTGTTATAAAAGCTACAAAATAAATTTTTGCCAGACATGGTATTCCAAACACTGTAATGTCTGACAATGGACCGTGCTTCGATAGTCATGAATGGGCTGAATTTACCAAAGAATATAATTTTGCTCACGTCACATCAAGTCCGCACTATCCGCAATCAAATGGGAAAGTTGAGAAAGGGGTTCACATCATGAAGCAACTTCTTCATAAATCCTTTGATTCTTATGCTGACATGAATCTTGCTTTGCTCAACTCCAGAGCAACTCTGCTTGCCACGGGTTTATCACCAGCACAATTGTTGATGTACAGGGAGTTAAGGACTACTCTTCCGTCCATTAGACTACCTGATCCAGATCATCTACCCGTAATCAAAAAGATGCAACATCAACAAGATATGCAACAACAATACTACAATCAACATGCAACTACACTGGAAACACTGAATCCAGGGGATCAAGTAAGGATCAAAATTCCTGATGGAGGATGGTTTGCCCCTGCAACAATTATTCATCAAGCAGCACTACGCTCCTATGTCATTCAAACAAATGAAGGATCAATTGTTCAACCTAATCGCCGAGCACTTTTGAAAATCAACCAATCCAACAAGATCTTTCCAGATCTACAACTCCGTGAAAGTATTTTCAACGATACGATGACATCTTCCAAAGTTTATGAAGATTCACAGAAGACGTTAAAAACTTCTGGGCCTCCTCATGGTTTAAGAAGGTCAACCAGGGATAGAAGGAAGATGGGCAGACTCAATTTGTGAATCGTACCTGTTGGACTTTTTCATTATTGATTTTTTCACTACATGTTAAATTCATGTACATATCATGTATTGTGTACCAATTAAAAAAAAAATTTCCTTTGTTAATAGAAATGAAATGTCGAAAACAAAAGGGGCATGTAATGATGCGTATATAGTCAGGTTAGTGAAGGGTTAATAATTACATCTCTACGTAAATCAAACACTAGAGGGCATTATCACTTCTCTGTATTTAAGTCAGAACCTGAGGGAATTCTGGGAGAAGCTGAAAGGAGAAGCTGGAAGCAGTAGAAATAAGGAGAAAGCATGGTGAAAGGATAAGAAGAAGATTAGAGTAGATAGAGTTAACAGGAGGTTAGATCATAGTGTAGTTAGTGACTATTTAGATTGTTGAGTACCGTATGACAGATTCAATATTATGTAATTATCTGTAGCTCAGTAGAATGTGCGAACTTCATTTAATTAGTAGTGTAATAATAAATTAGTTTTGTTTCAAACTTTTGATTGGTATATTCTTTGTCAACACCACATTGCATCATTCTGGAAGAAACAACAAAGAATACAACATATTACCAAGCATGGTAATATAACAGGCATAAAGAAATATCATACGATATATATTCAGCATGGATTATGAACATTAAGAGCAGCAATGTTATAATGCAGTATCAGTTCATGTGCATCCTATAGGTGATCCCATTGTGACTATTAACCAAACCAGAGAAAGCACATTTTACTTTAACAGCGTTGTGCAATATTGTTACTTTGACAGGAAAATATCCCATTAGTTATTTCTAACACTGTTCAACTATAGTCACTGCAGACTATCAGTGACTATAACTCACTAACATGTTCTGCACATTACACCATATGTACACTGTGACAGTAAACTCATACCTGGGGGACAGTTTGAAGGCTTGCACCCAGATTGTAGGAAAACCTTTCAGGTTTTGTTTTATGTTTCGACTAGCTGCTCTTATAGAAAATAAAGTGATGTGGTGTTGTCTGTTCCTCTCTCCATGCTGATTGGTATGTAAAGTTCTCACAAATATACTTCATTTTAAGAATGGAAAAGACATCCGTTATACACTCAGCTTTCTATTCAGTCCCACTTACTTCAGTAGAAATTAACATTGGCTTGTGTTATAATACAAAGCTAAAATAATCCCTCTTGTTTTACCGGCCTGACCCGAGTCCCCTCTGCACCCCCATTGTGTGTCCAGAGTGAGATTTGCTAGGCTTGGGACACATTTTTACCTTGAAAAAAGTGAATAAATCTGCCCCTCAGATTAAGTGGGATCCCAGTTCTGTAAGGTCTCCTGAAGGTGCTGCGGAGCCTGCTTCACCAACAGGTTTGCCTCCACAGAATGAGAGCACTCAGTGAGCCGAGGACCACAGTCTTTACTGTGGGCCATCGATTGGATTGGAAATATAAATAGCAGTCAGTTTGTGTGGGATTTCTATGGACTCAAAGCTCTACAAAACAAGCATGTCCTTTTTTCACTACTGCTAGAAATAGGGAACAGAGAATCCTGATGCCAGCGAACGGTGCGCAGCTGGGGGAACTGAAGAATCCAGCCCATTATCAACATGGGAGACTTGGTCACCAGGACTGGAAGTTTACATTGGGCTGGATTCCCTGTTCTGGAGACTAAGTGCTGCCACCGTTGTAGAATCGTGGGTACTGCATGCGCCCACGAGGAGTGCCGACCAGGAGAGATTCATGTAATGCAAATGGGCCAGCATGCTGCCCATGTGCAGCCCACCTGATTCCCAGCCCCGCTGGCATCTGATTCGCTGGGGTCGGGATTCAAGTTCAGAGCCTGGCGAGCTGGAGCAGCTTTTATGCCCTCCACTCAGCACAGATGTCATTCCAGCCAAGAAGATGGCAGCGGAAAGACCAGCATCAAGGTTCCTGGACTCGGAAATTGAGCGCATGCTGGACGCCGTTGAGGAGGGGAGGGACACCGTCTTCCCCAGGGTGGGGCGGAGACTCAAGCCCGCTTTACTGAATGTGGCCTGGGATGAGGTGACAGAGACTGTGAGTGCTGCCAGCCTCACCAAGAGGACCGGCACACAAAGCCATAAAAAGATGAATGACCTCCTTTGAGAAGCTCGAGTGAGTAACCACCTCTGTGCCTCTGGCATCACTCCCATCTCTCACTCCTCACATCTGCCCCCAATTCCCCAGAGGCCTACAATACCCCACCTGCCTGCATCTCCCTTAAAACCCACCCTCTGTGAATCTCCAACGCATGGATTATCCTCTTTGGCCAGGAGCCTTGATACACATGCAACCAGCTTCAAATACCCCTCCTAAAACGCACCTCCCAGCATCTCACGATATCCTTTCCTGTCCCCAAGGATAAAGCGGCCCATAATCGGGAGGGGGCATCCCAGATATTCGGGTCCACACCCCCTCTGATGAAAGGGCCTTGCAACTTGTGGGGCAGGCCGAGGAGAGGGCAGTTGCTGCAATGGAATTTGGCTGGCACCAAACAAGTGACAGTCCAATGCAATGCAGATGTCCCTATAAACTGAAAGACATGAGGGAGAGTGAATATGAAATGACATATTTGAGCATCTTCCTCAAATTTGGATGCATGCAGAAATTCGTCACCATTGTAGATAACATGCAAGCCATGATCCTCATCGACGGAACCACCACATACCCAATACATGTGCAAACTGGGGTCAAACGGGGCTGAGTCATCACACCAATGCTCTTCTCCATCTTCCTCACAGCAACACTCCACCCTGTCACCCTGATGTTCCCTGCTGGAGTGGAACTAACCTACCGGACAAGCCGGAAACTGTTCAACCTCCGACACCTCCAGGCCAGAACCAAGACAACCCTAACCTCTGTCACCGAGCTGCAGTTCGCAGGCGACTCCAGTGTGTGCGCACATTCAGAGGCCGAGCTACAAACCATCGTCAACGCATTCACTGAGGCACATGGGAGAATGGGCCTCAGACTAAACATCCAGAAAACAATCTCTGGCAACCCACTCCTGCCACACAAAATTGCCCCCAACCATCAAGATCCACGGTGAGCCCTTGGACGATGTTAATCATAGCCTATACCTCGCGAGCCTCCTGTCACTGTGAGTCGACATTGATGGCGAAATCTGGCATCGACTCCAATGCGCCAGTGCAGTCTCTGGACACCTGACCAACAGAGTATCCGAAGACCGAGACCTCAAACCCAGCACCAAGCTCTTGGTCTACAGAGCAGCCGTGGTCCTCACCCTCCTGTATGTTTCAGAAACATGGACAATGCACAGCAGGTACCTCAAATCCTTGGAGAGATATCGCCAATGCTGCCTCCGCAAAATCCTGCAAATCCACTGCAGGATAGTCGTACCAATATAAGCATCCTTTTCCAGGCCACTATCTCCATTATCAAGGCACTGGTCATGCTCGACTAGCTGCAATGGGTGGGCCATATTGCCTGATACAAGACTCCCAAAACAAGTGCTCTACACCAAGCACCGCAATGGCAAGCGAACAATAGGAGGGCAGAGGAAACGCTTCAAGGACACTCTGAAAGCCTCCCTAAAAAAAGCAACATTCCCACCGACATATGGGAATCTCTTGCCTTGATTGCTCAAGCTGGAGAAAAAGCATCTGCAAAGGTGCCAATCACTTTGAGCATCGCAGGGTGGAGCACACGAGGCCAAGCATAAACAGCAGAAGAAGAACACAGAATCTAGATTATCCCACCCACCTCATCAAACACCACCTGCCGAACTTGTGCAGAATCGGCGGATCAGGATCGGGCTTTTCAGCCACCACAGAACCCACCTCCCAGAGTGGAAGCAAGTCATCCTCCTCCCTGAGGAACTGCACAAGAAGAAGATAGCGAGTCTCCCCTCTCTCACAGATCAGTCTTTCCAAGATCTCACATGTCTTTTATCTTTCAGCCTCCTCAGCTGGGGTCGCTGCCCCCAATCCAGATCCTCAGGACACCGTGGGGCATGACTCCGGGGAAGACATCAATGTCTTGGCACTGCTTGCACCAGCACCATCCACCATCGCAGAGACTCACACCTCAGTGGGTCATATTAGTGATGAGACTCCTGGGTCACCCTCTGATGAGCACCACCCACATTCTGCAACACATCAGGTAGAGGCAGGAACTCACGAGGGAGCGGATGGTTGGTGGGCTGCCTGATCCCACAGAAGCGCTGTCGCCCAGACAGATGTTGCACTTCTGGAAAATATGATCCCATCACTGGTGCAGGTGCAGAAGCAGAGCCGGAATCGATAGCAGGGGGTATCAGCAACCTTCCAGTGCCTGCATGTACAGCTGGAGGAGTCAACATTGTTCAGCCAACAATGCGTGGCACCTAGGCCAACACTGAAAGAGTGGTATTGACCGAGAGCCTTGCTCCAGTCAATTGATAGACACAAGAACTTTGGGCGGGATTCTCCATTGACTGACGGCAAAATCGCGAAACGTGATTGGGCGGAGAATAGGTTCCGACGCCAAAATAGTGGCGGGCATCAATTTGACGCCAAATCTCAATTCTCCATCACCTCAACAGCGGCATCAATGCGGTGCAGGTGCAGTACACACCGTTTGCATATAATTAGCGGGCCCGACCCGGTACTCTCTAAGGCCTCCGCGATGCTCCGCATCCGATGGGCTGAGTTCCCCACGCCGTGGTTCACTTGTGCTTTGATAAATCGTGAAGACGGTGTCGTGGCTGCTGAGGGAGAGAGAGGGGGTAAGGAAAGTTTCCAACAGCGCCATAGTTTGCTGATAGTTGTGCCATTGGCGGGGGGGTTTCTGCCAGGGCTGCGGCGAGTAGCGGGGGGTGGCCAGGAGGTGGACTGTGTGGTCCGGGTGGATGGGCACGGATACTATTGCTGCAGCCAGCAAGGCAGCCATGCAGGTGCGCACACCACTAACAGCCAATGTGAACTTCGGGCCACGGGTCGTATCGGTGTACCCCCAGGGCACCCCCCCGGGTGTCCTCTGGCCCCAGCCAACCCATCAGCTTTATGGGCATGCTCCAGCACAACCAGTGCCACCTTGTTGGCTGGGATGAATGTGTGTGGGAAGTGAAATGTGTATATGCGGCTGCTGATTGTCAGCCTCCTGAGTGTCAATCACTGAACCGGCAAATTTCACACCGTTTTTCATTGGGATCAATTGTGTTCCATATGGCGCCATATGGTGGCATCAACACCTACGGTGCGATTCTCTGGCCTCGTTGCTCTCTCGCTCAAGCATAACGAGGCCGATGAATAGCGGGAAAGGCCAAAAACGAGATCCGCGCAGGGCGCCAAACAGTTTGGGATGCAACCTGCCCGCTCCCGTAGGCGAAATCAGGATCTCACTGTAGCGTGGCGAGAAACCAATTATCATCACTTAAGCCCAATTTCCACACAATTAACGAGAGCCACCCCATATCCAACGGCCTCCCGTCATTCAGCGGCCTCCCAGCAAGTAGTCACGCTGCCCCTGATCAGTACTACTTTTGTAAAACATGAATCCGGTGGAAGGGCTTCTGTGGGGAGCCGAGGAGGTGAGGAACCATCTTTGCTCATAGGCAAAGAGACCAGGGGCTTGGTTGCGTGACCTGTACGACTTCCTGCGGTTGGAGAAGAGAAAGTATGAGCTAAGGGGCTCTGCAGAGGAGTTTGAGAAAAGGTGGGGATGTTTGAGACCGTGTTTGAGGAGCTGTTCATCGCAGGGGGCTGGGGGGAGGGGGAAAACGGGTGGGGGGGGGGGGGGAAGGGAAAAAATATGTACAGACGGTATAGTTCATTGCTGGGAAGTATGTTTCCCGGGGTGTTTATTTGCTGAAATTTGTTTTGATACATGTTTGTAACAAAATACATTTTTTTAAAAAGAGCTCAGGGGCATTTGGCTTGCCAACCCAGTGCTCGGCAGGGTGGGCCACCATGGGAGGGGGTGGGGGGGAGGTGCTGGGGGAGCAACCACTCATGGCACCACCATGCCAACCCCTGGATCGTGTGTAACTGCTCTGGGGGCAACACTTGCCCCTGCACATCTGCCCCACCGAACACACATATCCCCCACCGACTGCTGAGGCCTCTGGCTGCGCGGCTGAAGGCTTTGCCGATAGGGGATTGGCAATCGTGGTGAAGTGAGCACTTAACACATGCCAAGTCGATTCCCATGGGTGGGCGGAGCATGTATCATGTGGGAGTCATTGTCTAGCATCCCGATCACCCTGATGCTTGGACTCCGCGCTTGAGGAATGCCGGAGGCAACACCACACATGCAACATCCGAACACCCAGGGGATGGGACACAGCTCCCGGAAAACGTCCATGGCCGGGAGTGGAGGATGCCTGGAGAGATGGACAAAGGGTCCGGAGGGCGGTTGAAAGTGACCGAAGCATCATAATGGTTGTGTAAAAAGGAGTTTAATGTGCTGTACAATACCCCACTCCCAGTGGTGCTGCCCCCCCACCAAACCCCCCCCCCCCCCCCGCACCCGCTACCGACCACCCCAACACCCCACCATCCCTTACCTACCACCTCCCCACGCCCTCCCCTCCCCCAGTGCCCCCACTGTTCCTCAATGTGCCTGTTTCCCCAGTATGCACATCTGAGGTGGAGGCTGTCAACTGCCTACCTCAGCCCCTGGCCTTCGATGACCCTGGCGGCGTTCTCTGGGGCCGGAGGGCTCCAGATCACTTGTCGGTGGCACATGCACAGCTGTGCTGCCCTGACCCATGTGCTGACCTCGAGACACGGCTCATCAGAGGGGTGGAACTCGGAGGAGCAGGTGCCCACCGTCACCACTCAACAGGATGGGTCTGGGTTGGCACTCAGTGCCCCTTCCTCCCGATCGGTGCCCTTGGGGCCCTGGGGTCCAGCTTGGGATGGATAGACAGCTGGTTCAAGCCCTGGCTGCCCAGCATCATCTGGCTCTGATTGGATTTGAGTTGATTTGATTTGATTTATTGTCACATGTACCAAAGTACAGTGAAAAGTATTTCTCTGCAGCCGAGGGAACGTACACAGTGTGTACATAGTAGACAAAAAGAATAATCAACAGAGTACATTGACAAATGGCACATCGGCAAACAGTGATTTGTTACAGTGCGGAACAAGGGGCCAAACAAGCAATACATGGGCAAGAGCAGCATAGGGCGTTGTGAATAGTGTTCTTACAGGGAACAGATCAGTCCGAGGGGGAGTCATTGAGGAGTCTAGTAGCTGTGGGGAAGAAGCTGTTCCTATGTCTGGATGTGCGGGTCTTCAGACTTCTGTACCTTCTGCCTGGTGGAAGGATCTGGAAGAAGGCAATGGCTGGGTAGGAGGGGTCTCTGACAATGATGTCTGCCTTCCTGAGGCAGCGAGAGGTGTATCCAGAATTAATGTGGGGGGTGGCAAGTTTGTGTGATGCGTTGGGCTGAGTTTACCACGCTCTGCATTTTCTTGCGATCTTGGGCTGAGCAGTTGCCATACCAGGCTGCGATGCAGCTGGATAGGATGCTCTCTATCGCACATCTGTAGATCTGCACATCTGCCAGCCCTGGCAGCTCCCCATGGCCTGCACCATCGTGTCAACACCCTCGGCGATGCTGCTCAATGGGTGGGCCATGCTCTGCAGTGCCTCAGCCATGCCCACCTGTGAGTGGGACAACCTCCGCAGCGCCTTGGTCATTCTAATCTGAGAGCGGGCGAGGTCCCGCAGAACCTCAGAAAGGTTGGCCTGGTACTGGGTGACATTTCCCAGCGAGGCGGTCATTCTGCCAAGACCCATAACCATGGCCATCACTGCATGATGTACATCGGCAGCAGTGTTGTGCTCACCAGATTGTGACCCAGAAACCTGTCCACTAACATTCCCCACCGAGGTGGTGTATCTGCGCTGGTGGAGGGTGGGGATGACAGATGTGCCGCAATAATGGTGGCATAAGGACAGCATGGTGGCACAGTGGTTAGCACAGCCGCCTCATAGCACCGAGGTCTAAGGTTCAATCCGAATCTGGGTCACTGTCCATGTGGAGTTTGCACATTCTCCCCGTGTCTGCGTGGGTTTCACCCCCACAACCCAAAGATGTGCAGGATAGGTGGGATTGGCCACACTAAATTGCCCCTGAATCGTAAAAAATGAATTGGGTCCTCTAAAATTTATTTAAAATTTTTTTTAAACTGTGTGGCATCCTCGGAGCTCTCCGCTGAGGTGTTCTCCTCGGAGTCAGGAGAGGGGTCTACCCTGGATGGGCCGGCTCTGTCGGCTGGAGGACCCGCGGAAGAATGGACATGTGGTCAGTGGGAGGGATGGGTCAGTCGGTCAGTAAGGCAATCTGTACTCCATTAGACAAGTCCTCCGGATGGAGCCCGGTGGTTCCTCACCTCTGCGACGCTCGCCAGCCTGCGTGCGGCTGGCCGATCTATCCTAGCCACCCCAGTCACCTCCAGGGCCCGCTCCTCAAAAGGAGGTGAGGATTCTTATGTCCGGCACCCCTCTGCCAATCTGGGCCCTCTCATGCCAATTATGGGAGACCTTTTCCTGAGGAGACCCAGAGAGGGCATCATCAGCCACACACATGGTACACAGTGGTGGGAGGGTGTGTGTGATCGAGGTGGATGCTCCCTTGGGGGTGGGGGTGTGTGAGTTGGTGTCTACTCTCTCATGCTGCCTGGTGTAGGTCGTTGACCTTCTTCCTGCACTGAAGGCCACTCCTCTTAGTCATACTACTCAAGCTTAAGGCTACTGCCACCCCATCCCAGGCAGCACTGGCTGCCTTGTGGCTCACCCTCCAGGACCCCTGGGGGAACAGGACATTTTTCCTGACCTCCATCATGTCCAGGAGCCTCCCCAGGTCTTGGGGCTGGTTTCCTGGGTGCCATTGTTGCGAGCTGGCTGGGTTTGGCTTAAGTGCAGCTTAAGTGATGCTCGATCTTGTTAGCGGGGGGCTGGCGAGCGCAGTTCAGATGAATCAGCTGGCGAGCCGTTATTTGTGGCGAGAAGCCCGTGAGACCTCATTAAGTGGACCAATTAACGTTGAATAGCGTTTCCGGCCTCGCTAGGCCGAGCACCGGGAAGCTTGCGGCAATTCCTGCTCGCTACTACACTGAGAAATCTTTCTGGAGAATTGCACCTTTAATCTCAGAAACGGAGAAACCCCCCCTTTATCTTTAAATCTAATCACGTCTTTATTAGGAATATGTAAGAAAACGTAAATGACAAATATAAGCTTGTTTCTCTTACACTGTATCACATTATAAATGCTTCAATTGCCCCCTAAGGCTACCACTGTAAGTTTACAAGCATAGATTTTACCTGTTAATAATTATCTAATGGACCTGTAGGGGCCTCACTCCCCGCTCGCTCTCGCCAGACGTACAGAGTGATCGGACTTCGTCAAGCTATGAGCTTGAGATTCCTTCTATAACCATCTGGGATGGCCACTTCCCGATTATAAAATGGACACTTTGCAAAGATTGCAGGGAAAATGGACAATACTGAGAAAGCAAGCAGGTGCAGGGTTTGTCTGTTGATTGGAGCCGTAGCTCCCAGACAAGACCGATACTGCAAACCATTACCATACTAATGAGCCATCCCCGGGGACAAAAGAGTAACATTTAAGTAAACAATACCAAGGCAGACACCCCGGCGCCAGAGGACACCAGAACAAATCAGGCCAACGGCCACCTAGGACAGGCCCAGCAATCAGGGCACCCACCCCTCTATTGGAGGAAATCGATAGGAACGATTGGGAAACGGCCCAATTAATTGGGGCCAAGTTCAAGGCCCGCCCAAAAGCGCGCAAAGCCCCTTTTGTGTATAAGAAGAATCCCCCATGAGAGAATCGCTCTCTTGCGGCTCCGGCTCTCACCAAGGAGAGACCTGCCCAACAGCAACATCAGAACAAGTAAGTCCAAGGTCAACGCACGCTACGAGACAGATTCTCCTAGCTGTTATTCTGTACCAATTCGACCCCCGCAGCCTCAGAACCGAACAACGGTCATTGTTCCTCTGACTGAGTGGGTGCCCGAAGCTAAGTATAGGCTTTTGGCAGTAGTGATAGTTTAGTTTGTAGAGTTTTATGCATGAGTATATTTGATTGTGTGTAAATAAATGAGCATCGAGTTTGAACTTACTAACTGGTGTATTGAGTCTTTGATCAGTATTCGGTTTTGAACCTTATGGCGGTATCGAAAGATACCTGGCAACTCTAGAGCAAAAATCAATTAGAATTAAGGAAGGCAACCATATTGGCCGCCATCTTCAGAGCCAAATTAAGAGAAACACAATTAGCAACACTTCCTTCTGCAATGTTTTCCTCACGGTTATGCTGATGATATCTCTTAGTCTCTCCTTCTTAGACAGGTCTAGCTGGCCCGAATCTCATGCTTCCAGTCACGTGCTCACAGGACAACACTAATCAATCACTGTCAAAAGGTGAAGTCACACGGGATCAGAGGTGAGCTGGCAAGATGGATACAGAACTAGCTAGGTTATAGAAGGCAGAGAGTAGCAATGGAAGGGTGCTATTCTGATTGGAGGAATGTGACTACTGGTGTTCCGCAGGGTCCAGTGCTAGGACCTTTGCTGTTCGTAGTAGATATAGGTAATGCATTTTGGAAGGTCTAATACAGGTAGGGAATATTCAGTGAATGGTAGAACCTGCAAGAGTATTGATAGTCAGAGAGATCTAGGTGTGCTGGTCCACAGGTCACTGAAAGGGGCAACACAGGTGGAGAAGGTAGTCAAGAAGGCATACGGCATGCTTGCCTTCATTGGCCGGGGCATTGAGTATAAGAATTGGCAAGTCATGTTGCAGCTGTATAGAACCTTAGTTAGGTCACACTTGGAGTATAGTGTTCAATTCTGGTTGCCACACTACCAAAAAGATGCGGAGGCTTTAGAGAGGGTGCAGAAGAGGTTTACCAGGATGTTGCCTGGTATGGAAGGCATTAGCTATGAGGAGAGGTTGAATAAACTTGGTTTGTTCTCACTGGAACAAAGGAGGTTGTGGGGCGACCTGATAGAGGTCTACAAAATTATGAGGGGCATAGACAGAGTGGATAGTCAGAGGCTTTTTCCCAGGGTAGAGGGGTCAATTACTAGGGGACATAGGTTTAAGGTGCGAGGGGCAAGGTTTAGAGGAGATGTACGAGGCAAGTTTTTTACACAGAGGGTAGTGGGTGCCTGGAACCCGCTGCTGGAGGAGGTGGTGGAAGCAGGGACGATAGTAACATTTAAGGGGCATCTTGACAAATACATGAATAGGATGGGAATAGAGGGATGCGGACCCCGGAACGGTAGAAGATTTTAGTTTAGACGGGCGGCATGGTCTGTGCAGGCTTGTCGGGCCGAAGGGCCTGTTCCTGTGCTGCACTTTTCTTTGTTCTTTGTTCTTTGTTGTCTTACCTGCTCATGAATGTTGAAAGAATCGTGACTCACTCAGGGGTTGCATTTCTTCTCCGGAGCACAACACACAGGGTTCTGTGTTCAAATTAGTCCATGGCAGGATGCCTGACTAAGCTTAGGCCAGTTGTCCTTGATTAGTTTATTACTTCCTTCCCTCTGCCTATCCATTTGATCGATTAGGATAAATTTATTATCAGGGACATATGTTGTTTTCCATCCTGCTAATTCGTCATGGTCAGTCTTTCCCTTGAAGACATTTATCAGCCAGTGTCCTGCTGACTCTTTATGGCCAGTTGTAACATCAAAGACATTTGTGGTAAATCACATAGGTCACAGCCTAAAGTCATTTGTTTTGCTGACCATTTTCTTGAAGTTAAAATCTCTCAGTTAGCCACATTTCCCATCAGGCTATGGTTGCGTCCTTTCTTTGCTTGGCCATTTTCTATCAGGTTGTAAATGGCTGGCTATGGTGACATCCATGGCGGAAGGTCTGGGGCAAGATGTCAGAGCCATGTGTCAGGACATCCAAGGCTTGGGGCACACTGCTATTCGTGGCTGAGGCACAGGACAGGAGAGCCCAGTCACAGGCAGACATGTTCCAGAAGCAGGTGGACATTACTGAAGTGCTCCGGAGTTTAACCATACCCAAAATGTCATGGCTGAGGGCATTGAGAGCATTGGCCGAATGCTGACTGACCGTGGCCAGTCACAGTCACAGAGGGATATGTCCGAGGCACTGAGCAACCATGATACAGTCAGAGAGAGACATGTCCAAGGAACCTGGCTCACTGTCTGAGTGACATGTCCCAGACTCAAGTGCACCATGGCTGAGGGCATCGAGACCACAGTTCAGATGAGGATGGGCCTCCAGGATTGGTAGTGCCAGGTGACGGTGGGGCCTCCGGAGCTCACTCCGATCTCCCTTCTGCCCCATGCAGTAGCCCAGGGACCAACGAGCACCACAAGGGAGGAGGAAGTGATGGGGTCCATCCCGGTGCCTCCCATAGAGGAGGCGATGGAATACCTCAGTCCTTCCAATTCCACCCCCCCCCCACCCAACACTGGAGTACCTCATGAGCAACGGGCAGAACAGGCTGACACATCGTTACCCGTGAAACTTGTAGGTCAGCCGGGCCCATACTGGTCCAGACCCTCCAGAGGATGACAGTCAAGGGCATCACAGGTCAGAGGGCAAGGCAAGCAGTAGGTCACCTCCACTTCTGATGTTGTGTCTGAGGTGACACCTAGAAGGCATGGCAGGCATCAAAAGATTAGAAAGATGACACTTAAGTTGGCATGGGTGTAATAGAGAGTAGATATCACGTGAAGTGCACACATGTTGTAACTAGTCACCATTGAACACTTTTGAACCACCAGTCTGATTTATTCCTAACCTCTGTCTCACAGGTGTGAAGGATGGGCTGGGGCTGGGTGTTGTACAGCAGCCAGATGGGCCGATGGGGGCGGTAGGGTGCCCATGACACATGAACATCCCATTGCTGTAAAAGTTGCTGAACATCATCAATGAGTGCACTTGATTGACAGGTATTCGCGAAGATTCTCTGTATGAGTTGCAAATCTTTGCATGCTTGTGCTCCAAGTAATGATGAACGAGTATCATTGACAATCTCGAACCTTACTTGTTGTTGAATGTCACTGTTTGTGACACTTAGGTAGCAGGATCCATGTGAAGAAATGGGGTTGCCATTGTAATCACACAATGAGCATTCTGGAGGAATCATTTCATAATGACTCTGGATCTTGGACAGGTCCTTGGAATTCAAAAGATTTGCCGAGGCGCCGGTATCCAATTTAAAAGTGATTGGAATTGTGTTAACAAGCACAGTAGTCATCCATTCGTTGCTTACTATGTTGACTTTTTGTTCTTCCGTTGCTTGAAGATTTTTCTCATACTCTCGATGAGGTAACTTCATTGTTTTAAGATGATCCTCGCTTGCTTGTAGACCATGCTTGATGGACGAATCAACTACACCAACAAAGAAAGTATTTTCTAATGAGAAAATATCGTCAACTTCCGTGAAATCTTCTTGAGTGTTGATTTCTTCTGTTTTGTCCACAGCTCGTACTTTGTGATACTTTTTGTGTGTAGGAGGAATGTATTTAGCAGTTGATTGACATTGTGAAGCATAATGGTTGAATTTCTGACATTTTAAACATCAATTGTCAAAAGCTGGACAATTCCCCTTTAAGTGGGCATTACCACATCTGTGACACATAATTACTTTGTCGTCATGACTTAATTGTGATGTACACGCATGCGCAGACTTCTTCTTGAACGTCTCGCATTTTGGTGCGTAGTGCTCATGTGCAGAGCTCGAAAATGCTTGCAGAGGATAGGTTCCATTCCTTACAGATTTCTGCTTTGCTTGCGACACCATTTTAATTTTCTCTGCCTCGTGGTAGAGATTTATGCTTTTTTCCTTTGGATAAAATGCTAGATACTGGCTTCTAGTCTGTCCTGCTGCTATGCATTTGTCAATCACGATTTCATAGAATTTATTTTTGAAACATAGAATTTACAGTGCAGAAGGAGGCCATTCGGCCCATCGAGTCTGCACCGGCTCTTTGAAAGAGCACCCTACCCAAGCCCACACCTCCACCCTATCCCCATAACCCAGTAACCCCATCCAACACTAAGGGCAATTTTGGACACAAAGGGCAATTTAACATGGCCAGTCCACCTAACCTGCACATCTTTGGACTGTGGGAGGGTACCGGAGCACCCGGAGGAAACCCACGCACACACGGGGAGAACGTGCAGACTCCGCACAGACAGTGATCGAAGTCGGGAATCGAACCTGGGATCCTGGAGCTGTGAAGCAATTGTGCTATCCACAATGCTACCGTGCTGCCGTGTATGGTTTGTAGAGTTAAATCATTCTGACGAATTAATGCTTCTCTGATATTATCATCAAGTATACCATGTACTATTTGGTCTCGTTCCAGTAAAACATGCAGATTTTCATAGTTACACGTTTTAGCTAAGAGCTTGAGATCTGTGATAAAATTATTCACAGGTTCACCAGTTTATTGAATTCTCCGATGAAATTGTAGTCGTTATAAAATCTCGTTTGTCTGCATTTTACAATGTTCATCAAACTTCGCCATCACTTGATCAAATCTGGTTTTATCTTCATTAGCACTAAAATGAAACGAGTTGAATATTTCAATTGCTTGCTGTCCTTTAAGAGATAGAAATAACGCGATCCTTCTAACTTCTGGCGCTGCACTTAAATCATTAGCTTCTAGGTAAAGTTGAAATTGTTACTTGAACAACTTGCAATTTAAATTTAAATTACCAGTGATTTTTAGATGACTTGGAGCCTGAGCTTGGTCCATTGATAGGTCGTTTGCGTCAATGTTTTCAAAGTTGCGATGATTGCTAAAGTCGAATAGTTGAATCCATTTGTGCTTTTTTCTTTCTTATTTTCTATGCTAAATCTTTGTTAGTCTTTCTTAGACTTTAGATTTAAAAGACTCGCTGGTACCATGTTATATTTTAAATAATGACTTATCTAAAATATATATAATACTCTTGAATCGACCAGGATGATAAAATGACGAATAGTCTTCTTGTTGAAAGATGAACTATTTAATGAGTAATAAAATAATAAAGTGTGAGTTCTTTTACACAATACTAAACTAACAATAAAGAATTAAAGTACAATACAGATAACTATGTACCTATACACTATTATAACAAACTAGTTCTAACTTCTCTCACTCGAGCTATTCCATGTCTTGCTTGTTCACTGTTCTGAATCACATCATCATCTGACTTAGAAAAGGCGGGAAATCAGTTCCCCTGCTTCCTCTGCAATGGGACTGCACTACTGAGGACTGCACTGAAGAGTGCCAACACCTGGTGGGCTGGTGATTGAGCACAGCCACACCCGTCCCCTTGATGATAATGCTGGGGTATGAGAGTTTCCACATTACCAGAAGCCCTTGCAGCATTTGCAGGACACTGTCAACAGTCAGAAGTCTCAGCAGCCAGGAGCCTGTAAGTTGCAGCTAGAGGGTGTGTTGAAATGAATTTATGCAGCAATGGAGGTCTCAGCCAGGCCACCCCGATCTGAGAGTGACACAGCGAGTCCATGCACTTGCACACACATCGTTTCCCGCTACTCCCTGAGGTCCAGGCATGCACCCCCTCGGAAGGTTTTAAAAGTTTGCTTACCTTCTTGCTTCCCCTCAATGGCCAGGGTGCCTGGGCCCAGCTGGTAAATACTTGTACTAATCATGCCCGGCTGAGAGGGCTAGAAGGAGAGAAAGTTGCGCTTCCAGCTTGTTAATCATGTTAAAACCCATGCAAATCGCAGTTTTGCATGGTGTTGGCAATGTGGGACATGTAGGTCACTGCCGCCGAAGGGGTTGGAGCATCGCAACGGGTTTGCCGCCCAACACTAATCACATTTTGCGGCCGACGTTCCATTCTCTGCCAAATAAGGAAACCCAGGGCGGGATTCTCCGAGCCTCTGTGCCGGTGGGCAGCATGGTAGCACAGTGGTTAGCACAGTTGCTTTACAGCTCGAGGGTCCCAGGTTCGATTCCTGGCTTGGGTCACTGTCTGTGCGGAGTATGCACGTTCTCCCCGTGTCTGCATGGGTTTCTTCCGGGTGCTCCGGTTTTCCACCACAGTCCAAAGATGTGCAGGTTAGGTGGATTGGCCATGCTAAATTGCCCTTAGTGTCCAAAAAGATTGGGTGGGGTTACTGGGATTAGGTGGAGGTGCGGGCTTGGGTAGGGTGCTCTTTCCAAGGGCCGGTGCAGACTCAATAAGCTGAATGGCCTCCTTCTGCACTGTAAATTCTATGATTCTATGAAATCGCGATCGGCACGGGGGCGGAGAATAGGCGTTGATGCCGAAATCCGGCGCAACGCTGCTCCTGCGATTCTCCAGTCCCCGGCGAATCACGCGCGGTCTACACGGTGCTGGTAGGGGGCCATTGACAGAAGCCCCCGCGTCGATTCAGTGAGGACAACTGTGTGCCTGTCGGGAATGGGCGGCGGCGGCTGCGGAGTCAGTCCGCGGCTACCCTGGTGGGGGGCAGGGGATCCTTCAACCGGTGGGAGGGTGGGGGCTCACAGGCAGCCAGGCAAGTGATCGGGCCACACCAAACCGCCTGCGTGCGCGATCTTGGGGGGACCTACATGCATGGTGCCGCTCCATGGGCTGAGTCCACCATGTTGCATGGGGTGGCCGCCGTAGGGCCCCGTATCCGCAGCTAGAGCTGCGAGGAGCACTCTGTGGCTCTTCTAGCCCCCTGCAAATTGGAGAATCACCCTGGACTTTCTTAAGGAGAGTCCAGAGTGAAACGCCTACGTTTTGACGCTGGCGTGGGGTTATAGCCCCATTATTGGAGAATCCCGCCCCCAATACCGGCATCAGGCAATGGAGAATCTAGCCCCTCATCACGCTAAAAATGAGGACGGAATTGTCCCATTGGTGGGTTTGGTGGATGGGTGTAAGCGGAGAATCCAGCGATAGGCAAAAACTCAGAAACCCGCCGATGTAAAAGCAGTTTACAATCCTCCCAATGCCGGGTTAATGACAGCTCAGCAATCCTGCTGCCCAGTGCCATGAACATCATTTGCATTCATTTATATCTCACTAATTCTCATTAACACAGAGGCTCGCCGGAATATCGCGATGCCTAACAATCTTGTGTCATGCCAGTGGGAAATTACGTCAGCCTGAAACCCATTTGAAAATGTGTGGTGTGCACTGTAGTGATCTGCATATCTGTATGTACACAAGGGGTTAATGTAAATGCACTACAACTAAGTAATCACTAGAGGGAGCACTAGAGATGTATAAATAAGCAGCCGAAAGCCAGGATCACTCTCTTCACAGGAACAGCAGCTAGTAGCACGGCACAGACAGACAGCTCACATGTAACATCTAGTTAAGCACTGGAGAGACCTACATGCATGGTGCCGCTCCATAAAGCATTTACTTCAACTGGAAGATTACGCATTATTTGGGCATAAGAAATAATATATGGTATCAGCGTGACTTCAGAAAAGCTTACTAGACAGATTACAGAAAGAAAGATTGAAACGAGAAGAAAACTTGTACCGGACATTCGACTTGGGAAGCCCTCGCAACATATGGATCCTAGACGACCGACCGATTCAATGGAACTTGTTCGACCTCCACGGCAGCTGAAAACACCCGGTAACTTAAGTTATAACTGGAAAAATTTTAAACAAATGTTCCAACTATATATGGTAGCTAATGATTTTGCACAGTCTCTGAAGAAGAAAAAAATAGCACTGCTACTAGCAAAAGCAGCACATCAAGCTAGAGAGATCTATAACTCCTTCAATTACTTGTAAGATGAAGACAGAACAAAATTGAAAGTGATACTCAAAAATTTTGAAGATTACTGCAACACCTGCAACTATGCTGCTTTAAGACATTCAATGCTCAGAGACCAAATTACACAGGGAATAGATGATGCGGAACTCAAGCAAATATTTTTAAAAGAAAAGGATTTAACATTAGAAATCGGGATTGAAAAGTGCATATCGTAAGAAAAAATAATAATCAATACCTTGAGTCTTTACAAACAAAGAATCATTACCTGGAAAACAAAATCTGAAAAAATGGTGCGAATACTCACCACGAAGCAGAGGCAAAGTTGAAACTTAAGCAGATGGATGTTCTGAGCAGCAGCCACCTTGCGTGTGCTGTCTGACCAGTCCACACATGCGCACTTCTCTAAAAGACGCAAACTGGCAAAACAACATTCTGCACATGCGCGAGAAGCTGCACATGCGCAGTTGAAAAAAGAGAGCACAGCAAAGGAAAATTGATTTACGCCTGCGCAATTGATTCCTACGCTTTATATCACACGCGTCATGATGTCAGAAGACGCAGCCCACTTAAAGGGGAAATGGCCGAAAATCACAAATAAGACTCTTAAATGTACAAAACCCAAAAATTTAACCTCAAAAGACAACAATGCCTGAACCTCAACAAACAGTTGAAACAACATTCGCAGCACCCTGGAACAAGCAACTTGCAGCATCCAAAGTGAAGAGCACATTAACAAATCCAAAACTAAAGAAGATGATTTGTTAATTAAAACTGAAGAGCACAAAACCACATCCAAAACCAAAGAAGCTGATTTGTTAACTCAAAGTGAAGAGCACAATAACAAATCTGAAACCAAAGAAGATGATTTGTTTATCAAAGAATACTGCTCAGACATGGTTGAGTTATTCGGATATGATCACCAAAGCATCAGGAACACGATTGAAAAGCTCAATACGACTCTATTTATGGTAGATGAATCCAATACCATGATGCAATAGCAGATTGTTGATACATTGGATGACAGCAACCTGTCAAATAGCCAAGAAGAAAACAATGCCACACAGATAGTACTGACCGATTCCGTTGAGAGAGCGCTGATCGACTCCACAGAGAGAACACTGCATGACTCCACACAGAGCGCGATAAAAGTCTCCACAAAGAGAGCGACGCAAGTCTCCCAAGAGAGCTCATTGACAGACTCCAGAATGGAAGCAATCAAAGACTCCAGAGTGACAACCATGCATGAAGAAGACTATGAAGGTCTATCATCTTATTTGAGCAACCAGAAGCAGACTATGAAAGTCTACCCAGCTCATTTGAACAACAAGAAGACAATGAATATCTATCCACTGTACGTGAGAATAGTGACAATGTGATCACAATCGACATACAAGATGTGCAAGATCACAGCGAGACTGATAGATCTCAGCTCATCGGTACAGAAGCACTCAACAATCAAAGTAAAACTACTCATGAGTCCAGTGAGATCAATTAAAACCTCATCTATTCTAAACTACCCACAAGAAAATGAAATCTTGAAGATTTTGACTCCAGAAGAGGAGCACCAAGAAACCAAAGATAATTCAAATGAACTTGAAATTACTCCAGAAGAGGAGCACCAAGGAAACAAAGATGAATCAAATCAACCAGAAATGACTGATGTCACAAAGATCAATGCAACATCAGAACATTCTCACAAACCTGATTCGAAACCACAAAGGACACTAATACCAATAACTTTGAGAATGACTCAAATTATCCACAGGGAACAGTCACTGAGTACAACAAGAACAACAACAAAAGCTACAACACGAAGCACAACAAAAGCAACAACAAGAAGCACAACAAAAACAACAAGAACAAGAATGAAAACAACAAAACCAATAACAAGAAGCACAACAAAAAAAAAAAAACAACAAACACAACGCCAGAAACAAAAAAAACAACAATGAAACAACGACATGTGCAACATGGTACAACTCTGCACATGAAGGACAATGTGACAGCACAATCCAAACCAATGGCAAGAGTACACTCATAACATGGCATGCCAGTGAAGCTCACAAATTCATATTTGCTCCAAAATAAACAAGCAATCAGTTTTGAAGGCAGATGACATACAGAATCAATACCGCAAACACAGGAAAAAGTCCAGGTCAAACAATAAAGATGACATATAGAATCGATACCACAAGCACAGGAAAAAGTCCAGTTCAGACAACAAAAGTGATTCGACCATTCAAATACCTCATGATGACGTGTTGGTTACTCAAACACAAGAACACTGACGATGTTCACAAATAAATTACAATATCAACATCACCACTTCAACAACAGAAGAAGAAAGAAACTCAACCGAATAAATTTATAAAGTTTGGACTCATAAATGTTTTACTAAGATTGGACTCATAAATATTAATTGGCTTTATATAATTATCAATATCATCACAACTTGTACAGATATACATATCATCATTTATTTACCTGTTTTGTACAATTTTCTTTAACACCGTACAGAAAATATGTAAAAAGAAAAAAGGGAGGATGTAGTGACCTGCATATCTGTATGTACACAAGAGGTTAATGTAAATACACTACAACTAAGTAATCACAAGAGGGAGCACTGGAGATGTATAAATAAGCAGACAAAAGCCAGTATCACTCTCTTCACAGGAACAGCAGCTGCTGGCAAGACACAGACAGACAGCTCACATGTAACATCTAGTTATGCTCTGGAGAGAGAACAAACTTACTCAATAAAGCATTTACTTCAACTGGAAGACCATGAGCATTATTCGGGCATAAGAAATAAATATGCACATTTCAGACCTCAGTTTGCACCTGACTTTGCAGTGAGTGTAACATACATAGCCTCCCTTCCATAGCAATGCACAGCTCTTGTTGCGATGAACACCACACTGCTGGGGCTGTACAGTTGGCCTGACCCTGCTCTTTGCCAACATTATCCAGAAGGACACATTGTGCTTCAGTATTCATTTTGCCTCTACTTTCAGACACAGGCCAGCACTGTGACCGGGTTTGGGGAGTGCATCTGCTCCCAGTGGTTGACACCATTGTATACAAGGACACCACTGTGCTGCAGTACTCCTTCAGGCCAAAATTTCAGGTGGTGACGGGGGTGTAAGTCGTGGGTGGGGTGACAAACACGGGGGGGGGGGGGGGCAATAGGGAAAAAGGGCTGTGCAAGAGCTGTAAGGAGATAAAGGGAGTACAATGGAAGGCCGAGAGGCAAGGAGGTAGAGGAGGATGAGCAACAGTGGAAGGCAGAAGGAAGACTAAGGTGTGTGGGGGGGCGGGGGGGGCTCTAATTCTTTGGTGCTGCAAGAGTGAACAGGAGTGAGCTTAGTGCTACAATGCTGGAGAAATGAACCAGGGAATTAGACACAGAACTATTAGACTTTAAAAAGACCTAACTTTTATATTTTAAAATGGACACAAACCCTGAAGATGGCTGGGAATGTATAGCCAGCCACTGACAGGAATTAATAATAACAACAATAATCGCTTATTGTCACAAGTAGGCTTCAATGAAGTACTGTGAAAAGCCCCTATACGCCACATTCCGGCACCTGTTCGGGGAGGCCGGTGTAATGATATTCAAACACACACATCATGATAGACACACCAACAGACAAATCAGAACACACAACACCACAACCAATGACAGAAAGATATAAAAGCACAGACACAACCCCCGGTGGTCAGTATTAGCTGCAGAGGAGGACCAGGACAGATCTGTTACCAAACACACTCAGGGAGACAGCACGTGCAGAGTATCCAGAACGAACTGTATTATAAGAGTTAAAATAAAATAGAGTTGTACCACATACAACTGTGTTGGCTCATCTGTGCACCAGAGCACCCAACACCACATGGTACAGGAGTGGATCGATACCTGCCGGCATACCTCAGTGTACACAGACAACCAGCAGTGCCCAGGCAAAATGATAGAGCTCCCGGTTCCGCAGCCGCTCCAGTGCTACGGCGATCTCCGCGAAAACTGGCGGCGATTCCGGCAATGGTTCGAATTGTTCCTGGTGGCAGCTGAACTCCAAGACCTGGATGATAGCGAAAAAATTGAATTTCTCCTCACCATCGCCGGTGCAAGGGCAAGAGAAATATTCACAAGGTTCAGGTTCTTCAGGAGGCAGCAAAGGTACGATTACCAGGCAGTCCTGGACAAATTCTCCAAGTACTGTGAAGAAAACGCAATCCAATCGGCAAGTAAAGGTAAGAAAAGCTGCAGTACTCACCTCGTGGCTGGGATCCCGGAGCCCGAATTCCCAGAGGCCGAAATCCCGGGCCTGAGAGAGGGCTGGGTCGAGGTCGGCGGCCATCTTGCTAAAGGTATCACGCTAGCACAGTTGCGCGAGCAGTGCGCAGAACCGGAAGTTTCGTTTGCGCATGCGCAGTCAAGAAAACGGCCATCGGTAAAGGAACAGCGATCTGAGCATGCGCAGTCGCTTCCTACGTGCTACATACCGAGCGTCAGGATGTCAGAGGCCCCAGACTGCACCAATTTAAAGGGGAAATGTCCCAAATCCAATTTAAAAGGGAAACGTCCCAAATCAAAAAAACAAAAATCTGTTAAAGCTGTAAAACAACCTTCCCTCACCTGGAATGACAGCACATTGCCGCAAATTGACCCAGGAGATGAATTTGACCTCCGAAGAACCCTCCGACAAGCAGTTACCTACGCACAAGCCGATGATTCCGACCTCGAATACTTCGATGACGATCTTTACAGTGTTTCCGGACCTCGCGAGCCCAATGATAGCTCCGTGGTCCTATACGACTATGACTCGGACGAACCTTTCGTGTTGCACATTGGCGGCCCCCACATTGAATCCGACGCAGATGCGGATTCATTTTTCGGATTTGAGGATCTTCAATCCAGCAGATATGACGTTCCAACTTATCAGTACCGGATGATGCTGCAGCCTGACATTAACAGACAGGGAGCGGTGCAAGCACACGGAGAGCGCCCTGCTGCCACACAGAGCGTGGTCCACGTCCCGCTCAACGTTCCCGACTCTATGAAAGAAGACATGCAAGACTCCAGAGTGCAGTCCTCGCATGAACCAGAAGTGACTCCAGTGTCACAAGCTTCCACAGCAAGCTCGTGGACAGACTCCACAATTGCAGAAATGCAAGACTCCAGAGCGCAGTCCTTGCACGGACAAGAAGTGACTCCAGTGTCACAAGCCTCCACAGAGAGCTCGTGGACAGCCTCCACGATAGAAGCAACGCAAGACTCCAGAGCGCAGTCCTTGCACGAAGAAGAAGTGACTCCAGTGTCACAAGCCTCCACAGAGAGCTCGTGGACAGCCTCCACGATAGAAGCAACGCAAGACTCCAGAGCGCAGTCCTTGCACAAACAAGAAGTGACTCCAGTGTCACAAGCCTCCACAGAGAGCTCGTGGACAGCCTCCACGATAGAAGCAACGCAAGACTCCAATGTGCAGTCCTTGCAGGAACAAGACCATGAGGGTCTAGCAACCTCTCCTGACCAACCAGCGGCAGACGATGCAAGTCTGCCAAGCTCACGTGAACAGCAAGAAGGCTATAACAGCCTACCATGCTCCACTACACAGCAGCATGACCATGACGGTCTCTCATGCTACAATGAAGGGCACAGCGCTGAAGACTGTTCAAGCCCAACTGAAGACAAGCCAAAGGAATCGCCTCGTCCAAGCCCGAAAAAAAAAGGTTTATGCGCTGACCTTCAGGATCATTATAGCCGAACAGAGATTAATAATGCTGCACGGCCACAGAAGGATGCTGAGGATTTGCTAACGAAATTAATTGAATGTTTAACTTGCAAGGAGCAGACTGAGAATTGCCAGTGTTTTAGTACGGATCGAAAAAATGGACAAGACATTGATCCTCAGGTAATGGAAATAACACAACCTGAATCATATCTACAGCAGGGACAAATGTCTCCCTTCAACACAACGCCGCAAAATCCCAACTTCGGAGACCAGCAGTTAGTCAGTAATGACTCTTCAAACCTTGAGGGGAACATTAATTGCATTGAACCTATACACACTCCACTGATTATTGAGCAGAACATTGGAGCAAGAATCCTGAGGACACCGACATCGAGTAGCCAGATAACGAATTTAAAACCCACAGCAGTTTCAAGTGAACCAAGTGTGCTTTCCACTAATGGTGAAGATGCAGATAAGGTTGACCCGATTATCCATTGTACCACACTAACCCCAGTGATTAAGCAGTTATGTATGGGGAGTATAATGTGGGCAATTGAGAACAGTAAAAGAGAGACTGTGACCATGCCAGTCCCAGCAAAATCAGACCCAGAGACCATGAAGGCATGTACATTAGACAAAGATACATATGAGGTACCTGAGAAGAAAAGTGAAACGGAATGTTCTTTGGAAAATAGTACAATGTCGATAGAAACATTGGATCCTATATTCGAGACCATACATATGGGAGAATTTGGGGGTAATAAACAAGGTTCTGCAATGTCTGGGGGAAGATTTAAAATTCCAAAGAAGAAAAGCCCAAATGAAGGACAACGGCAAGACAATGACAGTCCACCGACATGGTGTGCACCACCAGATGAAAACTCTGACAATTTACCCAACCCTAGTGAACAGCAAGCTGCTAATGAGGATCTATCCACGGGATGTGAGACGAGTGACGACAGCATCCCACTTCCCATGCAAAAGGTGCAAGGTGACAGACCTCGCCTAGTGCGTACCGAGGCACTCGACGATCACGGTGGGACCACTGACGACTGCGGTGGCGGCGCACCGCTTCCACCCTCGATGGCTCGACCCTCTCCACTGGCTGGTGTATTCCTGCATGTTCCGACTCCAGAAGTGCAGCTTCAGGGAATCTCGGCTGCCTCCAGTGAACCTGTTGGGACTCCGGACGGGGGGCATCGACGGAAGGCAGACCGGACTCCAGATGGGGAGCAGCCAAGCGCCGACTCTGATTTGCGCACGCCAGACCTTGCTCCGGACGGGCGGTGTCGCGGCCTCGGTGATGGCACCCTCAGGGTGACGGCGGATGCCACGGTGACAGGGAATGGATCGCGTGGCAGTCCCACTGGGTCGGCAGTGGCAACCAGCACCGGCGGTCCAAGATGGACACACCAATTCGCGCCATCGCCAGACGTTGATGCGAGCAACAATTCTCTCTCCAAGGCGACATGCTTCGACGTTTCTCTGCGGAGTCACCCTTCCGGCACAGCAGGTGGCCGGAACCAGCGTGCACGGTCTCGGCCAACTTCCACATCTGGCACAGTCATCGCCTTGCATGATATTAGTGATGGTGCTACTTCGATGGCAACGACCCATCGGCTACAAGATGCCGTCCACCACAAACATAAAAAGAAAAAGACTCCACCTTGTTCCTGGCATGCAGGACGGATGGATTGGTGCGTAGGCGCAATCAGCGAGCTTTGCGCCGCCTTCCACGCTCGCAACTGAACCGTACGCACACGCCGGATCCTCCACTGGTTCCCAAGGATGACTTCGTGGAGATGCCACGGATCATGCCCCTTCCATCGCCACCAGAACCAAACCACAGCCAAGGCACCACTAACAAAGATGTTGAATGTTATATTTGCACGAATGAAAAAAACCAAGCACTGCACGAAGTACAACAAATGGTAAAGTAGAGACTTCGGCAACAGCATCACCTCCAACAGTCCAAGGTGAACCAGTGTGACCCCAAATCTCCACAGCTGAACCGGCTTGAGGACCAGCCCATTCTTGAGGCGGTCACCCATTAGACTGGACTTATAACTCTGTTCATACGTTCAAAAAGTCAAACACTTCTGTATTATAACCTGTTGTTGTTTATTGTTCCAGATATCGTCTGACCAGACCAATGTTCAAGTTTTTTTTTCTCTCGCATCCAAGTTTTGTTATGGTACAACCTTGTTAGTGTGACGCACCCGACATCGCCCCATGTAAATAGTTACGTCATATACACACGCTGTACACAACACACACACACACTCTTAGATGCACTCACGACACAATTATATTTATAACCACGTAGGCACATATCTTTGTAAAAAGGGGGGATGTCATGATATTCAAACACACACATCATGATAGACACACCAACAGACAAATCAGAACACACAACACCACAACCAATGACAGAAAGATATAAAAGCACAGACACGACCCCCGGTGGTCAGTATTAGCTGCAGAGGAGGACCAGGACAGATCTGTTACCAAACACACTCAGGGAGACAGCACGTGCAGAGTATCCAGAACGAACTGTATTATAAGAGTTAAAATAAAATAGAGTTGTACCACATACAACTGTGTTGGCTCATCTGTGCACCAGAGCACCCAACACCACAGCCGGTATACTGCAGGGTGATTCTCTAAGGGACAATGGAACCCTCCCTCTGTTTCCTACAAAGCACTTCTAAAAGCATACAAAGACTGGTTACCAGTTCCATTGGGCATGATCCAACGGAAATGTTCCTGAGAGCACAAATAACCGAACCAGAACAGACCCCCGGGACAAGTGCGTTTAGCCAGGTGTTTCCCAGCGTTTGCAATGCCAAGAAACAGCACACTATCTACCGTAACTCTTGTTTAACTCAAGGCCTCAGCGGGGACCCCCCCCCCAACTTAGTCCCGTTTCCTGCACTAATGAACTCCACTTGCCGGAGCTCCTCAGAGCAGGGAGAGATCAGGATACCATTTTTAAATGGCACCTCGATCTTTCGACTACCTGACACATTCCCGGAACGCCCCAAAGACTCAACTCACCCATAAGAGGGTCCTTGGGCCCTCCCACAACCCACCTGCAGGGCACACCCGAGCTCGATCGTGGCGTGGGACAAATGCCAGCCAGGCACGCCAGATGGCAGTGCCGCTGGGCACCTTGGCAGTGCTAGGCTGGCACCCAGATGGCACTGCCAGTGTGCCGGGCTGGCACTGCCAGGGTACCAGGCTGGCAGTGCCCCCAGGTTGTACCAGCAGAGCCAGGGTGCCACCCTGCCCAGAGGGAAAGCGTGAGGTCTTGTGAGGTGTGGCGAGTCGGGTAAATCCTGAAAGAGGGATCTCGCAGCATCTACCAGCTGCTTTAAGTTGTAGCAAACTCATCAAAGGACCAAAATGAACTGGACATGTTGGAACAGGACATTCCATTTTAAATGGACAGATTGCTGTACAAACCATGTCTGCAGGCACTCAACTGAATCAAGACAAACAGGCATGAAAAAACCCAATCACATTCAAAGAGGGGCAGTTGAAATGCAAATCACTTGTGGCCCTGGCCAGAAAGACTCACAATACCTTATTGGGATAACAATTAAAATTATCTCCAGCGACCATTGTCAAGAGACTAGGGGCAGTTGAAATGCAAATCACTTGTTGCCCTGGCCCGACGGAAGCACAATACCTTAATGAGATAACGATTAAAGTTGTATCCAGCGACCATTGTCAAGAGACATTGCAAGCTTTTGTAAGGGCACTGGTTAAAATCAAATTACATTATGACACCTTTTGTTTTGGGAACTTGATCACTTCCATCCTGTCAACAATCAGAAAGGCTTCCTTTGTCCTGGAACTCACCTTTGGGAGGGTCAGTATTTGACCCATTCAGGGTTTTGCCCTTAAAAAGTCAAGTCTGAGGAACTGTTGGAAGAACTCTACTCTCCTGACCTGACACACACTTCGCCTTGCTGAAAACAGACCACGAGAACTGGAGGAGCAATAGCCGCAAGGACCGGCCAGCTTGGAAGAAGATCTAAAGAAATCCGTGCCAACGTTTTTTTAACTATCCTGTCCCTGGAGCGGTGATTATTTTCCTCCAGCTCACAGAAAACTCCCAATTTGTATAGCTTGTTGAGGTTTGGGGTGGATGAGTGAATATATCTGTGTATCTGTGTTTGCGTCGTTCAAGTAAATCTGTGTAAGCTGTAAGAATTTTCGATGTGCCGTTCGGTCTCTTGTTTTACACATAGTATTTCATAATCGGTGTTTGTGTGTGTGGGGCAATCTGAGTTGCAGAAGACTTAATTTCTCTTGAATAAATCAATTCTTTTAAAACTACCATTATTGTGGTCTCACCTTCCTGTCACTGACCGCTCTGGTCAAGTCACAATAATTGCCAGGACATAATCCCGTAGTCAAGGACCAGAAAAGGGAATCTGAGCTTCGAACATGCTCACTCAAGAGAGGCCACTGGTCAGTAATAAACAGTGGTCCCTCTTTTCCTCTCTCTTGTGAAGTTACACTAGTGGGGCACTACTGGGTGACATTTCACCACCACAGGAGAGAGACTCACACAGGCGTCGGTGGCAGTCAAGGTAACTGGTGTGGCATAAGGACAACCTCACTGGTTAGGTATAAACAGTGAGACTTGTCCCCTCTCTCTTGCAAAGCTGTCCCAGTGCGACATTTCCGGCTCGTGGTTTCAACACCTGCAGGAGAGAGACACCCACAGTTACCTGTGACACCCAATACCAGCCTGTTGTGGAGTAAAGGAAACCCTTTTTGTTACAATGGCGACCGTGGCGGGTCTACGGTGGACTGGAATTTGTGACTTACCAGAGGGGGTGAGAGAAAGGAGTAAAATAGAAGAGATGATTTCCTCCTATTTATTCAAGAAAATTACTCTCACAAAACCGTGGGTATTAGCTCTCACAGGAGCGGAGCCGCCAGTACTGGCTGCAAGGGAGTGGACAGAGAGTAAGAGTCATCATAAAAACCAGGAAAAGTCAGTCTGGCTAGTATGCTTGTCCCAACAGGTAGCAAAAATGGAAAAGCAAATTTTTGAGTTGGAGAGCCAACTTAAGGTAGTACAGAGAAATGCTGAGGAAAGCGCTAGGGCAAAGGAAAGGCTCTATGACGAGTTGTATGAAGCCAAACAGTTCATTCAGCAGGTGAATGAGACTAACCGGAATACGCAAGGGTATCTCCAATGCAAAGTAACAGAGGCAAAGGAGAGGGAGAGAAATTTCCAAGAACTCCATGTACAGGGCACCCAAAGGTACAGAGAATTAGAGGGGAAATTAAAAGGCATCCAGGCAGCGTACAGAGTGGCCTATAGTGAGCTGGGTGGGAGCGACCACAGACATTGTCAGCTGAGGATCAAAAAGCTGGAAGAGGCTCTGTCCCAGGCAAGGGGACGGATCTGCCTGATAGGACCGGGAGGGTCCCCAGGAGATAGAGGCTTCAAGAAGCAGACGATTCCCCAGGGGCAAGGGGGGGTTAGACCGCCTCCTGAGGCGCCGGTAATGTGTCCGGGTCGGCAGATGGGATTCGGGCTGTCCGGGGAGGGACAGGTCCAAGGGGGGTCAGGAGAGCACCCTCAGTTAGCGGCGGCGCCGCCATGTGTAGCCCACCAGGGGGTGGGGTTACCGATCATGGTGGGAGAGCCGGAGGTAGGAGAATTACAGGGCCTGGTGCCCCAGGTAGGGCAGATGTGCCCGGTAAGGCAGCGCAAGTATGGTCCCCCAGTGGGACAGGCAGACAGGGGACCACTAGAAAGTGACATTATCATTCCCCACGGGACACATACACTAAGGGGAATGGTGACCCACATCCCAAAACTGACCAGGACTGGGGACCCCTCGTTACAATTTATGGAGGTGCAGCAGGCAGCCGGTATAAATGACTGATGAGGTGGAAAGGGTAAAGTTGCTGCTGATGACTTTGGACTCATATCTCTGCAAGGCAGTGGCCTCCCGAGAAGGGGGAAGACCTGCAGCAGTGGTAGCAGCACAGACTGCTGTTTTGGAGGCCATGGGATTAAATCAGGGTAGCCCATTTGTGAGGATGTGGGAGACGAAACAACAGGTAGCAGAGTCCCCAGGCATGTTTGCAGACAGGCTGTGGACAGTATACGAGGGAGCGTGCGGGCCCTCCCTCGATAGGCAGAATTTAGATGGGAGGGCAGCCCACTGGCTTAAAACACTAGTGGCTAACTGTCTCCCCAGGATTAGAGCCAAGGCAGAATATTGGTTTGACCCGCAAGACCCAAATCTCAGGGAAGATGAGGTGATCCGTAAACTCACCCTGGAATACCGGAATGGGGAAAGGGATGAGGAAAAGCCCTCCAAGGGAAGGGTGCACGAGATTGCACCAGCATCCCCAAAGAGAAGGAAGTGGAAACAGGAAAGCAGCAGAATCCCAGACAAAAGGTCGGGGTGCTATGGATGTGGGAAGCCCGGACACTTCAAGAGGGATTGTAAGAGCCCAAACAAGCAAGTTGAGGAGAGAGCTCCTGCAGTGATAATCCCAACGCCAACGTTAGGGGAACCGGGATTGGGGATGATAAATCTGAAGGATTTATTGTCATAGTTACAATCTAAAGCCGTAGAATCAGGACAGGTGGCCATGGAACAGGCCAGGGTGCACCAGTATCCATACCTCGGAAACCCTTATGACTGCCCTCGAAACAGCCCACTTATCTGTGCCCACCGGAATATGACCCATGCGGGATCCCCCAGCTAGAGGTGCAGGATGTAGTAGGGAGTCACTTGCTGGACACAGGTGCCTCCAGCACCATAGTCCACATGGACAATCCCCAAGCATCCCCTCTCAAGGCAGCCCAAGGGTTAAATGAGAATTTTAAAGGGACAGTAATGCAGGCTGTGTTGCTCTGTTTATTTGGTTATAAATATGGCGGTCAATATGGTAGCCTTTCTTAATTTATGTTTACTTTCAGAGTCGTCAGATATCTCTCGATACTGCCACAAGGTTCAACCCGAATTCCAATCAAAGAGCCAATACACCAGTTAGTTAGTTCAAAGTCAATACTATTTATTTGCACACAGTAAGATCTACTCATGCACGATAATACTGCAAACTAAACTATCTCTAACGCTAACACCCATACTTAACTTTGGGTGCCCATTTAGTCAGAGGAACAATGGCCGTTGTTCGGATCTGAGGCTGTTGGGTTCAAAGGATGTAACAAGAGTACAGCTAAGGTCGTCAGTCTGGTAGCGAGCGTTGACCTTGAACTTACTTGCTTCTGGTGATGCTGGTGGATGGGTCTCTCCGCTTGAGAGACGAATCCAAGAGGCTGAACCTTTGTCGGGGGTTCCTTCTTATACTTGACCTTCTTATACTTTTTAGGCGGGTCTTAAACTTGGTACCAATTAATTGGGCAGCTTCTTGATCATTGTCATCGATCTAAACCAATAAAGGGGTGGGTGCCCTGATGGCTGGGCGTGTCTAAGGTGGCCGTTGGCCTTGCTTTGTTTGTGTCTTTCGGTTGGGGTATTGGCGCCGGGATGTCTGCGACAGTATCAGCTACCTGAGTATTAGTCCTTTGTTCCTCGGAGATGCGCCATCAATATGCTAATCGACCCAGAGTTTCAATTCCGTCTGCTGACTGCTTCTTAAATATGTATTCAGGCTCTGTGCCTGCTTGTTGCTTAGTATTGTCCACATTTCGCTATATTCTCTATGAGTGTCCATTTTGTATTCTGAAAGTGGCCATCCCAGATGGCTACAGCTGCAATCCTGAGTGAAGGGTTGAAGGAGATAGTGTTGAGGGCGGTAAGCCTGTGTAAGGACACTGACTCCAGCCTTCCGCAGGCAGGTAAAGTAAACTGCCTCAGGGAGATGGAAAAGGCAGAAGGAGAGGAGATAGAGGTGTCATCTCTGGTGTGGGAACCCCCAGTCAGGCGAAAGAGTGGCAGGGCCTGAAAACCCACAGCAAGGTGGTCCACATCACTAATGACACCTCGGATCAGGGCCAGAAACAAGAGGGCCAGCAACGAAGGGGGATCAGCTTGGGCAGGGAGCCCAGGGGGACCCCGAGATCCGATAGCAGAGGAAGAAAGGGGCAGGCAGACCCCCCAGAGAGAAGAGTTCTGGCTAGCGCAGCCCCGCCAGCCAGATGAGTGGCCTCACCTAAGTGAAGACAGGTTGTAAGCTGGCCACCTGGAGACGGGTGGCATTGTACATAGTATTTTGTTTTTTTCCCCCCCCAGAGGAAGGTGTTGTGGTGTAAAATATGTTTGTAATGTGTGGAAATTAGTTTAAACGGGATTTTATTAGTTTCAGCAACTGGTGTAAGAAAGGGTCCTGGTCAGGCACACAAATCGACGGGCGCTAGGACCCCGGTGGAGCTGTGTTGTGAGCATGTAGAACAGACAGCCAGCAAATGCGATTTCAAGCCAAGGGCCAAACATCAAAGCGGTAGCTGTTGCTGCCGCCTGAATAGAATTCATGCACTTTAAGTCAGGGTGTGTTTTCGGAAGGGTAGGTAGTACTGTAGAGGCAAGGATGTGTTTTGTCTGTTTTACAGATGGGGCACCCGACGATGTGGATCTTGATGGCGATGGGCATACAGGTGTGCGCCAGGCGACGAGGGGACACAGAGGAGTCCCTGGTCTATGGGTGCTCTGGGGGCAGGGCACCCCTTGTAACAAGCGGACCGGCGAACCCGGTAGTGGACGGCCAGGCCAACTATTCCTATGAGGGACGATGGCCTGGATGGCTGGGGTCAAACTTGACCAGATTCTCCAGCCACAGGAGTTTTGAATACGGAGAAGTATCAATCCCATGTGCAGAAATTAAAATGGTGACTGACCGGGTTAGGGTTAATGAGGGCAGGTGCGTGTGCTTGACCTGTGAGGGGGACGTTACTTTTGGGAGATGGTGGTGGCTCAGGAAGCTGGGCTCGGACATGAGGGATCGATCCTCGGACTGGGAAAGACTGGACAATGACACCTACTGGACCATCATGGGGTCACCAGGAGGGGTCACTGTATGTTGGGAGAAATGGTGGGCGTATGACCAGGGGTTATATTTGTGTTTATGGGGGTCTGCCAAGGTGTGTCCCGAAGGGGCAGCAATTACCTTTGTGAGGTGGTGGCAGGACCCCGGGAACGGGATAAATTGGGACCGCAGTGGGGAAGCATGTGTAGCTCCCAGGGCAGGGATGGCAGTGAAAGCCACCGAACTGCTGGTTCAGGTGAAGAAGCCCCTACCCACAGCCCAACCGATCGACTCTCACAACTGTCCAACCACCGCCCAGGGGCCCAGGAATGGGTTAGTACTCATTCCCACAGAAAAGCTGCTGTATCAGGGGGTACATTACGCTGTGGCTTCAGTGGTTTTAAATCTGACAGAGATACGGTTACCTGCATGGTGTCCTCGGGAAACAGAACTACTGTACCAAGCCCTTCTGAAAGACATGTTTCATAAGTTTTAGAATCTGGATTTCGGGGATGTAAATATTGATCAATTGTATAACAGGAAAATGTTTTTATTATGGGACCAGGGAGACAATGGCGAGGGCTAGTCAATGATGGTTTCGCAGCATTTAATACTGGCACATCAATTGTCAATAGCCTGGACAATGTAGAATTGGCTCTACAAATGAACGATTTAAAGAGACAGCTCAGGAAGATTTGGGGGATGAAAATGCTGTGGTCGGGTCGGGGTTACACAAGGAGGTGGTAATGACTCTACGTTTAAAAGAAATTATAGCACAATTGGAGACACATGCCAAAACTATAAACGCTTTAATTAGAGAGGATCGGAATGCATCCGATCAGGCTGCACAAAATGAGGTGTGTGGGCTCTGTGGGGCTTGGTTGCTGGGAGAGGGGAGGAACAATCTGGAGGATTTGAGACAAGGTCAGGTCCCCTCAAGGATAAGCAACCAGCACCTAGCAGCGCTATACCCTTATAACAGCACCTTGAGTCCCTGCCAACTTCGTGTAGCCTCAGAAGCCTACCCAGTACTGGTGGATTGTGGGAAGTGCAACACTTCAGGGTCGTGGTTTCAACACCTGCAGGAGAGAGACACCCACAGTTATCTGTGACACCCAATACCAGCCTGTTGTGGAGTAAAGGAAACCCTTTTCGTTACACTGCACTGCGCCACGCTGCCTTTCAGGCGCAACGCGACATGTAGATCATGCCCTAAATGTCATTTGTGGTGGGTTTTGCTGGAAGTTTCTCCCCGGCTCTCGGCGAGTCCCCCACCACTGCCTAACCACACTTAGGGAGCGATTTACCCACTGTTCACACCGGCAAGATATTTCTGCCTCATGCCGGTGCACGGTTTCCTGACGACGAGGGGTGCTATCACCGGAAGTGCCGTTGACAAAGGCGGGGTCGGTAATTCCCGCTGGGGGCCGCCTCCACCACCAAAAAACAATTAAATCCCACCCTTAGTCACTTTTTTGAGTTCTGGGGAGCTTCTCACTGGGGAAGCCCACACTTAGAATTATTTTTATCACTGGGAAGGTGAATTCATCGGCCAGACCAGCTCCGCAGAGATCGGGCCACCATTTTGAAAGGGTGCCCTGATCTTTAAGTGAGCTTGAGGGTTCCCAACATGCCCAATCACAGGCAATGTTCCCCTTGACACACATGGGCACTATCCCTCACCTGCTCCCTGCAATGAGGTCATTGAGGGCCCCCCTTTTCAGGCCTTCCTGTGCCCCTTTCAGGCCCTGTTTCCAGGAACCCCCCCCCTTCACCCTCCCCCAACATTCCGGAGGCCTCTTCATACCCACCCTGCACCCTCACTCTTCATATTCCCCTCCATTCCTCCTTTCATGGGCATGGCCACCATCAGGCCCTTACCCTTAACCGTGCCACCTTGGCACCCTTGTTGTGCTCCTGCTAGTATTGCAGTGCCACCATGGCACCTTACCAGTGCCAAAGTGTGGCCTGGCAGTGCCAAAGTGGCCATGTTCAAGGGGGAGGGCCAGGAGGCCACCCTGCCCTGTCTCTTATCTCCCATTGGGTAGATCGTGCGAGTCGTACTGACTGCCGGGAAGCCCATGGGAGGCCTCTCTCGGCATCAACCAACCATGCCACCTCCCATTCAGGTGCAACGTGGCCAGTAGATCGCCCCCCACCACCACCGCCCCCCCCCCCCTCCCCCCCCCCCCCCCCCCCACCCCCGCCACCCCCCACCCCCATTCCTAGATTTCTGCCTCTGCTGACATTTTAATTTTCTCTGAGAAAGTCGATGAACGGCTACCATCTCCGGACGAACCCGAACTTTGGCCCTCTCAGGGCGAACTTTATTTTCTCAAGACTGAGAAACCCAGCCATGTCACTAACCCAGGTCTCTACACTCAGGGGCTTCGATTTCCTCCACATTAACAGTATCTGTCTCCGGGTTATCAGGGAGGCAAAGGCCAAGACGTCAGCCTCTCGCCCCCTGGACTCCCGGCTCGACAACACTCCAAAGATCGCCACCTCCGGACTTGGCACCACCTGTGTTTTAAGTACCGTGGACATAGTCTTAGCAAAGTCCTGCCAAAACCCTCTAAGCTTCGGGCATGCCCAAAACATGTGGACATGATTTGCTGGGCTTCCCGCGCACCTCACACACCTGTCCTCGACCCAAAAAAACTTGCTCATCCTAGCCACTGTCATGTGTGCCCGGTGGACTACCTTGAATTGTATCAGGCTAAGCCTGGCACATGATGAGGATGTATTGACCCTACTTAAAGCCGCCGTCCACAGACCCGCCTCTATCTCTCCCCCTAGCTCATCTTCCCACTTGTCCTTTAGTTCCTCTATCGGAATTTCCTCCGACTCCCTGGTAAGTTCTTGGTAGATATCTGATACCTTCCCCTCTCCCACCCATGTTCTGGAAACTACCCTGTTCTGTATCCCCCATGGTGGCAGGAGCGGAAAGGTCTGAACCTGCCTTCTCAAAAAATCCGGTACCTGCACATATCTAAACCCATTCCCTGCCGGCAATTCAAAGTTCTCCTCCAAAGCCTTAAAGTGAAGGAAGCTCCCGTCTATAAATAGATCTCTCATCCTCGCAATTCCTACTCTCTGCCATCTCCAGAACCCTCCATCCAGTCCACCTGGTATAAACTGATGGTTGTTGTAAATCGGGGCCCAAACCGATGCTCCCTCCGCTCTCCTATATTTCCTCCACTGCCCCCAGACTCTCAGAGCCGCCACTACCACCGGGATTGTGTAGTACCGGGCCGGCGACAAAGGGAGAGGTGCCGTTATCTGTGCCCCCAGACTTGTGTCCTTGCATGATGCCGCCTCTACTCGCTCCCATGCCGACCCCCCCACTACTACCCACTTCCTAATCATGGCTATATTAGCTGGCCAGCAGTAGTTACAGAAGTTTGGCAACGCTAAGCCACACTCCCCCGACTACGCTCCAACAATACTTTCTTCACTCGCGGGGTTTTATCCGTCCAGAAAATCCCGAAATCACCTTATTCACCTGTTTAAAAAAGGCTCTCAGGGTGAAGATGGGGAGACACTGAAAGACAAACAGGAATCTGGGGAGGACCGTCATTTTCACGGTCGGTACCCTCCCCGCCAGTGATAGTGGGAGCATGTCCCATCTCTTAAAGTCCTCCTTCATTTGTTCTACTCATTGGGACAGGTTTAACTTGTGCAATGACTCTCATTCCCGAGCCACCTGGATTCCCAGATAGCGAAAGCTCCTTCCTACCATTCCAAACGGCAGCTATCCCAGTCTCCTTTCCTGCCCCCTCGCCTGGATTGCGAACATCTCGCTTTTCCCCATGTTCAATTTATACCCCGAAAACCTGCCAAATTCCCATAAAATCCATGTAATTTCCCCCATCCCCTCTAACGGGTCCAAAATGTTCAGCAGGTCATCCGCGTAAAGCGAGACCCGGGCCCCCCCCTCCCCCCACCCTCCCCCTAACCAGCCCTTTCCAGTTCCTAGAAGCTCTTGACGCCATAGCCAATGGCTCTACGGTCAGAGCAAACAAAAGCGGGGAGAGGGGACACCCTTGCCTTGTCCCTCGGTGTCGTTTAAAATAGCCCGACATCAGCCGATTCGTGTGCACACTTGCTGCTGGTGCCTGATAGGCAACCGCACCCAATCAATGAAGCCCTGACCAAATCCGCACCTTCCTAACACCTCCCACAAATAATTCCACTCCACCCGATCAAAGGCCTTCCACATAACTTTTTATTTATATTCACTTAGTATTGGACTCAATTCTTACTTCTAATCCATATGAATGTCGATGCAAGAATTTTACTATTTCTCCTTTCCTTCTCTGCAGATGATAAATTTATTCCATCTTAACGCAAGTTAAGCCTGGTTAAATTGGCTCCTTTTTAATGCAAACTATTGGGTCTGGAAAGGGTACCCAAGGGAAAGAGAACCTTGTTAAATTGAAACTTTGTGTCTACGAGCGAAGGGTGAGTTGAATAAAGACACAGCCAGTCATTCCTCCTCACCCAAGTTTATAACAATTTGGGGGTATCGCAGCCTGATGGTGACAAATTGAGGGGTCTCACCTGGGGATCCTCACTCTGGCCATAACATTAATTAGAAAGGAGGACTACCTACTTAGGAAGAAAGTCAATGCCTTCATTTATTACCCTTCCTTAAGACCATAAGACATAGGAGCAGAAGTAAGGCCATTCGGCCCATCGAGTTCACTCCACCATTCAATCATGGCTGATTTCAACTCCATTTACCCGTTCTCTCTCCATAGCCCTTAATTCCTCGAGAAATCAAGAATTTATCAACTTCTGTCTTAAAGACACTCAACGTCCTGGCCTCCACCGCCCTCTGTGGCAATGAATTCCACAGACCCACCACTCTCTGGCTGAAGAAATTTCTCCTCATCTCTGTTCTAAAGTGACTCCCTTTTATTCTAAGGCTGTGCCCCCGGGTCCTAGTCTCCCCTGCTAATGGAAACAACTTCGCTACATCCACCCTATCTAAGCCATTCATTATCTTGTAAGTTTCTATTAGATCTCCCCTCAACCTCCTAAACTCCAATGAATATAATCCCAGGATCCTCAGACGTTCATCGTATGTTAGGCCTACCATTCCTGAGATCATCCGTGTGAATCTCCGCTGGACCCGCTCCAGTGCCAGTATGTCCTTCCTGAGGTGTGGGGCCCAAAATTGCTCACAGTATTCTAAATGGGGTCTAACTAATGCTTTATAAAGCTTCAGAAGTACATCCCTGCTTTTATATTCCAAGCCTCTTGAGATGAATGACAACATTGCATTTGCTATGTGCTATGCCCTTCTTGGGGTGTGAGGGCTGGGCCAGAATTTGTTGCCCAGCCCTAATTGCCCTTGAACTGACTGGCTTGCTAGGCAACTTCAGTGAGGGACAGTTAAGAGTCAAGATGTTTCTGCATCGCTGTGTGGATCTGGAGTCACATGTAGGCTATCCTTACCATTTCCTTCCCTGTAGGATATTAAGGAACCAGGTGGATTTTTATGCCAATTGGCAATGGTTTCATGGTCATCATTAGACTTTTAATTCCAGGTTTTTATTGAATTCAGATTTCACCATCTGCCATGGTGGAATTCAAACCTGGGACCCCACAGGATTATCCTGGGTCTCTGGAATACTAGTCTGGTGACAGTGCCACTACGCCACTGCCTCAGAACTCAGTGATTTCACATCATAGTTGTTTCATCTCAAGAGTAACACAGAGGAATGTAGACTTTGCGAATGCAGGCAATAGTGAAGGAGGCACAACCACATCATATATGGCATTCTATCAATGAAGGCCAAGCATGTGTTCGCCAGAATTAGCATTAACAGATCAACATGTCTCTACACATTGACCATGAGCAACTGATTGATCATTAATATGCCACATCTGAGATTTGAGCATAGAGCTAGTTTGTGTCAGTCATCTCACTTACCACCCACTTATCACTTATCATCCACGCAAGGCTCCAGAAGTCACATTTCTGAGATGCCACCATGGTCATCTCAATGTGTGTGTCAGCACCTTAGGCACAAGCTGCATCAGTGACCATGCAAGTAAGGCAGGAAAGGCTGTAGATCCCTAAGTTTCCCATAGGTTTCATATTTTCCGGCAGCCCTCCAAGTGCTGGAGACATGACCAGTCACTGCCTCCTATTGCAGCGGGGACGTGTCAGTGGGGTGTTCTCCAGAAAGTGAACCCGAGCCTAATCTAGTGCTGAGCCCCACTAAGGAGTGTGTCTCAACACGGGTGGAGGATGTAGGTGAGTGCTGTGTCAGTTCTCACAGATCTTCCTCTTCGGAAAAGATCTGGGGTCTCGGACTGGTGCTTGGCTGCCTTGTTAGTCTCAATCTGCTGGCACCTTGAAAATAGGGAATAGAGTTTCAGTTGCTGAGCATCAGCTATATAAGACTGTGTGTGACTCACTGAAATTGTCAGGATTTCGTAAAGCGATGGAGCTGTGATCCACACTCGGATGCTGGGAGAGACCAATCGCCCCCTTTCCCTACAGGAGCAATCACTGTCCTCCCCAACCAGCTCAACTGCAGCCTCCTCACAGTAAGTGAGGGCAATGGTGTTGGCTGTCCCGACCCTGGCCTGTGATCTTTTATGCTTGTTGCATGCCAGTTTAGCCTGCATGAAGATGAAAGAAAGGCACATGATCGGAGGGGATGGATCAATTGTTGGGTGAGATGCATGCCCCTGTCATAATATACACCAGTATATCATGGTGCAGATACACACACACTGATGGACACACAACACTGCAGCCAATCACCAGTTAGAGCACACTCACTATAAAGACAGGGGGCATCAGAGTTCCCGCTCATTCGGGACACAGCGTCCTACAAGGACAGAGCTTACAGCTTACAGCACAGATCCTCACCATGTGCTGAGTGCATAGACTGGTTCGGACAGGCATAGGTCTTTAGTTTAATCTAACATCGTGTTAACCCACAGTGAAAGTACGTTCAACAGTTTCTAACTTAATAAAATAGTGTTGCACGATTTTAAGTGTTGGTGGCTTGTATGTGTTCCACGGATCCAGAGCACCCAACACATCATGATACCAGTTGTTGAGGGATATTAGAACTTCTTAGACCTACCTGCAAGTGATCTGCCTTCCACCATCATGCAGTCATCCTGCAAAATGGACAGCGTCCGCCCGCCGCCGCCGCTCCGCATCACCGGTAACCTGGGGGCCAACTGGAAGATATTCAAACAACGCTTCCAGCTCTACCTTGAAGCCACAGACCGGGAAGATGCCTCAGCCACCAGGAAGATTGCTCTCTTCCTATCCACGGCCAGGGAACATGCCATCCACATTTTCAATTCTCTCACCTTTGCTGATGATGAAGATAACTCAAAATTCAAGACGGTCCTCCTCAAGTTTGACACTCACTGCAACATCGAGGGGAATGAAAGTTTTGAGCGCGGTGTATTCCAACAGCGTTTGCAGGGTAAGGATGAACCTTTCCAGTCCTTTCTCACCCACATCCGCATCCTTGCGCAGTCCTGTAATTACGGGCCCACCTCCGACTCCATAATACGCGACCAGATCGTTTTCGGTGTTCAGTCAGACCCCCTACGTCAGCAGCTCCTCAAGGTAAAGCAGCTCACCCTAGCGACCGCCATCGAGACCTGCGTGCGACACGAACACGCCACTAGTCGGTATTCCCACATACAAGCAGCTGAAACGGCGCGGCAAGGTCCCCACGAGGCAGAGCGGATCCAAACAATTGAGCAACTCCAGGGCCTCAGCCTGGATGTGGGTGGCCATTTTGCACGCTTTTCACGGACTCCCGCGTGTGCGCACCGAAAGAGGGGACGGTGACGTCGACAAACGTACTGAGCAGGCGCGCACCATGTACGGCCGCATCGCGCATGTGCGGTGGCGCAGCGAACGTACTGACGCTACAACGTGTGACAACTGAGGCTCCGCCCACTTAAAGCGGCAATGCCCTGCCAAATCCCGACAATGCCTGAGATGTGACAAACTGGGCCACTATGCTGCTTTATGCAGATCAGCTCAGCCTGCCAATTCGTATCGCTCCAGCCAGCCTCGCTGGAATGTCCGGGTCATTCAACCCACAGTCACCGAGTCCGATTCGGACCTACTACCCGATATTGACACCGAGGACCCGAAGGCACCTTTTCGAGTCGGTATCGTTTCAAAAAACAAGGTGTCCCCGAAGCAAAGAATCCAGCCTCTGTCGGTTTGAATGGTGTGCCACCCTTTCGGTCAACCGGTCCCAAATACGATTCCGCCTAGACACTGGTGCCTCCGCCAATCTCATTGCGCGGTCTGACCTCCAAAGCCTTTGTGTCAAACCAGCCATCCTCCCATCAGCCTGCCAGCTATTAGATTATAATGGCAATGCCATTGCTGCCAGCGGCTCATGTAAACTTGAAGTGATGCAGAGGTCACGCAAAGCCATCTTTCCCTTTGAATTTGTGGGCTCCTCGAAAGCCTCCCTGCTTGGCGCGCAGGCATGCAAGCTGTTGAACCTAGTTCAGAGAGTTCACTCTCTCTCTCCTGCTGATGCGTCTGCCTTTCAGGACACCGACTTCAGGGCGCAGCTCGACGCCATTATTAACCAGCACCATGATTTTATAGAGGGCCTGGGCACGCTCCCATACACCTACAAGATTTTATTAAAACCGAATGCCACGCCTGTGGTGCACGCACCTCGCAGGGTCCTAGCACCCCTTAAGGACCGCCTCAAGCAGCAGCTGCAGGACCTCCAGAACGAAGGAGTGATTTCCAAAGTCACGGAACCGACCGACTGGGTCAGTTCCATGGTGCGTGTAAAAAAGCCTTCCGGCGAATTGAGAATTTGCATTGATCCCAAGGATCTAAATCGCAATATCATGAGGAAGCATTATCCAATTCCCAAGCGCGAAGAGCTCACATGTGAGATGGCTCACGCCAAGCTCTTCGCCAAACTCAACGCCTCAAAAGAATTCTGGCAAATCCATCTCGACAAATCCAGCAGGAAACTTTGCACATTCAATACCCCCATTGGCAGATATTGTTACAACAGGATGCCGTTTGGGATCATATCTGCATCAAAAGTGTTCCATAGGATTATGGAACAAATGATGGAAGGCATTGAAGGTGTTCGCGTCTATGTCGATGACATAATCATTTGGTCCACCACCCTGCAGGAGCATGTTAGTTGCCTCCAGCGTGTATTCAGACGTATGCATGAGCATGGCCTCCGCCTCAACAGGGCCAAATGCTCTTTTGGTCAGGCGGAACTCAAGTTCCTCGGGGACCACATCTCCCAATTGGGTGTGCAGCCGGATGCTGACAAGGTAGCTGCCATCACAGCTATGAAAACACCAGAGGACAAGAAGGCGGTCCTCCGATTTCTGGGCATGGTCAATTTTTTAGGGAAATTCATTCCCAACCTCGCCTCTCATACCACGGCTCTCAGGAACCTTGTCAGGAAGACGACAGACTTCCAATGGCTCCCTGCCCACGAGCGCGAATGGAGAGAACGTAAACCAAAACTGACCACGGCCCCGGTCTTAGCTTTCTTTGATCCAGCAAAGGAGATCAAAATTTCGACCGATGCCAGTCAATCCGGTATTGGGGCAGTGCTCATTCAACGTGACAGAGCTCCCTGTCACTCTGCGTCCCTCTGACTCTGACGCAGTCCAGCCCTCTCCTGAACCGGTGGCTCTTGACCCACCATTGAGGTGGCCAACCAGAGTTCGTCGCCCACCTCAGAGACTTAATTTATGAACTTTGCAGACTTATAGACTCTCTGAATTGTTTTGTTGCTTTGTTTGATCGTTTCCCTGGTTTGTATATGGTGTTGATCTCGTTATTCTTGTTACATCCTGCTTCTCTGCACCAGGCACCTTCCCATGTAAATAGCTTAGTTCTCATGTGCTGTTGCTAACTTTCCGGTTGGTTCAATTGCTCTGTTTTATTACTTTTGCTCTCGAGTCGCCAGGTATCTTTATGATACCGCCACGAGGTTCAAGTCCATGTAATGATCAATAACTCAATATACCGATTAGTAAGATTCAAATCAAAGCACATTTATTATACACAGTAATCGCTACTCATGCACAAATTCTACGTCTAAGCTACTTCTACAACTAACAGGCCTATACTTAACTTCGGACTGGCCCACCAGGTCAGGGGAACAAATAGCCTTTCGTTCGGGTTCTGAGTCTGCGGGGTTCGAAGTTGGTACGGATTGGTAGCTAGGAGCGCCTATCTCGTAGCGAGCATTGAATTAAGACTTACTTCTTTCGGTGGTCACTGCACCGGTCACGATCAAGGTTGGTTCGTGTTGCTGGGTGACCCGGGCAGGACGAAGAGAGCGATTTCAACTTGGGACGTAACTCTTATAGTCCCCAGGGGCTTCCCGCCTTTCAGGGCGGACCCTCTACCTGGTTCTAGGCGATTGGACTTTGTTCCAATCACTTGGTTCAATTTCTCCAATACTGGAGCGGTTCCCTGATCGATGGGCGGTCTTGAGGTGTCCATTAACCTCTTTTGTGCTGGCTCCTGCTGGCACCGGGGAGTCTGGCTTAGTTTTGAGTGTCCCAAATGTTGCTATTGTTACCCGGGGATTGCTCATCAGTATGTAGATGGCTGCTACATTGTTATGTTGATGGTCGCTGGTATCGATGCTGTCTGGGCTTTTGCAGAGTTAAATACAGAGCAAACCTGCACCTGCTGGTTTCTGCCTGTGTTGGCTGACTTTCCCATCAGCCTTTGCCGTTCGCCATTTTAAATCGGGAGTGGCCAATTTAGGTGGCTACAGTGCGTAGTCCTGTAAATATGTCTTCGCGCCCTACACGTAGTTAGGAACATTCTCACCATACATTATTTATTGCCACACACATACATTCTTTTATAAAAGGGGGATGTCATAATATACACCAGTATATGATGGTGCAGATACCCACACACTGATGGACACACAGCAAGACCAATCAACACACACAGGCCAATCACCAGTTAGAACACACTCACTATAAAAACAGGGGGCATCAGAGTTCCCGCTCATTTGGGACGCAGCCTCCTACAAGGACAGAGCTTACAGCTTACAGGACAGATCTTCACCATGTGCTGAGTGCATAGACTGGTTTGGACAGGCATAGGGCTTTAGTTTAATCTAACATTGTGTTAACCCACAATGAAAGTATGTTGAACAGTTTCTAACTTAATAAAATAGTGTTGCACTATTTTAAGTGTTGGTGGCCTGTATGTGTTTCACGGATCCAGAGCACCCAACACATCACCCCCTTTGTGTGGTGAGCAGCCCCCCCCCCCCCCACCCCCCCCCGCCCCGAAAAGGGCCAAAGGATGGATGTGTGAGCAACAGGATAGAGGGGATGATGGTGATGTGAAGGAATTCAGATGAGATTGAGTGTTGATATGTGTCCCCCGCTAATGATTGTGTGAGATTTGTGAAGAGATTATCCGTTTTAGCGCATGCTGCCATGATGAGAGTGTAATATTGGACTGAGTTGAAAGATGACTTACCCTGGAGGAGCGAATGAGATCATTCAACCACTTCCTGCTGGTACTGGATGGTATTCTGGGCAAGGTTTCCAGTCGCACTGACCTGCTCTATGATGGCATCCCAGGCCAGCGACATGAGGTTGCTGTGATTCCTGGGCAGCCATCCCTGGGATATCCCTGTGCTCCCGTTCTCCTCTGCTCAGGGCCTTGAGGGCCTGGTGGATGAAGAAAGCTGCATCCATCTTCCTGAGGCTGCACGCCTTGTTCTTCTGGTTACCAGGCATATGTGCTGAAGACAGGTGAGTTGGAGAGAGTGAGATAAATCTGTTGAACTGGTGTATGGTGCATGGATCTTCAACCCCGCCAGCTGACAGTGGGGGAACGAATCAGCTCCCAGCAGGTAATGTGGCTCGTTACTCGTCTGTGCATAATTAATTATCTTCCATGTGCAGACTCGGGCGTGAGTTCCCGCTATTTCGGCCTGTGGGCTGGGTGCCATCGAAGCTGCCCACTGTACTCAGTCTTATTCATGTAAAATTCTGTCCTGAATCTCCCTTCATCATCTTACAGAAATATTCACCAAAGTGCTTGGCCCAGAGCTCGAGTTCGGCTATTTTAAAAAATAAAATAAATTCTATTAATCAGATGAAAATGTTAATGATCGCAATGCTGCAGAATGGAGGATTTCCCACCTCCTGAACTTAGTGTCAGCATCAAGCGCCTCATTACCAGGCTTACTGCGCTACATACAAGGCAAAACTCCCAGTACACTGCAATTTAACAATAACCTTTCTTCAGAAGAGCATCTTTCACTTCTTCAGGGCAGCATTGCTTTCTTTTATATGTGACAGTTGCCAGGAGCAGGTGAAACCTTCAGGCAGCTTCGTGGTTAACCAGCTTTCAAACAGAATCGGAACTGTCAACACTGACAATTCTGAAATTATTTTAAAATTCCGTCTTTCAGTTCTGAAGCTATTGCTGTTTAATCTGGACAACAGTGAGAACTACATTTATGACAATGAGCCCAGGCCCCCTCTTGCCCCAGGTTCTGCTGTTTTGCACCTTGTGCACCATCTTCTCCCAAACCCTGGTGACAGGCCTCAACATGGCTTCCACCTATCTTTGTTGTTGGCGCCAGACAAACGGCTCATGGCTCGAGGAGTCACTCAGAGCCACTAATTGAGTGCTGAGCCCACCTCCTGCCCAATTAGGGCACTTACATTCAAAAATAGCACTGTAGGAGCAAGGACATTGAGATGTAGGAGCAGGACCCAGACTCCATCCAGATGCTGGTTTCTTGATGCTGATTTGAAAATCCAGCCCATTGAAACTGGATGCAGTAGACAATCGGAATATATTCCCTAAAACTGTCAGAGGTCAGGTGCAGTAATCCATCAAAGTAGTTTTTAAAAAAAATGTAGAGTACCCAATTATTATTTTTTTCCAATTAAGGGCCATTCCACCTACCCTGCACATCTTTGGGTTGTGGGGGTGAAACCTACGCAGACACGGGGAGAATATGCGAACTCCACACTGACGTGGTCCAGGGCCGGGATCGAATCCGGGTCCTCAGCACCGTAGGCAGCAGTGCTAACCACTGCCGCCTATCCATCAAAGCAGTTAACAGTTAGCAAGTGGTTTCTCATTGGCAAAGCACTGACAATTGGAGCACTTTGATCTGACCATCCAGTAAGAAATTTCAGATAACCCAAGAAGGCTGCCTACAATGATTGTCAGGAGCTAATCATTATCTAAGCCTTAGATATAACACAACATCTTTGTTTTCTTGAACACGGAATAGATATTTATCCCACATGTGGCAGTGACAGGTGACAGATGTACCAGAACACGCAAGTGGCTGTTTAGGATTATCTTGTATCTTGCAGCAAACCTGAAATTGACCGATTCACTCTCATTCAGGAAATAAATCATTCTTCGCATAGGAAACAGATTGCAGAAATTTTCTCGATTTAAGTGTGTTTTGGGGGACAGTTAGCTTGGTTGGTTTGGTGCTTAGTGATGCTCGATCAATAACTCCAGAAGCGAGATTGGATGACAATTGAAGGCTTTATTGGACTAGATGTTTCCCCCAGCAACGCAGGTACAGAATGCAGCTGCTAGGGAGACACAGACTCTTATACTCCGCCTTACTGGGCGGAACCAGCAGGCAGGCTTCACCAATGATATTGCTGTCTCAGGTACCTCCCACACCAATGGTCTCACAGCATCAACCTGGGTACCGTAATACCCCTAATACCGACTACCACATTCACCCCCTGTTAAAAAAAAAGAGTCCGGCGGGGGTGGTGGTCTTGCGTTATACAGTGGTAGAGGTAGAGGTTGTGGTGGTACCCGGTATACATTAGTACAGTGTTTTGCCTCGTCACATGTCGCAACTATTTACAGTATTTATTTACATTCAAAATAAAGCAATTAGTCGGTCAGGGGCCTTGGTCGTCCTCTGCGATCGTCGCAGTTCCGACGGTGATGCAGGCGCCGGCTCGGGCATCCGTGGCTCCAGGAGCATGGCTTCAGCTTCTTCAGCAGCTTCATCACCCCTAGATGGGACCAGTGGGAGAACCGATCCACCTGGGAAGGAGGGCGGCGGTGGGGTGCGCCGGTGGGAGGGAGGGTGGGTTGGTGTTGGGGGTGTGGGTGGGGACCCAGCAGGCACCAGGTCCCGTAGGGAGACCGTATCCTGTCGGCCGTCGAGGTATGCCACTTAGGCGTATTGAGGGTTAGCGTGAAGGAGGTGGACCCTCTCGACCAATGGGTCCGACTTGTGCGCCCGCATGTGTTTGCGGAGCAGGATGGGTCCGGGTGTTGCTAGCCAGGTTGGGAGCGAGGTCCCGTAGGAGGACTTCCTAGGGAAGACAAGGAGGTGTTCGTGAGGTGTCCGGTTGGTCGTGGTATAAAGCAGTGATCGGATAGAGTGGAGAGCACCCAGGAGGACCTCCTGCCAGCGGGAGACTGGGCGATTCCTGGACCGTAGGGCCAGGAGGACGGTCTTCCAGACCGTTCCGTTCTCCCTCTCTACCTGTCCGTTTCCCCGGGGGTTGTAACTGGTCGTCCTACTCGAGGCAATGCCCTTGCTGAGCAGAAATTGACACAGTTCGGCGCTCATAAAGGAGGACCCCCTATCGCTGTGTAGTAGGCGGGAAAACCGAACTGTGTAAAGATACTGTGGAGGGCTTTTTATGACGGCAGCTGCGGTCATGTCAGAGCAGCAGATGGTGAATGGGAACTGGGAGTACTTGTCAATCACGTTCAGGAAATACGTGTTGCGGTCGGTGGAGGGGAGGGGCCCTTTGAAGTCCATACTGAGGCGTTCAAAGGGACGGGAAGCCTTTATCATGTGTGCTTTCTCTGGCCTGTAGAAGTGCGGCTCACACTCCACGCAGATTTGGCAGTTCCTGGTGGCGGTCCTGACCTCCTCGATGGAGTAGGGCAGGTTGCGGGTCTTAATGAAATGGAAGAATCGAGTGACCTCCGGGTGGCGGGGGTCCTCGTGGAGGGCCCGGAGTCGGTGCCGCGGGATAGGGCATCAGGAGGCTCGTTTAGCTTCCCGGGACGATACAAGATCTCATAGTTGTAGGTGGAGAGCCCGATCCTCCACCGTAAGATCTTATCGTTCTTTATCTTGCCCCACTGTGCATTATCAAACATGAAAGCAACCGACTGTTGGTCAGGGAGGAGAGTGAATCTCCTGCTGGCCAGGTATTGCCTCCAGTGCCGCACAGCTTCTACTATGGCCTGGGCCTCCTTTTCAACTGAGGAATGGTGGATTTATGAAGCATGGCGTGCATCGTGGTCTTTGCAATGTCCGCTTTGATGCGGCTGAAGGCCTGGCAGGCCTCTGCCGACAGGGGAAAAAACCGTGGATTGAATTAGTGGGCGAGCCTAGTCCGCATATTTGGGGACCCACTGGGCATAATATGTAAAAAATCCCAGGCAGCGTTTCAGGGCCTTGGAGCAGTGGGGGAGGGGATACTCCATGAGGGGGCGCATGCGTTCGGGATCTGGGCCTATAACTCCATCATGCACTACGTAGCTGAGGATGGCTAGACGGTCGGTGCTGAACACGCATTTGTGCTTGTTGTAGGTTAGATTAAGGATTTTTGCGGTATGGAGGAATTTTCGGAGATTGGTGTCGTGGTCCTGCTGGTCGTGGCCGCAGATGGTGACGTTATCGAGGTACGGAAATGTTGCCCACAAACCGTACCGGTCAACCATTCCGTCCATCTCCCATTGGAAGACCAAGACTCCATTTGTGACACCGAAGGGAACCCTTAGGAAGTATTCGAGCCACCCATCTGCTTCGAATGCAGTGTATTTGCGGTCGCTAGGGCAGATGGGGAGCTGGTGGTAGGCGGAAAAGACCTTGTAATGTGCAATCTGATTGACGAGATCAGATATCGGGGGAGAGGGTACGCGCCGAGCTGCGTGTACCTGTTGATGGTCTGACTATAATCAATGACCATCCTATGCTTCTCCCCAGTCTTTACAACCACTATTTGAGATCTCCTGGGACTGTTGCTAGCCTCAATAATACCTTCCTTCAGTAACCGCAGGACTTCCGACCTACTGAAGGTCCGGTCCTGGGCACTGTACCGTCTGCTCCTGGTGGCTCCGGGTTTGCAATCCGGGGTGAGGTTCGCAAAAAGGGAAGGCGGATCGACCTTGAGGTTCGCGAGGCTGCAGACAGTGAGGGGGGGTATAGGGCCGCCGAATTTAAAAGGTAAACTCTGGAGGTCACATTGGAAATCTAACCCTAGGAGCGTGGCAGCGCAGAGGTGAGGGAGGACGTAGAGGCGGAAATTTTTTAATTCCCTTCCCTGGACCGTGAGGTTCGCTATGCAGAGCCCTTTGATCTCTACAGAGTGAGACCCGGAGGCCAGGGAGATTTTTTGATTAACTGGGTGGATGGGAAGAGAACAGCGCCTTACCGTGTTTGGGTGTATGAAGCTCTCTGTGCTCCCAGAGTCGATCAGGCAGGATGTTTCGTGCCCATTGATGAGCACAGTCGTCATCGCGGTCGAGAACGTTCGGGGCCAAGACTGGTCCAGGGTCACCGAGGCAAGTCGTGGCAGAAGTTGGAGGTTTTCCTCAGGCGGAGTGTGGTCATCCGAACCGGGGTCCTGAGACGCCAGCCAAGATGGCGGCACCCATCCGTCGCACGTGGTCCCCGGGGCACAAGATGGCAGCGCCCGGGGCCCGCAGGTGGCTCTGGAACAGGAAGATGGCGGCGCCCGCTGGCTGCACGTGGCTCGTGGAGAGGGTTGGGGTGGCGGTCCCGGTTCGCCGCCGGAGACCGCGGCGGCTGCCCGGGCCTGGCATACCGCCATGAAATGGCCCTTTTTGCTGCACCCTTTGCAGGTGGAGGAGCAGGCCGTGCAGCGATGCCGGGGGTGCTTGGCTTGCCCGCAAAAATAGCAGCGGGGCCCCTCGTGATTGCCTGGTAGTCACGCAGCGCAAGCTTGTGGGGGGATGGGTGATGCATCGGAGCCGGCCACGGGGGGGGGGGTGTTCCACGCTGCCCAAGGGGCCGCCGCGCGGTCGGGTACACAAGCGCGGGCGTTTCGGGAGGCCACATCCAGGGAGCTAGCAAGGGCCCTTGCTTCCTTGAGGCCTAGTGTCTCTTTTTCTAGCAGCCGCTGGCGGATGTGGGAGGACAGCATACCTGCAACGAAAGCGCCCCGGATCAAATGTTCTGTGTGGTCGCTGGCTGAAACTTGCAGGCAGTCACAGTTCCTACCTAACACCAGGAACGCACGGTAGAATTCCTCCAGCGATTCCCCGGGGATTTGTCGCCTCATCGCTAGCAGATGTCGGGCGTAGACCTGATTTACTGGGCGAGTATAGTGTCCTTTCAGCAGGGTCACTGTGGCCTTGAAATCATCCGCATCCTCGATGACAGTGTAGATCTCTGGGCTCACCCTTGAGTGAAGAACTTGCAGTTTCTGGTCCTCCATAGGTTCAGTCGTGGCCGTCCTGAGATACCCTTTGAAGCACGCCAGCCAGTGTTTGAAGGTTGCCGCTGCGTTTGCCGCGTGGGGGCTGAGTTGCAGACACTCCGGCTTGATTCGGAGCTCCATTCTTTAAAATCTAGTGTAATAAATTGATGCTCGATCAATCACTCCAGAAGCGAGATTGGATGACAATCGAAGGCTTTATTGGACTAGATGTTTCCCCCAGCAGCACAGGTACAGAATGCAGGTGCTAGGGAGACACAGACTCTTAAACTCCACCTTACTGGGCGGAACCAGCAGGCAGGTTTCACCAATGATATTGCTGTCTCAGGTACCTCCCACACCAATGGTCTTACAGCATCAACCTGGGTACCGTAATACCCCTAATACCGACTACCACACTTAGCAAGCGGTTTACAATGAGGTCACCTGAGTGGGTTCAATTGCCATTCCGGCTGAGGCTGACTTGGGACCTTCCTCCTTGCCTATGCCCCATGCTTGATGAGGACACCATGGGCTGGATCTTCTCTTTCAGAGACCAATAATATTATTATTGTAAGCATTGACACTGGGACATAATCGGTGGACTTCTACGACAGTAAAATTGGCGCCGGTCCCAGAGCAATTCTGGAACTGTTAATGGGCTAGCACCAGCGCTACGTGGACCACGAGTGATTCCAATGAAAAACAGTGTCCGATTCGCTGATTGGCGCGTGAGAGGCTGACAATCTGCAGCTGCGTATTAGAACTCCACTCCTTACACATGCTCATCCCAGCCAACAAGAAGGCATTGGTTGCGATGAAGCACGCCCACCCATTGATGGGTCGGCTGGGGCCAGATTATACTTAGGGGTGTGCCCTGGGGGGACATCCATATGACCCGTGGCACTAGGTTCACAGTGGGCAGCCAGTGCTGTGCGCATGGCATGGCTGCCTTGTAGGCTGCGGCTGCGGTTTTCCGTGCCCATCCAGCCCAACCCCACAGCCCACCGCCTGGCCACCCCCTGCTACTCCCCCAGCCCTGGCAGAAGCCCTCTCGGTGAGCGGCACATCTTTCCACACACTATAGCGATGTTGGACACTTTTTTGTACCCCCTCTCTCTCCCTTGCCAGCCACGGTGCCTGCTTCCTGATTTTTATAACCACAAGTTAAATTCGCCATCAGTCCCCTTGGCGGATGCGGAGCATCGCGGGAGAATACGCCAACAGTGTTTACTGTACATGTGGAGTAGAAAGCATTGATGCTGCTGTCGAGGCACCGGAACATGGAATTTTGTTGGGCACCAGCTCCGGCCACGATTTTCACCTCACGCATGATTCTCCACACAATCACGCTTCCCACTTTCGGCATCGGCCAATGGAGAAACCCGCCCCATGTGCCCATTGCTTCTCTCATGGTCCCTCATGGCATCTGGCTAACTGCAGGCCTATCTGGATGTGTCAGGGACACAAGGTAGTAATTTCCCAGGTCATCTGTGGAACAGCGGCACGGTGGCACAGTGGTTAGCACTGCTGCCTCACAGCGCCAGAGACCCAGGTTCAATTCCAGCCTTGTATGACTGTCTGTGTGGAGTTTGTACGTTCCCAGGAGGACTGGCCTCCAGTGCCCCAAGAAGGTCAATGACCGACACGGGCGAATTGACACCACCACCCCCCCCGAAACCCCTGCTTCCCCATAGCGACCAGCCCACCCCCACCTTCCATCTGCCCCCAACCCACCCTTCACCTCCCTCCCATTACCCCCCTCTCTTCATCCGAACCCTTTCTACACCCCCCCCCTCCCCCAACCCCCGCGCGCACCCCCCCCCGTGCGCACCCCCCCCCCCCCCCCCCCCCCCTCTCCATGCGGCTAACGATGCCCTCTCTGTACCTCTGCAGGAGAAGCTCTCCCACAATCGTCGGGAGAGGGCCCAGACTGGCGGAGGGGTGCCGGACATAAGAATCGCCACGGCATTCGAGGAATGGGCCCTGGGGGTGACAGGGGTGGCCGTGGACAGAACGGTCACTAATGCGGAAGTCGCCGCACTCCGCAGAGGTGAGGATCCATGGGCCCTACCCAGGGGGCCTGTCGAAAGTGAGTTATTGCCTTAAACTGACCCATCCCTCCTACGGACCACATGTTCATTTACCCGCAGACGCTCCAGCCGGCGGCGCCGGCCCATCTGGCGTGGCCCCCTTCCCTGCAAGCCATGAGGCCACTCAGAGGAGAGCTCCGAGGATGCCACTGTAGTTACGGCAGTGCTGCCAGCCCCACCCTCCACCAGCGCAGATACACACACGTCGGTGGGACATGTTAGTGGTCAGGCTTCTGGGGCACATTCTGGTGGACACTACACAGCTGCTGATGCACATCAGGTGGAGGCAGTATTGCCCAGGCGAGACAGCAGTCAGGTGGGTGCTGGATCCCAGGACCCAGCTGGGCCCCAGTCTGATGCTGAGCCTCTGGAACAGGTTTACCCAGAGCTGATGGAGACATTAGGGAGGGGCCACAACATTCAGAGGGATATGTCAGCGACACTCCAGCAGGTCCATAGCCGATTTGAGGAGTCCCAGAGGCTGCAGGCGCAGGAGATGGCGCCGGCAATTGGTGGCATCGAGGCAAAGCCTGGCGCATGATGCCAGCAGCATTAGTGGAGGTGTCCAAGGTGTGGAGCAGTCGGTGATGGCCATGTCCTTGATGAGGTTCTGTGGGACATGTTCCGGTCTCAGATGCGCATGACATGGGCGCTGCGGACTTGTCCCAGTCACAGGTGGGCATTAGCCAAGGCGCTGCAGAGCATGTCCCAGTCACTGAGGAGCATCGCTGAGGGCGTCAACACCATGGTGCAGACAACGGGGTGCCATCAGGGCTGGCAGACCCAGATGATGCAGGGGCAGCCGGGGCTCGATCCAGCTGCCCGCCGTCCCAAGGTGAACTCCAGGGCCCTTTGGGTACTGATCTGGAGGAACGGGCACTGGGTGCCAGCCCGGACCCATCCCACCAGCTCCCCCAAGTTCCACCCCTCTGATGAGGCTACATCTCACAGCCAGAACCTGGTACAGGGCGGCACAGCTGTGCATGTGCCACCGACAAATGTGTGGGCCCTCCGATCACAGAGCCCCCAGAGGACGCACGCCAGAGGCATCAATGTCCACGGGACGAGCTAAGCAGCTGACTGCCTCCACCTCTGATGTGCATCCTGGGGATACACCTAGACATAGCGGTAGAGCTAGGAGGGCCAAGCACGTTGAAGACCGCTGAGCTCACCAGGGGGGAGCGGGAGTATGTGGGGCTTAAGGCTATTGTTAATAGCCTCATTACGTGTACATAGTGTACGTTGGGGAGGAGGGGGAGAGGGAATTTTGGACAGTTTTGGGGAGGAAGGGAGGGTGGGGATAGTGAGGTGGCACCATCAGAAGATTGGGGCAGTGGTGTACACTTGAACGAGGAACATTAAAATACTCTCAACAGAACCAGTTGTATGCCTCTGGCTCTTTGTTCCACGATGCGGCTGATAACCAATTGCCTGCCCTTTCCCCCCAGATATGCCCCTCCCCACCCCCCCAGGTCGCTACTGGAGCACCCTGCCCAAGCACACCCGGCTGCGGCATGTACCCCGGGGCTGGGGGCCCATCCCCTGGCTGATCGAAGATTGACTGCTTGGTCTGTGATGCTGCTTCCTGCAGTGATCAAGCACAGTGTCCATGCATCAAGGTGTGATTGGGATGTTAGACATTAAGCTCTACATGCACACCCACTTGGGATGTGTGAAGTGCTCACCTACCATGATTGCGAATTCCCTATCAACAATAGCCTTCAACTGCATGGCCAGAGGCCTCCGCAGTCAGTGGGAGATATAGGTGGTCGGTGGGGCTGACAGGCAGCCACAAGGGTTGCCCCTGGAATGGGAGCACACAGTCCAGGGGTTGGCATGGCGGACCCGTTAATTGTATTGAAATAGGGCTTAAGTGCTGATAATTGTCTTCTCAGCATGCTACGGCGAATCTCGATTTTGTTTGCAGGAGCGGGCCAGTTGCATCACATACTGTTTGGTGCCCGGCGCGGTTCTCATTTTCGGCCTCTCCCGCTATACACTGGCCTCATTGTGCTCGAGCGCGAATCGCGCCCTCTGCCTCCTCGCAGATTGTTCTTCCCACACAGGCCAGGAATGGAGCAACATGAAACCTTTCAGTTTCCTGAAGGAAAGCAGGAGAGAATCAGGAGTCACATTTGGAACAGCCCAGCTAGTATCAGGAGGTCCGTGTTACAAATCATTCATTCAAAAGCAAAATTTTTTTGATGCTTAAGCCTGAAATCGAAGTTAGAAAATGCTGGAAATGCTCAGCCGGTCAGGTAGCATCTGTAGAGAGATAAAAACAGAGTTAATGGATGGAATTTAGTGGTCACAGTGGTAGGCCACTTTGTTAGCGAGCCAGAAGCAAACCCAACGCAGACATCCCAGACCAACTCCACCCCACATCCCCAACCACCCACTGATTTAATGCCAATCTGCTACTGAATGGACCATCATCGTCGGGAGAATTTTCACACCCCTGAGACCTGTCAACCCATCAGAGGACAGCAGTTTCCCAGTACTGGCAACACCACCAGGAGCGATGGCCACTGCTGGTACTGCAGTAGGGCTAGGTTGAAGAAAACCGGGCAGCACGGTGGCGTAGTGGTTAGCTCTGTTACCTCACAGCGCCGAGGTCCCAGGTGTCATTATATACACCAGTATATCATGGTGCAGACACACACACTGATGGACACACAGAGGGACCAATCAACACACACAACACTGCAGCCAATCACCAGTTAGAGCACACACACTATAAAAACAGGGGGCATCAGAGTTCCCGCTCATTCGAGCTGCAGCTTCCTAGTAGGACAGAGCTCATAGCCTGCAGCACAGACATTCACCATGTGCTGAGTGCATTGACTGGTTAGGACAGGGCAAAGGTCTTTAGTTAAAGCTAGTATCGTGTCAACCCACAGTGAGAGTATGTTAAACTGTTAATGACTCAATAAAATAGTGTTGCACTATTTCAAGTGTTGGTGACCTGTACGTGTTCTACGGATCCAGAGCGCTCAACACAACATGATACCAGGAGTTGAGGGATATTAGCACTTCTTAGACCTACCTGCAAGTAATCTGCCTTCTGCCAGCATTCAGTCATCCTGCAACATGGACAACATCTGCCCACCGCCGCCGCTCCGCATCACCGGCAACCTAGGGGCCAACTGGAAGATATTCAAACAACGCTTCCAGCTCTACCTTGAGGCCACAGACAGGGAGGGTGCCTCGGATACCAGGAAGATTGCTCTCCTCCTATCCACGGCCGGGGACCATGCCATCCACATTTTCAATTCTCTCACCTTTGCGGATGATGAAGATAAAACAAAGTTCAAGATGGTCCTCTCAAGTTTGACACTCACTGCAGCGTAGAGGTGAATGAAAGTTTTTAGCGCTACGTGTTCCAATAGCATTTGCAGGGTAAGGATGAACCTTTCCAATCCTTTCTCACTCACCTCCACATCCTTGCGCAGTCTTGCAGCTACAGGCCCACCTCCAACTCCATGATACGCGACCAGATCGTTTTCGGTGTTCAGTCGGACCCCCTACGACAGCAGCTCCTCAAAGTAAAACAGCTCACCCTATCAATCGCCATTGAGACCTGTGTCCGACATGAAAACGCCACGAGTCGGTATTCCCAAATCCAAGCGGCTGAAACGGCGCGGCAAGGTCCCCACGAGGCGGAACGGGTCCAAGCAATTGAGCAACTCCAGAGCCTTAGCCTGGATGAGGGCGACCATTTCGCGTGCTTTTCGCGGACTCCCGTGCTTGTGCGCACCAAACGAGGGGACGGCGATGTCGAAGAACGTAATGCGCAGGCGCGCACCACGCACGACCGCACCGCGCATGCGCGGTGGAGCAGTGAACGTGCTGACGCTACGATGTGCGGCAACTGTGGCTCCGCCCATTTAAAACGGCAATGCCCTGCCAAATCTCGACAATGCCTACAATGTGGCAGACTTGGCCATTATGCTGCTTTATGCCGAGCAGCTCAGCCTGCCAATTCATATCGCTTCAGCCAGCCTCGCACGAATGTCTGGGCAATTCAACCCACGGTCACCGAGTCCAATGTGGACCTCTCACACGGCAGTGACACCGAGGACCCGAAGGCGCCTTTTCGAGTCGGTATCATGACAAAAAAGACATGAAGCAAAGACACCAGCCGCTGTCGGTATACAGCATCGATTCAGACGATGAGTGGTGTGCCACCCTGACGGTCAACCGGTCCCAAATACGATTCCGCCTGGACACTGGTGCCTCCGCCAATATCATTGCGTGGTCTGACTCTGTATCAAACCAGCCATCCTTCCATCAGCCTGCCAGCTATTGGATTGCAATGGCAATGCCATTGATGCCAGCGGCTCGTGCCAACTTGAAGTGACGCACAGGTCACGCAAAGCCATCCTTCCTTTTGAAATCGTGGGCTCCTTGAAAGCCTCCCTGCTTAGCGCGCAGGCATGCAAGCTGTTGAACCTAGTTCAGAGAGTTCACTCTCTCTCTCCTGATGACACGTCTGCATTTCAGGACAACGACTTCAGGGCGCAACTCGACGCCATCATCAACCAGTATCACTCACAAGCCTGGAGTGAAGGTGGGTAAAGTGGGATCACCAGGGCCAGTCAGGGAGGTCCCAGCAAGGAGAGGGAGAGGGGTCAGTTTAAGGTGCAGGCAAGGTCCTTCTCACACGTGGCATACATTCTGATGGTGGGTGTCTACAGTGGTGGCCATTTGCTGACCAAGTAGGAGGATTAACCCCCCCCCCCCCCCCCCCACATCCTCCTAAGCAAGCTGCAAGCATAGCTGCCAGGGTTTACTGGGCAGGTTGCTGACACGGTGTGGCCACACACCCACTGCAGGAGACCACTGAGTGGCCAATTATGGGCCTTAATTTACTTCTGGGCAGGAAGGCCTTCTTCAGCTTTTCCTGCCCTTACTTAACCGGGGTCGCGTCGGGTGGGGCTGGGGGGGATCAGGAAGGCAACGGAGTCTCCACTCCACACCTTCCCTTCTGATCATACGGTGCCCCCTCGCCTCAAGGGGAGAAATAAATTCCGCTCAACATTTCAGGTTGTTGTCCCTTTCGGTGGGTCAAGAATCTGAAACTTTAACTGTTTACATTGCTACGGGTGACACCAGACCGGCTGAGTGTTTCCAGTATTCTTTCTTTTGACTTCAAATCATTACACTTTTTCTGCTGAGGCGTGCGTATTGTTAACTTTCATTGCCGGGCTGCGCCATTTGAAAGATGAAATATTGTATTTGTTGTGAATGGTGGGATGGTGCTACAAAACGAATCTCCAACTATTAATTGTAAATGTGCCTGGGACTCTGTCATCTTATTACACCCTGAAATCCCGTTTAACCTTATATCATTGCTCTTGTTTTCAGCTCCTGCTGTGCTGCTGTCTCGCTGACAAAGTTTCAGCGACAGAATTCTGATAAATTTGAGGACAACACGCAGCAATTCTTGGTCTCAAATAAATAATCCCCAATGTTCAGACCCAAAGAAAATCAAAAGCCCTTCCTTCAAAAGCCCACACACACGGACAATAAACTTCAGAAAGAAAAGCCGAAAAAGAAGCTGCAAAGAGATACATCCGAATAATAAAAAAGATAATCTGCTCCTCTCAGAGGTTTATCACATTTAGAGATTCCTCAAACCGTTCTTGGCTAACTGAAAGGCGCACACAGTATGATCCCATCATAAGCTCATAATAACTCTTGTATTGCTTGGTACAAATGCATTTCAATGTTGCATAATATTTAAATTAAACTCCTTGGTGCATTGTGGAAAAGCTCTTTATTTCAACCCAGGAGGTTGCCCGGAAAAATCACAAAGTGCATAAGACAGCTGGATAGCTAATGATATGGATTCAGGAACAGAAGAACTCGAGGGGGCCATTCAAACCCCTGAGCCCATGCCTGCATTCAATTAGATCAAGGCTGATCTGTATCTCATCGTCACTTACTTGCCTTGACACCTTATTTTTAATACCCATGCATAACAAAAATCTACCAACCTCAGTTTTGACATTTTGAACGAGATTCTCTGGCCTCCCTGTGGCGTGTTTCTCAGCCTTGGGAGACGGCCTGCCGTTGGCTGGCGGCAGGATCTTCTGGTCCCGCCACTGTCTCTGGTATTTACCATTGGATCCACCACACACCACCCGCGGCAGGAGTGCGCCATCAACCGGACGATCCCGCCGGCGTGAATGGCCGGAAGATCTCGCCCGTTAATATGACCCCCTGCATCAACACCTCATTGAGAGAGTGATTTCCACTATCCTTTATGTGAAATAGTGCTCCCCAACATCACACGCAAGTCACGCTCTAATTTGATGGCTGTGCCACTTTGTTCAGGGCTCCCTCATCAGAGGAAATAGTTTCTATCCATCTATCTTATCAAGGCCTTTGATCACCTAAAGCAGCCTAATCAGATTATCTCATCGTCTTCACTATTCAAGGGAGTATACAACCTGCCTTCATGATTTACCCCTATTATCCCTGGTGCCATCCTTTTTTTAAAAAAAATTTAGAGTACCCAATTCATTTTTTCCAATTAAGGGGCAATTTAGCGTGGCCAATCTGCCTAGCCTGCACATCTTTGGGTTGTGGGGCGAAACCCATGCAAACACGGGGAGAATGTGCAAACTCCACACAGACAGTGACCCAGAGCCAGGATTGAACCTGGGACCTCGGTGCTCTGAGGCAGGCGTGCTAACCACTGTGCCACCGTGCTGCCTTCCCTGGTGCCATCCTGATGAATCGGCACTGCACCCTCTCCAGGGCAAATGTATCCATCCTGAGGTGCAGTGCCCAGTACTGAGTGCAATTACTCCAAATGCAATCTAACCAGAATGCCATTCAACTACAGAAAAACCTCCGCTTCTTGGTTTTGCAATCTCCTTGAGATTAAGGCTAACTTTTTCACTAATTGTCTCAGCCCAGCTTGCCCATTCTGCACCAGTGTTGCTGCTCGTACGGAAGGAAGATTGTATCCTAATTCTCTTACTCATCCAGATCCCAGATATTCGATGATTTGGGGTGGGGACTGCAGTGCAGTATTATTATACTTCAGAGTTGCTGCAGGTCTCGTTTTCAACCATCTCTTTTGTGCTATGTGTGGTAGTCAGTATTAGGGGTATTATGGTACCCAGGTCGATGCTGTAAGACCATTGGTGTGGGAGGTACCTGAGACAGCAATATCATTGGTGAAGCCTGCCTGCTGGTTCCGCCCAGTAAGGCGGAGTATAAGAGTCTGTGTCTCCCTTGCAGCTGCATTCTGTACCTGCGCTGCTGGTGGAAACATCTAGTCCAATAAAGCCTTCAATTGTCTTCCAATCACGCTTCTGGAGTTATTGATCGAGCATCACAAAGGAGATGAGCCCACCTTTTGTCCAATTGATACCAGTTCGAACACTGAATTCTTTGATTTTCTTTGCATGCAAACTCAGTACATGATGTAATCATTCAAAGCAGCCTGCAGGGAAATGCTGCAGAATTGGTCTGGTTCTGTCAAGTGGGAAACAGGAGTTATCAGACACAATGGGGTGAGAATTCTGAATAAAAATGCTTGCCTTATCGTGTCGAAAGACTCGTCTGAGATTTGTAAAACACAGCTGAACACTTTTTTTTCTGCCTGTATGGATCAATAATGATCTAATTTACTGGTTCATTTAGTGTAAATGATAACATAGACTGGTAGCTGGCTTGGGACAGATGGCATATAACATAAAACGGCAGCCAGTCCGAGTGCTGTAAGCGTTACCTTAGTGAAAAAAGAGAGAGAACATGCTGCTATACAGTACTTGATATTAGCAGGAGACTGCCAGTATTCATTTATCCCTTCGCTGAAGTTTCACAGAACAGTGTACCTGCAGGCACTTAGATGGCTGTTTGGGGACTTTTCAAGGACAACTATGAAACAGAAATACAATGATTTACTGCTTTTCCGCTCGATTCATCCCACTTGATCACTGAAACATTTCAACAGAAATATATTGCTGCTTTCTCTCCAGAAATATATTGTTGCTTTCTCTTCATTCTTTCTGCCTTATTTTTCTGTTGTTTCCGAACAGATTTTCTTGGCCTTCCATCCTGTGGCTGTGCCTGCATTTGACAGCTTGCGGTCCCTTTCGGAGGGCAAAGTGATTGGTGTGGAGCCAGGCATGGCAGCCTTCTTCAAAAAGAGGGAATTAAAAGAAAACTCCGCTTCTATTTCATGCACTGATTTGCCAAGTGCCACAGGCAAAGGCTGGACAGTGTGAAACTTGGAAAGGATAAGGCAGAGCAGACCGGGTAAGGGAAGGGGTCATTGGTATAAATTCATACTAGGCCCCTAAGCAATTCTGAATTCACCTTTCAGAGTTTTATTGTGGTTTCTATATGAAAAGAAATTTTATAGTTTTCTTGAAATTACTTTCATATAACCTGCCATATTTTTATTATAATATTTAGCAATTCATATACAAAACATACAAAAACACAGAAAAACAATTAAACTGAAAGAACCCCCTCCCCCACCTTTCTCCTGCAATCATATAACTTAGTTACCGAGTTCCCCCCCCACCCCCCACCCACCCTGTCGCCCCCCCCCCCCCCCCCCCAATAACAGCTAACAGCTTTTTAAAGTGCAATATAAATGGCTGCCAGCTGCAGTAAAACTCTGCCATGGACCCTCTCACGGTTAACTTAGCCTTCTCGAGATGTAAAATCTCCATCAAGTCACCCAGGCACGACCTCCAGCCCAAGAGGATCCTCCCCCTTGCCACCAGTGAGGCAAAGGCCAGGACATTCCTCGCCCCCTTCCAGAGCTCCGGCACAACCAAAATCCCAAAAGTCGGCACTAATGCTAAATGTTCCAATCCAATGCTCAGGATTGCCGACATAGTCTCAAAAAAGACCCCCCGAAGCCCATTAGCTTTGAGCATGACCAGAACATGTGCATGTGGTGCGCCGGGCCCCCCGAATACCGAACATATCGATCATCCACCCCTTCAGAAAACCGACTCATTCTCACTTTTGTGAGGTGAGCTTTTAGCTGGATGAGACTCAGTCTCGCATAGGGCGAAGTCGAGTTCACCTTCCTCAGTGCCTCACTCAAAGTCTCCTCTTCCAAGATCGGCCCCAGTTCCTCCGCCCACTTTGACTTCATACCCCATCCCACTATCTGTTGGTATATACCCGACGTGTTGGTTACCTCTGAACCCGAGCAGGATAAGATCCTCTTTAGCAAGGTAGAAGGCTGCTTCACCAGAAAGGCAGAGAAGTATCTTAAGACTCTGCTACACACCTGGCGATACCTTCAGTTACCTCAGTCTGGCAAACCGACCCTCTAAAAATAAGTCTCCCACCTTCTCCAAACCCTTTACCTTCCACTCCCTAAATCTCATATCTGACCTAGCAGTTTGTAAGTTCATGAGATATAGGAGCAGAATTAGCCCATTTGGCCTATTGAGTCTGCTCCACCATTTGATCATGGCCGATCTCATCCTGGTCTTAACTCCACCGTCCTGCCCGTTCTTCATGACCCTTCAACCCATTACCAATTAAAAATTTGTCTAACTCCGCCTTAAATTTACTCACTGTCCCAGCATACACTGCACTCTGGGATAGCAAATTCCACAGATTCACAACCCTTTGGGAGAAGTAGTTTCTCTTCAAATCTGTTTTAAATTTGCTACCTCTTATCCTAAGACTTTGACTTCTTGTTCTAGAATGCCCCACAAGAGGAAGCATCCGCTCCACATGTACTTTATCCATATAAAAGCAAATTACTGCGGATACTGGAATCTGAAACCAAAAGATAAAATGCTGGAAAATCTCAGCCAGCATTGACAAAGGGTCATCTGGACTCGAAAAGTTAGCTTATTTCTCTTCCTACAGATGCTGCCAGACCTGTTGAGATTTTCCAGCATTTTCTCTTTTGGTTTCCACTTTATCCATACCTTTTATCATCTTGCATACCTCAATTAGGTCTCGCCTCATTCTTCTAAATGAGTATAGGCCTAAACTATTCAATCTCTCTTCATACGGCAAACCCCTGATCTCTGGAATCAATCTCATGAACTTCCTCTAAACTGCCTCCAATGCCACTACATCTTTCCTCAAATAAGGGGACCGAAATTGTGCACAATACTCTAGATGTGATCTCACCAATGCCTTGTACAGCTGCAACAACACTTCCTTACCATTATACTTTATTCCTTTAGCTATAATGCCAACATACCATTTGCTTTCTTTATTATCTGCTGTACCTGCATGCTAGTTTTCTGTGACTCATGAACGAGGACCCCCAGATTCCTCTGCAACAGAGCACCCCAAAGTCTCTCCCCATTTAGATAATAAGTTTCTTTCCCATTTTTCCAACCAAAATGCATGACTTCACATTTATCCACGTTAAACTCCATCTGCCACATTTTGACCCACTCTCTTAACCCATCTATATCCATTTGTAACTTACCGTCCCACGTATTTTTGTGTTGTCTGCAAATTTGGCTATAGAACCTTCTATTCCTGTGTCCAAGCCAGTTATATAGATTGTAAATAGCTGGGGCCCAAGGAACTGAACCCTGCAGCACCCCACTAATTACATCTTGCCACCTGGAAAAAGACCCATTTATCTCGACTCTCTGTCTTCTGTCCGTCAGCCAGTCTTCTATCCAAGCAAATAATTACCCCTAATCCCATGTGATCTCACCTTGTGAATTGACCTTCTGTGTGGCACCTTATCAAATGCCTTCCAGAAGTCCAGATATACTACATATACCGGATCCCCAATATCCACTTTGCTTGTTACATCTTCAAAGAACTCGAGCAAATTTGCCCTTCATAAACCATGCTAACACAAATGAGAAGGGTGCCAGGGAAACCCAGCCAACCACGCCGACATGTTCTGGGCATGCCCCAACTTGTCGGATTCAGGACAGCCTTCTTTGAGGCAATGACCAAGGTTGTGGGGATTAGGGTGGCAGTCTTCAGGGTATCGGACCAGCCAGAACTATTCATGGGGAAGAGGGCCAATGCCCTTGCCTTTGCTTCCCTAATCGCCCGCGGGAGAATCCTGCTCAGCTGGCGATCAGCAGCACCACCCACAGCTGCAGACTGACTGGCAGACCTATCGGAATTTCTCCACCTGGAGAAGATCAAGTGCACCATCCGAGGGTCAGAGGGTGGCTTCCACAAAGTGTGGAGGCCATTCACCAACTTGTTCCAGGTCCTTTTTGAAGCTAACAGCCAACAGAACGGGGGGAGAAAGGGGAGACGCAAGGGAGCAACGGGACCAGAGGAAACAGACAGGAAATAGAGAGGCGGGGGGAGGCTACCGGGAAAAGGAGCGGGAGGCCAGGAAACAACCGATACAGAGGTCAGAGAGCCTATAACAAGAGCACAAGAAAAGGAAACCTCAAGGGAAAGCTGAAAACATGGCAGAGAAAGGGGTGGGGAGCAAGGGGGAAGGCCCAATAACAAAAGGGGGAGAAGGGAGAGCACAGCCCACTTGTAACTAACGAATAACTGCACAGTGAAGGAATGGGAAGTGGGGGGGGGGGACCAAGGGGGGGGGTGGAAAGGGGCGATCAACACAAAGGAAGTTGACAGGTACATTATAATCGGCACAGTTACCCTTACTGCTAGTATAGTGAACAATAGTTTTAAAACTTCAATAAAAACATTTTAAAAAATGAAATCATGCTGACTCTGGTGGATAGCGTTTTGACTTTTCAAATGTCCTTAAAGTTCTTCCTTGATAATTGATTCTAACAATTTCCAACAACAGATGTTAAACTAACTGGTCTGTAATTTCCCACATTCTGTCTCCCTCCCTTTTTGAATAAGGACGTTTGTAACGTTAACATTTTTCCAATCCACTGGAACCTTTCCCATGTCCAGGGAATTTTGGAACATTATAACCAATGGATCCACTATCTCCGCTGCCACTTCTTTTACTGTGGAGTTATCTCCGCTGCCACTTCCTTTAACACCATAGGATGAAGCAATCAATTACATTTTTCAAAATGCTTCTGGTTAAATGGATCCAAGCCTGATGATGGACTTTGAAACTAGACACCAATACTTTTCTTGATTGTAGAGTTTATTCACAGAACGCAACATCACTGATCTCTGCATCACACCTCCCAAAACCTCCAGTGTCCCACGAGTCCCTGCTTATGCTCTTTTAAGTGTCATGTGAGAGTCCCTTTAAGAAATGGATGTTTAAGCAATGTACCTTTAAGAAAACAGTGATGTCAGAGAGTGGGTGGAGCTGAGCTCAGTTCAGCCATTTTGAAGTTTCAGTTTTGAGGAAAATTGCTTGGGTGTGTGTCTGTGTTTTGCAGTGACCTGGATCTGCTGTGATCTCTGCCATGAAAGACTATCTCTGGATAATTTGGGTGATTTAAATTCATAATAGTAAAGCCTTTAACCTGATGTGATTCTGTTTAAAGGTGTTAAGTCTCATGGATGTTGAAAGGGATAACTGAAGGATTATTTAGTGTTGTAATATTTTCTGAGTTATCTTTGAAGTAAGGGGTGTTAAGGGATCCAATGTTTATTTAAGAGGTTAAGTTGAGTTCATGGAATAAACATTGTTTTGTGTTTAAAAACCCACGTGTCCATAATTGTAATATCACACCTGGAGAACAAGCCGTGTGCTTCAAAAGCAACAATCCATTAAAGGGAGAGATTGGTTGAACTCCATGAAACATTTGGGGGTTCTGAAAATGCCTCGCCCATAACATAAGAAAAACAATAATCAATAAATTAAACAAGAATGACAGGGGGGTGGCAGCCCCTGGTGGGCCACTGTAACGAAAACAAAACCTCAAAAGAAAACTTAATTTGATGATACACCCCAGCCCCCACAAAGCCCAATGGTGATGGCATGCCTGAAGCGTGCTGATGGACATCGCGTGCTCTCTCTCCAAGGCCACATGACTGTGAGGTAACTGTGGTAGAGGTGATGTGGAGATACCGGCGTTGGACTGGGGTGAGCACAGTAAGAAGTGTTACAACACCAGGTTAAAGTCCAACAGGTTTGTTTCGAATCACTAGCTTTCGGAGCACTGCTCCTTCCTCAGGTGAAAACTCAGGTGAATCACCTGAGGAAGGAGCAGTGCTCCGAAAGCTAGTGATTCGAAACAAATCTGTTGGACTTTAACCTGGTGTTGTAAGACTTCTTATTGTGGTAGAGGGGCAGAGAGTCAGGTTGGCCACCCCCCTCGACCTCCCACTGCCTGCACTTGTTAATGGCCACCTTGGCTATGCCCAGGTACAGACTAACCCCTTCGTATATGTGCTCAAAGGCAATTAATCAATACCCACAACCCAATTATCCTTAACCTTAATAATTAAAGGGGAAGAAGGGAGAGCACTGCCCACTTGTAACTAACGAATAACTGCACAGTGAAGAGGCGGGGGGGCCGGGGGGGGGGGGGGGTAACGGGATCAAGGGGGGGTGGTGAAGAGGGGAGATCGACACAAAGGAAATTGATATATACATTTGAAAAGCTTTAATTACCTGCTACAGCTAGAAAGATCGATGAAGAAAGGAATTTGTTACACTTACATATCATAAGTTACATTAATAAATTAACCTATCCATGTAAGTTCTAATAATAAATAAAACAAATAATAAATATATGCACAAAATTGTACCTCCCATTGCATTCCTCCTGTTAAATCAGAGGGTCTGCTATTTTATGGGAGAAGAATTACATCCTGTAACATCAAAATACAGTGTAACATTATTGATCACCTCAGACATTGCTCAAAAAAATATTCTCATCCTTCACCCATTCATTCATTCCTTTTGTTTTGCTCTCTATGTTTATCCTCCATCTGGGTCTCACTCCCTCCACTGGTGGTTTCTTTCCACATTGTGACATTTGGACAATTCTAGATTGTCTGCTTTTGTTGGTTCAGTGTGACTCTGTGTAGACCTCTCCTCCTCTTTGTCTTTTCTCTCACTGCTTTTGTGAGAAATGCTTTTTGCATTTCTCTGACACACTTTATGGCCTCAGTGTGTCCTGAAGCACTTACATTTGGTGAAGTACTTTTGAAGTGTTGCAACCTCCCACAATCAGCAGCATGATAATGACCAGACAATGCTGTTTTAGTGGTGCTGGTTGAGAGATAAAACATTGACCAGGTAACTGGGGATAAGTCCCCTGGTTTTGAAAATTGCTGAAAAGAGAGGCATGTTGACAAATCTTTTCATCTTGCACTCATCAGGACAAACACAAGGGCCGGGGGGAGGCGCGAATCCTGCACCGACGCCGGCTGCCCTATTCTCCGGCGCCGCTTTTCGGGTGGCGGCGGGATTCCCGCCATACCGGTTGGGGACTGTTAACAACGGCCCCCCCAGCGATTCTCCAGGCCCTGATGGGCCGAGCGGCCGTCCAGTTTTGGCCAGTCCTGTCAGCGTGAATTACTCACATCACGCATGGCGAGACCTGGCAGGTGAGTGTGCAAGGGCGGTCCTTGGGAGGGCGCGGGGGGGATCCGTTACCAGGGTGGCCCCTACGGTGGCCTGGACCATGATCAGGGCCTACTGATCTGCGGGTGGGCTTGAACTGTGGGGGGACTTCTTTCCTCCGCGCCGGGCCCCTGTAGGGCTCCGCCACGTTGCCCGGGGGCCAGCGCCGAGAAGAGAACCCCCGCGTATGCGCGGAAATACGCCGGCCGGTCCACGCATTCGCGAGATCATGCCGGCCGTTCCGCGCATGCACAAACTCGCGACGGCCCTTCAGCGCCAGCTGGAGCAGCGGGGACGACTCGGGCGGCAACCTAGCCCCCTAGAAAGGTGAGAATTCCTCACCTTGGGGGGCCATTGACACTGATGTCGTTGGCGCCGGTTTTCCCGCCGGCGTGGGGACATAGCTCAATTTTCAGAGAATCCCACCCAAGAATACCAAATGTCAAATGATGTCAGTAGTTTATACAACAGGAGAAAAGGATTACACAGGGGCTCATACTCTGCAAACAAAAATAATATGTTCAAGATTTGCATCTTATTAGATTTACCCAGGAACTTAGGGAGATTATAGTTCCCCATTGCGTTCTCTATGGCAACTGGGCAGCACGGTAGCACAGTGGGTAGCAGAGTTGCTTCACAGCTCCAGTGTCTTTGGTTCGATTCCCGGCTTGGGTCACTGTCTGTGCAGAGTCTGTATGTTCTCCCCGTGTCTGCGTGGGTTTCATCTGGGTGCTCTGGTTTCCTCCCACAGTCCAAAGATGTGCTGGTTAGGTGGATTGGCTATGATAAATTGCCCTTAGTGTCCAACAAAATGTTAGGTGGGGTTACGGAGATAGGGTGGCGGTGTGGGGATGGGGTGGAGGAGTGGGCTTAGGTAGGGTGCTCTTTCCAAGGACCAGTGAAGACTCGATGGGCCAAATGGCCTCCTTCTGCACTGTAAATTCTATGAACTTCTCGGCCAATCAGGTTTGACTTGCTATCCAATCAGTGACCTTTTGTCCTGTAGTATAAATTGTGATTATTTGAAATTTGACATTCTTGTGTTTAGTCATGATGAGGGCAAGACAAAAAGCTTTGTCAACATGTCTCCCTTTTCCACAATATTCAAGTCCCCTGCTCTTCTTTGAAATATTACATCCCCGAGAGGGCTGATAAGGCCAAAGTTTAGTCCGTCATCTGAAAGACATAAAAGATTCCCACACATATTCTATTGCAAATGAAATTATTATCTATCTTTATCTTTTTATGGCCGAAGAAAGAATGGGAGACATCACATTGGAGGTGGGGAGAGGATGCTACAAAATGGGTGCTTGAGAACGAAGATGAGCCTGAGAAGGAGCTGGCTCGAGGGAAGTTAGGATTAGACTCTGTGTGGAAGTAAGAGGCGAAGATCACAGTGTGAACAGACTTAAACTTAATCATAGGGGATAGGGTGTGCAAGTACTGGAGTTTGACGAAGCTCATTAAGATTGTAATCTGGTTCACTCACCTGTGAAGGATCAGACAGACTAGCGTGTTTTCAAGGCAGACGTGTGAGTAGGCGGAGTTAGAAATATTGAGAGCAGACACTCACTGTGTGTGGATAGTACAAAATGTTTACTTAGCTCAAGCTGGCACCAGCTTTGCCTCGGTCAGCATATTGGAATTTCAAGCCCCAGTCCAGGATGTGAGTGAACAATCTTGGCTGGTGCTTCACTGCGGCACTGAGGTAATGTTGCACTGCCGGAGGTGTTACCTTTCATTAAACTTATCTGTTTCCTCTAATTGGAGTTGGATCCAATATCCTGGCCAACATTCTTGCCTTAACTAACAACCATAAAAGCAGATTAACTGGTATTGATCTCATTTGCTCAATATTGGAAAATTGGTTGTCTGTTTTTTTCTGCGGAACAACAGTAACTCAATTGCACATGTTATGAAGATTGGCCAATAGAAGCCAAGAGACCCCGCTCCCAGGATCTACCTGGCTTGCAACGCCTCGCGATCTCGCGAGACATTACAATGTAAATCCCGTCCACACTTTTAAGCAAATCTGCATATTAAAGCGAGACAGCTGGTCTCACTTTAATGTGCAGTTTCCCGAGGCATTGGGATCTATCCCCTTCACCTCGGAGACCTTGGGTGAACACCATTCAGTACTAGGCTCCACAAATGGGGACCAGATAGAATGCAACACGTGAGGTTCTCCAGGGGGTTTGGAGGCACCCAGGTGCCTGCCCTTTGGGCAGAGCGGTACTGCTAGTGCCAGCCAGGTACCCTGGCGGTGCCAGCCCAGCGCCTTGGTAGTGTCACCCGGGTACCAGCCATGCACTGCCAAGGTGCCCAGGTGGCACTGCCAGCTGGCAGAGCACTGCCAGGTTGGCATTGCCAAGGTGCCAAGCTGGCATTTTCTGCACAGTGGCGGTCGGGCCAGGGGTGCCCTGCACGGGTGTTGGGAGGTGCGGGGTCCATCCCATAGTGCACTGGGGCTTGGGGGAGTCATGCCGGGGGCTCCAGAGATCAGGACGCCATTTTTAAATGGTGTTTGGATCTCTGCTACACTGAGGAGGTCTGGCAAGCAGAGCTCCTCAGACACAAAATGGGCGATGTGCGGTCTCAGCTGCACATTCCCTGCTGAGGCCCCCTATCTAACCAGGGAGCAGTTTCTCAGTGCTGTGAGCGCTGGGAAACATGTGGCTAAACGCGCTTGCTATGGGATTTGTTCCCATTTAGTTAAACCCTGCTCTTAGAATTATTTTCATCACTGGAGAGCTGAATTCACTGGACAGACTGGCTCCTCAGAGATTGGGCCACCATTTTGAAAGGGTGCCCAGATTTCTAAGTGGTCTTGTGGGTCCCCCACACTCCCCACTGTAAAAGAAAAAAATGGGAAAATATGTCATTTGAAACATGAACGTCTGGCAATACCTGACCTAAGGCTACATGAGAGAATGTAGGGAAAAATCCCACGAAGGGTTAACAGCAGCTGCAAAAGAAGGTTTTGAAATACAGATAGCCTTTATCAAACAGGCGTTAAGAAAACAGCTGTAAAACTGATGTATGTCTTTCAAGTCACAGCAGATTGAACTTTTAGTTATATGGGAAAAAAAACAATATTTTGCACCTTCTTTGAAGTTAATTATTTTGGTAAGCAGCTAGAAAAGACTAGCTAGGAATTTCAGTTGAATTGGGTGACAAATGTTTAGGTGAGAAATTCTGTGGACACCAGGTGAATATGGGAAGCTGGAGACAACGTGTCCATGAGAACACATGTTAGACCCAAATCGGAGTCAGAGTTCTGAGCTTGGGGCACTATTTGATAAGAAAGCTACTTTAGAAATGACAGAAACACCCCTCTGGGATCAAAACACTTTTGAACATCACAAAGGAAACAATGTAATCAGAGATAGATGAGCTGAAGTCATGCTCAATATGAATACATAGTCGTGTAAAAACAATTCAGATTAAAGGTATCTTGTACAATCAAGAGTAAATAAAGTTACTTTACGATAATGTCATATAAACTTAATAACTGCTAGAAGGGGTATATAAACCCTAAAAAAGGGGACAGCCAGCAGAGTCAGCTCTCATAGCTCGGTCATGGGAAGAATAGAACATAGCAACCAAGCACAACAGCGAATCCATCTGAGGAAGAACAAAAGCTAAAGAAGAGAGAGTCAGCTTTCATAGCTCGGTACATGGGACAGATAGAACATAGCAACCGAGCGGAACAGCGAATCCATCAGAGGAAGACCAGAAGAGATATTGTCAAGGTGGACCTGAAGGTCTTTTCAACCAACCAGGAGAATCCAGAAGCAAGATCTTTTTACTTTTCTGTAAAGACAGTGATTGCATCTTTTAAAAGAAAAAATATAATAATAAAATAACTTAGAAGTTTTAACCTGAAACAGTGGTTATTACAAAATCTACTTTACTTACTTAGCAATGTGGGACCCAGGATCGCTGCTACTATGTGGTAAGTAGATAAAATTCTACTATGAAGATATGGGTTGTACCGGAGGATAACTTGAAAATATAGTTTGACCTGAATAGTACCCACCTAAGTCTGCACAGGAGTCAGGGAATGAGAATCCCTGTTCACCATTTAGAATGTCTTACTGACACTTTTTGGTATAGGGGAATTCTAAGAATAGTGGTGAGTTTTTTACTTCACCAACCATGGGCAATGCCACCCCCAACACACATGGGCATTATTTCCCCCCCCTCCCCCCCCAAGTGATGGACACCCCCCTATGGGGTTGCTGAGGGCCCCCTCTTTTCAGGCCTTCCCACACCCCTTTCAGGCCATCCCCTTTGAGGACCCCAACCCTTCACCCCTCCCAACCTTCCGGAGGCCCCTGCAATCACCCAGCATTCATACCCCCACCCTCCTTTCATGAGCATGGCCCCCCTCAGGCCCTGACCCTTGTCAGTGCCACACTATCACATGGGCACCCTGGTACTGGTATCCTGGAAATATTTCTGCCGACTTTACAATGCTACCCGAGCACCTTGTCAGTGCCAGAATGGCACTGGCAGGTTGCCAGCCTGGCATTGCCAAGGTGCCCACATTCAAGGGGGAGAGGCAAGGGACCACTCTGCCCTGTTCCTGACCGCACAAGCGCCTCCGATACCCTGGATGCCATTCTGCCTGGTACCCGGTTGAAGACTCCCTGGGGAGAAGCCCGATAGATCCCGGGTCGGCACACCTGAGCGGGTTTTAAACCCACTTGAGCATGCAAGACTTTGTCTCCGCCCATTGTGGGCGGGATCCTGATCACGGCACCTTGTGAGATCTGGTGTAGCCACCTAAAATGGCTGATTCCCTATTAATTTGGCCAAAACCCGATTTAAAATGGCTAACCGAAAAGGCTGATGGGAAAAGCAGCCAACAGGACACAAATGGACAGCTGCAGACAGAATAACGTATTTGGCTCTGGGGAAGTCGGCCCAGATCGATACTCAAGACTATTAGCAGCACATCAACCCAGACATCTGCAGTTTAATCGGCTATCCCCAGGAACAATTGCAACATATTAGCAATTGAATGCCGGGCCAGACCTGTCGGCGCCTGCAGTGGCCGAAACAAAGACAGGTGAACGATCACCCCCGATCGAGGAATCGCCCCATTATTGGGGCATATCGAACCCAGTGATTGGGAACAAGTCCAATCACTTGGGACTCAGGGTCAAGGGCCGCCCCGAGAGGCGGGAAGCCCCTGGGCCCTATAAAGTGAGGGGCCAAGTTCAGATCGCTCTCACTCCCTTCTTCACCTGCTCGCAACCTTCGCAAGAACATCGACCAGAAACTGTAAGTTTGACTCCAGCGATCGCTACCCGAGAGAGATTCCTAGCCATCGACCCGTATCAGCCTTTTGAATCCCGCAGGCCAGATCCAATTAGATAAACCATTCGTTTCCCTGACCTGGTGGGCCATCTCCTAAAGTTAAGTATTGGCCAGTAGTGGTAGGTTTTGATATAGATAGTAGGATTATTGTGTAAGTATTGATTGCTGTACATAATAAATGACCGTTGATTTCAATCTTACTAAGTGGTGTGCTGACTTATTAATCATAACTCGAGCTTGAACCACGTGGCTGTATCAGAAAGATACCTGGCGACTCGTGAGCAAAGGTGACATAATCAGAGCTAATAAACTAAGGCTAAAAAGAGCAACATAATTGGCGACTCTGGTGGGACCCGACATAGAAGTGGAAAACCACTCCGGGAGAACCCCAGAAATTTGAATAGAATCCAATTGGAAGCAAAAACAAAAAAAAAACCCACACGTGTTCAAGCGGTTCTGGTTAATAATTCACAATTCGGAAGTGTGTATGCGCATGCGTAACTAACAGGGTTATAAAGTAAAACTGATAGATTTTGTTGCGTCAAAACTGCCGGAAGTCTGTATTTTCGGAAATTAGCGCAAGCCGTACCCGCATCTATGACACCACCTTAGCCCCCGTTCCAAATTTGAACATAGCGAGCAGATAAGAGAGATGGCCATGCAGGCAATGCAGGCAATGGAACGCCTCATGAACCCCGAAGAATTTGCGGTTGCACCGATCAGCAGCATTAAAGTGGGACAGTGTCCCATTTGGGAAGTGGAAATTCGGAAATTTCTGCAGGGCAAAGGATGGCCCGTGTGGAGCGGTTTCTGTAATAATGACGACTCAGGTCCCGGAAGTATAGGGCATACTTGGTGGGAGAAGATGAGTGAAATTCATAAGAAAAGCTTAGCAAAGGCGTGCAAGCCGATGGCAATCGTGTCCTGTCTGGCACAATTACGTGGCACAGAGGAGGTCGTCAGGACGCTCCGAAAAGAAATAGAAGGCATACATCGTATGAGGAAAATCGATGTATGCGAGATGGAAAAAGAGAACCTGGAACTGAAAAGGCAGTTAGAAGCCAAGGACGAAGAGGTGGCTGACGCCAAACGGGGTCACCAGTCTTGTCTGGCGCATTTAAGCAGTTTTAAATCCCAGTATGAGAAGGCTTATCAGGACACGCAGCGTGCAGTCCCGGTTAAGAAAGTGACAGAGAAGCAGGTGGAGACGCTACAGAAGCAATGTAGTGATCTCAAGGCAGCCTTGAGAGCGCTCCACGCTGCAACCACGGAACAAAGGCAGAGTACCTTAGACCATGCGAAGTGCCGAAAGCAAATTGCAGACCTGCAATCAATGCTTTCTGTCCAAAAGGGATTCCAAGACACCTTTGGGGAAAGTTTAGAACAGGAAGACGGCTCTGATTGGGAAGAATTGCAGGAGACAGCGCAGAGATATGTTCAGGGAACATGTGCGCAGGGAAAGCCCCAAAGGAGAAAAGCACCCCCACCCCCCACACAGCAGGTAGTACAGGCTCCCATGAACCCTGTAACAACCCACCGCACCACCACAGCAGACAAGGCGGAAGTCTTATATTCCACCCCCCTCACAGTGACGCAATTACGGGACGCACGTACTAAAATCACACCGTTCCTCCCCGCTTCAGACCCACACCATTTCTTTGCCACCGTCCAACACCAGGCGACCTTGTCAGGCCTGGATGAGAAAGAGCAGGTAAAGCTCACGGTCCTCAGCTTAGACCCATCGGTCGCAGCAGCCCTTCCCAACCCACAGAATGTAGGAGGAGGCACCCTTGCAGAAATGCATACCGCGATCCTGGATGCGATCGGGTATAACCGGAGTGACCCCGTAGATGGCCTAAATAAGTGCAGACAGAAAAAGTCTGAACACCCCACAGCGTTTGCAGGACGCTTGTGGATTCACTTTGAAGCCGTTTTCGGAAACGTAGACCGTGCCCATTTGTCCGCAGACAATATGGCCAAATGGACCCGCACCCTTATCTCCCATGCCACGGAAGCAGGACAGAATGCCTGTAGTAATTATGACCCCACTGAGGAGGCTCATAATGAGAAGTGGGTGGTCAAAAGATTGTCCCGCGTTTGGGAACAGTCGGCTCACAATAAATCCGCCGCTAGAACCCCCGAGGAAAAACAAGCCGCCGCAGACGTGCAGGCAGTAAGAACCGCTCTTCACAACCCTGCCTGGGTAAATGAGGGAAAGAGCAGCCCCCCAGCAAAACCGCAAGAATGCTACAATTGCGGACAGTTGGGACATTTTGCCTAAGAATGCAATGGCCCTAAAAAGCCACAGAGAGCCCAACAGACAGGCACTCTCAATAAGAAAAAAACAAAACCCATACATAGCGTTAGTGCCCAGTCGGATCAGACAGACTTGACCGGAACGGACTGACGATGTACAGGCTCCCCAAGTTGGGTCTGCGATACCCTTTGGGACAGGTCAGGATGACCCGTAGTCGCAGCAAAGGTTAGGGAACAGCCGATCGAGATTCTCTGGGACACAGGAGGGTTCCGCACAACCTTAAATTCCTCCACCCTTGGTAAGGACACGTGGCTCACTACAGCCACTATCACCCTCAGCGGCTTCACAGGCCACTCACAGCAGGGACACATCACAACCCCTGTACCCATCCAAATCGGAACCATTAATACAAAGCACCCCGTAGTGTTAGTCGACCTGCCCCCAACAGCAGAGCACGTTTTGGGGATCGACTTCATGAATTCTCACCACCTCTCTTTCGATCCAGTCAACCAGTGTGTCTGGAAGATGGCGAAATCCGCTAGAGCCCCCGCAACACTCACCATAGGGGACTATATGAACAAAATTAGCGCAGTGGGCGAGTTTTGGTTCAACCCCACCACACTCAGCACGGACCGACAGGTTAGCGCAGTCCTGCAAAAGAACAGGGCAGCATTCGCGACCCACAAGCACGACTGTGGACGGATGACTGGCTCCGTACAAATAACAGGACTGGACCCTAGACCCCAAAAGCAAGACGGATTTCCCCTAGAAGCAGAGGGAGAAATCCTAAAGGTTATAGAAAGTTTATTAGAGCAGGGCGTCCTAAGATCGGTAGCCTCAACTAATAATGCCCCGATTTGGCCAGTAAGGAAGCCCGACGGATCATGGTGCTTGACCATAGATTATCGGGAACTCAATAAAGTCACCCCCGCAGCAGCCCCCACCGTTGCAACAAGTCCCGAGACCATGCTCAAACAGGGAGTCCATGCCCGATATTTCACGGTTTTGGACGTCAGTAATGGGTTCTGGTCCATTCCATTGGCAAAGGCGTGCCAGTATAAATTTGTCTTCACTTTCCGAGCGCAGCAATACACGTGGACATGCCTGCCACAAGGCTTCCACAACTCCCCCTCCATTTTCCACCGACAGCTGGCAAATGGACTCGCAAAATTCTCTCGCCCCGAATGTCTGGTACAGTATGTTGACGATCTACTACTGCAGACAGACACGAAGGAAGAGCACATTGAGCTTCTGTCCGAACTCCTGGAATTACTACATTCCATTGGCTGTAAAGTAAACCCCAAAAAGGCCCAGATATTGGAAGAAAAGGTGATATATTTGGGTACTATTATCACACACGGCAAATGCGAGATCGAGCACAAAAGAATTGACTCGATCACTAAATTGCCCCTTCCCCAACACGTTTCAGCCCTCCGGTCGTTTTTAGGACTAGTTGGCTACTGCCGAAACCACATTGACAGTTTCGCCAGCAAGGCAGCGCCCCTCTCAGACCTCCTAAAGAAAGGAACCCCCTGGGAATGGCTTCCGCAGCATACAGATGCTGTGGAATCATTATAACAGGCGCTCATAGCCGCCCCCGCACTACAAGTTCCAGACCCGCTTTCCCCTTACGCAATAGAGGTAGCGACCACAGACCGCACCCTTTCAACTGTGCTCCTGCAGGAACGGCATGACCAGCTAAGACCCGTGGCTTCTGCCTCCCGAATTTTAGATGCTGTGGAGCAGGGATTCTCAGCCTGTGAGAGGCACCTGCTCGCAGTTTTCTGGGCAGTCCAGTACTTCTCATACATTACCGGACTGAACCCCATCACCATTTTGACCGAGCACACCCCCACCCAACTTTTACTAGACAGACGACTTAAAGACGGTATCGTCAGCCAAATCCGCGCTGCTAGGTGGACTCTTCTCTTACAAGGACGGGACATCACAGTCAAACGGACCAAGACGCACACATACTTAGCGGATAATCTACAGTACCCCGGAACCCCCCATGAGTGTGAAATCATCTGGCCCCACCATAATACAGGCCCCTTTATCGCGAAAACACCCCCCAGGAAACTAGCCACTCCATCTCAAAGCCCCCCTCACCCGGACACGTGTGATCCCATTAGGATCTATATGGATGGATCTTCCACAATCCTGGATGGGCAACGCATAACAGGTTGTGGGATTTATGTGGAGGACGCGCAGGGACGAGCCCTCGAGGAAATCGCATTAAAATTACCCGGACACTTAGGCGCGCAGGCAGCAGAGCTTGCGGCCATCGCTTACATTGTAGAGCACCCAGATTCCTTCCCCAGCCCAGCAGACATATATTCAGACAGTCTATACATGTGCAACAGCCTCACTGAATTTCTGCCCCTCTGGGAAACAAGAGGATTTGTTTCCGCGGATGAGAAACCCCTCCCCTCAGCCCCATTACTCCGCCATATTTTGCAAAAAGCCAAGGACCGGACCTTTGGCATTATAAAAGTCCGCAGCCACCATCGTTCTTCCCCCCCTGGAAATGTAAAAGCCGACGCACTGGCTAAGGCAGGATCCAGGCATGGGTACTTTTGGAAGCCCCCCGAGAGCGCCCCAGTGAGTGCGCCAGTGAGTGCAGTTCAGGTCGCGCAGACTAGGATCGAAGATCTAGTGGAGGCCCAGAAGCAGGATAGCGCTCTCACTGAAATCGTGAACGGGAAGTTTCCAGCCTCATACGAGAGGTACAGAAATACGATAACCACACATGACGGTGTGGTGCTAAAAGGACACCCTTTATGTAGTTCCTGAGCAGGATAGGAACCAAATAATCTGTTTATTCCATGATGGTCATGGACACCAGGGAATCGAACCCACCGCAGCCCACCTCAAACAGCTTTGTTGGTGGCCTAATCTCAAAGAGGATGTATCCCATTACATTGAGAATTGCCTCATCTGCGCTCAGAACAACCCAGATAGATATGCCAAAAAGGCACATCTCAGCCACACCCGACCTGTTAACGGCCCCTGGACTAACCTCCAGATCGATTTTATAGGTCCATTGCCCCCTTGCAGGAATGGCTATAAATATGTTCTGGTGGTCATAGACACTTTTACAAAGTGGGTGGAAGCATTTCCAGCCCACACCAACACCGCGAAAACCACCGCCAAAATCCTAACCCACCACATCTTTACAAGATGGGGACTCCCCCGCAGTATTGAGTCGGACCAAGGTTCTCACTTTACGGGGCGGGTCATGCAGAACGTCCTCACGATATTTGGCATAACCCAAAAATTTCACATTGCGTACCACCCACAGTGGAGTGGTATAGTGGAGCGCATGAATCGGACCCTAAAAACCACTCTTAGGAAAATGGTCCAGCAGAACAACACCATTTGGGATTCTGTCCTCCCCTTTGCGCCGATGTTTTTGCGTAACACTGTTTCCACCTCCACAGGTTTCACCCCACACACCCTCATGACCGGACGCCCCATGAAAGGGACAGAGTACTTGTTGGGTTTAGACCTGACCAGCTCTGAAGTTACGGCCCTCACCCATGAGAAAGCCGTTGAACAATTACTTGCAAATATAAAAACGGCTCAGCTAGCAGCCGCTGTTAAACTGGGTACTAAAATAAAACAGAGCAAGGCCTGTTTTGATAAGGCAGTACATGCAACAGAGTATAATATAGGAGAACAAGTGATGTTGTCTGTGTATAACCCCAGCACATTTCTGTCTCCAAAATACTCGGGTCCGTACTCCATTACGGATAAAGTAAGCCCATCGGTATACAAAATAAAATATCCAAATGGTAAGACTGCCTGGTTTCATATTAACCATCTAAAGGCTTATGGAGCAGTCAAACCACGCCCACCACGTCATGCTTGACGCAGCAGACCAAACCCCGCCCACAGCCAACGTGACCACACCAACCCCCTCCACGTCCAGCCCAGACACGGACTCGCCCCCGACTCCACCCACAAAATTTACACTCCGCCCTGGAACGCCCGCAGACTGCAGCAGCAGAGACAGAGACAGTGACTCTGACGACAGCCACAGCACGCCTCCCTACTATCCTGGTCCCACACCCAGCGACTCCGAGTTCGACTCCAGTGATATCTTCCTCATCACTTTCTTAAACAAACCACACCACCGACCACCAAACCACATGGACGACCCCGACTTTATCCCCACACAACTTGACGAACGCCATTGGCACCGCGACAACTCCTACAGACTCGTCCGCAACGACGAGAGCAAGCCCAACTCATACCATGCAGCCCTCTCAACATTAATTCACTCCAGAATTTGGCACCCGGGAGAAGGGGACGACCCCGAGTCAGACCCCCAATCCGCCAACCCCTTCGCGACCCTGTTCGCAACAGAGAACTGAGGTGTCCACATGATGATTTAAGGGAGACCCTTGGTGAAAAGTTTGTCCTTCCTGATGGAACCTGCAGGATGTTTTACGTTGTTTGTATGTTTGTTTAAGTGTTTTTGCCTCAGAGACCCACCGCGGCCAGACGCTTCTTCAGCGGTACCAACTTGTCCACAGGTACCACAATGGTACCAACTTGTCCACAGATACCTGGTCAGCAGACCACACGCTCGTTCAGAGGAACTAGCTTTTCAGCTGGTATTGGTCCAAGTGCCAGATGCCCGATCTGATTTGACGGGAGAATCACAGCAGTAACCCCACCATGATGACTACATTTTTGCCCGTTCTTGTCGGTTGCTCAGGCAGTGGAGAAACGGCGTGAGACCCGCCCTGCCTGGGGACCCCCCCCGTTGGTCAAAAACGCTCGGGTAAGGGAGATACGGTATTGGTAGCCATCCTACCCGGGGTCTCCATCCAAATCTTACCCGTCGCGGCCCATACGCACCTCATTCAACCTTTTCCTTTCAAAAACAGTTTTATTTATTTAGGCAACCTTTGGGTTGCTGCCAAATGCTATTTACATCCAGGAACATTTGGATGATAAACTTAGCACTGGTTCACCATTGGGAAGTGTGCCGTGTCCTAACATTTGTTTTGGAAAAAAAAAATGGGGGGGTGGGGGGAGTCACATATTGTGACCAATTATAAGGGTTTTATTGGCCCCAAGAAGGACAGACACACTAACATAACGGATATTTAACCAAGGTAGTTACAGAGACTATGCTTGTTTTACAGAACTCCAGAAGCTCCAGGACTGGAGAAAACAGAGAACACAAAGAAAGAAAAAGAAAGAGGACAGCCATGAGGATTTCTTTCACCGTGATCAAGATTTTTATACTGAACATTTGGTTGCGCGGGAACGCGGAACCCATTACTTCAAACCCCCCTGCCGTTAATGTTTCACTGCCCCGCAGTACCGAGGGCCCAGTCACCAGCCATGCTGCATTATCCTGGTGTGCCAAGTTCATAACTTGGTACTCCCTGTCGTACGTTATTGAAGCACTATTAGCGTTGGCAATACTCTGCTGTGCAGTGCAGACTATGCGCCTCCGCAAGTGGAGAAGGAGAGCGTACCGCGCTCGAACCCCGGTATATCAGATCCAATCCTCTATGTTCGGGTATGACCAGACCCCAGAACCACGCGACCTATAATACAAAAATAAGGAACAAGCACTTGCGTTTTCCTGTAAATAAAAGATGTACAAAACTACCTGTAACAAGGAAAAAAAATGTATGATCCTGAGCTTGACTGCCAAGCCAGGAAAGAATATATGGAATGTTGTGATTGTAGTTGTATGTTTGAGAGAGATAGGATGATGCAATGCTTGATGAGTGTATTTAGGTAAAATTAGAGGTTCCAAGTTTTTATTTTTTAGATGCATCCCCCTTGCCTGACGTAGCGCCCTCAAGAATTGTTTAGGTAAATTTTTGTGCATAGCTAGGGTCAGAGTAGTGGCCATGTAGGAGGTCCCCCCCCCCCCCCCCCCCCCCCCAGTTAGGGAACGGAAAGGACAAAATCTATGTGATTGGATTGGATTTGTTTATTGTCAGGTGTACCAAGGTACAGTGAAAATTATTTTTCTGCGAGCAGCTCAACAGATCATTAAGTACATGAGAAGAAAAGGGAATAAAAGAATTCCAGCTGACCAATACCAGCTGAAAAGCTAGTTCCTCTGAACGAGCGTGTGGTCTGCTGACCAGGTATCTGTGGACAAGTTGGTACCATTGTGGTATCTGTGGACAAGTTGGTACCGCTGAAGAAGCGTCTGGCCGCGGTGGGTCTCGGAGGCAAAAACACTTAAACAAACATACAAACAACGTAAAACATCCTGCAGGTTCCATCAGGAAGGACAAACTTTTCACCAAGTGTCTCCCTTAAATCATAATGTGGACACCTCAGCTTCGCGTTAGGATCACAAGGAAGGTCTGTAGCCACCTAAAATGGCTGATTCCCTATTAATTTGGCCAAAACCCGATTTAAAATGGCTAACCGAAAAGGCTGATGGGAAAAGCAGCCAACAGGACACAAACGGACAGCTGCAGACAGAATAGCGTATTTGGCTCTGGGGAAGTCGGCCCAGATCGATACTCAAGACTATTAGCAGCACATCAACCCAGACATCTGCAGTTTAATCGGCTATCCCCGGGAACAATTGCAACATATTAGCAATTGAATGCCGGGCCAGACCTGTCGGCGCCTGCAGTGGCCGAAACAAAGACAGGTGAACGACCACCCCCCGATCGAGGAATCGCCCCATTATTGGAGCATATCGAACCCAGTGATTGGGAACAAGTCCAATCACTTGGGACTCAGGGTCAAGGGCCGCCCCGAGAGGCGGGAAGCCCCTGGGCCCTATAAAGTGAGGGGCCAAGTTCAGATCGCTCTCTCTCCCTTCTTTACCTGCTCGCAACCTTCGCAAGAACATCGACCAGAAACTGTAAGTTTGACTCCAGTGATCGCTACCCGATAGAGATTCCTAGCCATCGACCTGTATCAGCCTTTTGAATCCCGCAGGCCAGATCCAATTCGATAAACCATTCGTTTCCCTGACCTGGTGGGCCATCTCCTAAAGTTAAGTATTGGCCAGTAGTGGTAGGTTTTGATATAGATAGTAGGATTATTGTGTAAGTATTGATTGCTGTACATAATAAATGACCGTTGATTTCAATCTTACTAAGTGGTGTGCTGACTTATTAATCATAACTTGAGCTTGAACTACGTGGCGGTATCAGAAAGATACCTAGTGACTCGTGAGCAAAGGTGACATAATCAGAGCTAATAAACTAAGGCTAAAAAGAGCAACACTGGGTAGCTCTCACGAGGCATGCTGGCTGTCGGGAATGCCGCAGGAGGCCTCTCCTGGCATCTACCGGTCGTGTCGCCCTTCCGTTCGGTCACAACTTGGTGGGTAGATTGCGCCTGAGATTTCAATTCCAGATTTCATTAATTGAATTTAAATTCCACCAGCTGCCATAGTGGTACATGAATCCATGTTCCAGAGCATTAGTTTCAGCTGAAAGATTCCTAATCCAGTGATATTTCTGCTATACATCATCTCCCTTGAGGTGCGTGCAATGTACTGAGCATGTGATAAGATGCTACATCTAAGCAAATTTATCCTTTCCTTTTTTGGAATACAGATCTGATTTACTTGCCGTAGGAATAAGAATTGGGTGATGCTAAGAACATTTCTACCCAGGCCCAGTTACTAACTTACTATAAAGAACAATTGCACCATAATTTTAATTGTATCCAGTTTCAGTGAAAAAATTAATTTTGCTTCCATTTTCTTGGAAAATTTATTTCTGGGTCAATAAATTATTTTTTATGGCCTGCTTAAAAGGTAGAACATTAATCTTTGGAGAAATTTTTGCTAAGTTCATTCTTATTCGACTTCAATGATTAAGCAATAAAACTGCAGGAGCAAAATTTATTGCAATGAAAAATGTTAAAGAGACATTTTTCAGCATAATCTAGGAAACAAATTATGTTTCAAAAATGATCTCAGGTTTAGAATCTTACCCCATGTCTCTCAACCGTGAATTGTTTGAGTTAATTACTTCCAAGGGAAATAACCCTCTCTCTTGGGGATTTAAAAACATTCTATGATCATAGAATTGAGGAATTTTGCATTCTGAAAATGTGATGAAGATTAATTGGATGTTTGCCCATTTAGTCGGCAGGCTTGGCATTGTGATCGCCTGTTATTGCACTCATCTATATGAGATAAATCAGCATTATTTCAAGTTAAATTAAATTAAATATGACTTATCTCAATGTAAACATGTTACGCATCAAATTTACTCGACAGATGATGCATTTACTTCCATTTTTGTCCTATCTGACGCTTATGCACTGTTTGAATTCACATAGGGTTTTGGAAAAGGCATCATCATAATGGCACGCAATTATCTTGAAGGTTCGTTCTTGACTTTTTAATTGATTTACCCATAATGGCTACATGGGATATAATTTTCATAGTTATGGCCATTTAGCTCCTTAAACAGAAGGCACCAAAGGTGGATATGCCAGGCAGAAATTTATGTGCTTCTAAATTACATTTTAACCTATTATTCATTCACGAGAAACAGGCTAGGAAGACCAGCGGTTAATCCCCATAGTCAAGAAAAGATCAAGAGATTTTGAATACAAAGGGAGTTAGGGGCTATGGGGATAATGCAAGCAAGTGAAACTGGGGTAGAAAATCAAACATGAATGCCATGAATGACTAGAAGGTATTGAAGGGTCCAGTTAGCTACTGAAACTTCTATTTCTTCTTCCCGTACCAGCCTCCCTGAACAGGCGCCGGAATGTGGCGACTAGGGGCTTTTCACAGTAACTTCATTTGAAGCCTACTTGTGACAATAAGCGATTTTCATTCATTTTCTTTCATTTTATTTTTTCATTCTGACCTTTCTTACGCACTGATATCTGTGCTGGGCCACCTTCTTACAAATGTTGCAGTCCATGTGGAGAAGGTACTCCCACAGTATTGCTAGGTAGGGAGTTCCAGGACCTTGAATCAGTGATAAGGAAGGCACGATGATAGATATTTAAGTCTAGGTGGTTTGCGACTTGCAGGACAACGTGAAAGCCATGGTATTTCCATGTACCATTAAAGGTTCACTGAAAGTGAGCCCTATTTATCTTCAGTGTGTCTGCAACAGTTTTAGTTGTAACTAAACAGGAACAGGAAGTCTGGTATCTGATTTATAGTGGAGCCAATTTTCCTCATCTGCCACAAGCTGTGTTAAAGGTTCAGATTTTTGTGAATGCGAGAATTTTTCCTTGGCTCTCTCCTCTTCTTTATCTACACACTGTCCCCTTGGCAATATCATTCAATGAATAAAACAGGAAATGGAACTCAGGTCTGGCAGCATCTGTGGAGAGAGAAACAAAGTTCAGTCCAATATGACTCTTCTTCGGAAGACTGACACCAACGTTTTTGACTCGATACAAACTCCGTAGCCTCGTCACCAATTCCATGAACCTACCTGGCTACTGTCTTCGGTTGAGTTAGACTTGATATCGTATTTGACCACACACCTCTGACTCCCATATCCTCTCCATCACAAAGATTCCATCTCTGTAACATTGCCCGTCACCAGTCTTGCCTCATTTGCTGCTGAAATCCTCAATCCTACTTTTGTCACCTCCTCACTCGACTTTTCCAAAGCACGGAAAGAGGCCCTTCGGCCCATCGTGTCTGCACCGGCCATCAAGCACCAATCTACTCTCATCCCACTTCCAGCACCTGGCCCATGGCCTTGAATGCATAAGACCATAAGACCATAAGACACAGGAGCGGAAGTAAGGCCATTCGGCCCATTGAGTCCACTCCATCATTCAATCATGGCTAATTTCAACTCCAATTACACGCGCTCTCTCCATAGCACTTAATTCCTCGAGAAATCAAGAATTTATCAACTTCTGTCTTAAAGACACTCAACGTCCTGTCCTCCACCGCCCTCTGTGGCAATGAATTCCACAGACCCACCACTCTCTGGCTGAAGCAATTTCTCCTCATCTCTGTTCTAAAGTGACTCTCTTTTATTCTCAGGCTGTGCCCCCGGGTCCTAGTCTCCCCTGCTAATGGAAACAACTTCCCTACATCCACCCTATCTAAGCCATTCATTATCTTGTAAGTTTCTATTAGATCTCCCCTCAACCTCCAATGAATATAATCCCAGGATCCTCAGACGTTCATCGTATGTTAGGCCTACCATTCCTGGGATCATCCGTGTGAATCTCCGCTGGACCCGCTCCAGTGCCAGTATGTCCTTCCTGAGGTGTGGGGCCCAAAATTGCTCACAGTATTCTAAATGGGGCCTAACTAATGCTTTATAAAGCTTCAGAAGTACATCCCTGCTTTTATATTCCAAGCCTCTTGAGATGAATGACAACATTGCATTTGCTTTCTTAATTACGGACTCAACCTGCAAGTTTACCTTTAGAGAATCCTGGACTAGGACTCCCAAGTCCCTTTGCACTTCAGCATTATGAATTTTGTCACCGTTTAGAAAATAGTCCATGCCTCTATTCTTTTTTCCAAAGTGCAAGACCTCGCACTTGCCCACGTTGAATTTCATCAGCCATTTCTTGGACCACTCTCCTAAACTGTCTAAATCTTTCTGCAGCCTCCCCACCTCCTCCATACTACCTGCCCCATCACCTATCTTTGTATCATCGGCAAACTTAGCCAGAATGCCCCCAGCCCCGTCATCGAGATCGTTAATATATAAAGAGAACAGCTGTGGCCCCAACACTGAACCCTGCGGGACACCACTCGTCACTGGTTGCCATTCCGAAAAAGAACCTTTTATCCCAACTCTCTGCCTTCTGCCTGACAGCCAATCGTCAATCCATGTTAGTACCTTGCCTCGAATACCATGGGCCCTTATTTTACTCAGCAGTCTCCCGTGAGGCACCTTATCAAAGGCCTTTTGGAAGTCAAGATAGATAACATCCATTGGCTCTCCTTGGTCTAACCTATTTGTTATCTCTTCAAAGAACTCTAACAGGTTTGTCAGGCATGACCTCCCCTTACTAAATCCATGCTGACTTGTCCTAATCCGACCCTGCACTTCCAAGAATTTAGAAATCTCATCCTTAACAATGGATTCTAGAATCTTGCCAACAACCGAGGTTAGGCTAATTGGCCTATAATTTTCCATCTTTTTCCTTGTTCCCTTCTTGAACTGGGGGGTTACAACAGTGATTTTCCAATCCTCTGGGACTTTCCCTGACTCCAGTGACTTTTGAAAGATCATAACTAACGCCTCCACTATTTCTTCAGCTATCTCCTTTCGAACTCTAGGATGTAGCCCATCTGGGCCTGGAGATTTATCAATTTTTAGACCTCTTAGTTTCTCTAGCACTTTCTCCTTTGTGATGGCTACCATATTCAACTCTGCCCCCTGACTCTCCTAAATTGTTGGGATATTACTCATGTCTTCTACTGTGAAGACTGACGCAAAGTACTTATTAAGTTCCTCAGCTATTTCCTTGTCTCCCATCACTAGATTACCAGCGTCATTTTGGAGCGGCCTCCCGTTTGTTTTTAATGTATTTAAAGAAACTTTTACAATCATTCCTAATGTTACTGGCTAGCCTACCTTCATAATTGATCCTCTCTTTCCTTATTTCTCTCTTTGTTAACCTCTGTTTGTTTTTGTAGCCTTCCCAATCTTCTGACTTCCCACTACTCTTTGCCACATTATAGGCTTTCTCTTTTGCTTTGATGCATTCCCTAACTTCCTTTGTCAGCCATGGCTGCCTAATCCCCCCTCTGATAACCTTTCTTTTCTTTGGGATGAACCTCTGCACTGTGTCCTCAATTACTCCCAGAAACTCCTGCCATTGCTGTTCTACTGTCTTTCCCACTAGGCTCTGCTCCCAGTCGATTTTCGTCAGTTCCTCCCTCATGCCCCTGTAGTTACCTTTATTTAACTGTAACACCTTTACATCTGATTTACCTTCTTTCTTTCAAATTGGAGATTGAATTCTACCATATTATGAACACTGCCTCCTAAGTGTTTCCTTACTTTAAGATCTTTAATCAAGTCTGGCTCATTACATAACACTAAGTCCAGAATGGCCTGTCCCCTCGTGGGCTCCATCACAAGCTGTTCCAAAAAGCCCTCCTGTAAACATTCAATGAATTCCCTTTCCTTGGGTCCACTGGCAGCATTATTTACCCAGTCCACCTGCATATTGAAGTCCCCCATGATCACTGTGACCTTGCCTTTCTGACATGCACTTTCTATTTTGTGGTGCATTTTGTGCCCCTGGTCCTGACCACTGTTAGGAGGCCTGTACATAACTCCCATTATGGTTTTTTTGCCTTCGTGGTTCCTCAACTCTACCCACACAGACGCCACATCATCTGACCCTATGTTGTTTAGTGCTATTGATTTAATTTCATTCCTAATTAACAAGGCAACCCCGCCTCCTCTGCCCACCTCTCTGTCTTTTCGATAGGTTGTGAATCCCTGGATGTTTAAATGCCAGTCCTGAACCCCCTGCAACCACGTCTCTGTGATGCCTACCACATCATACCTGCCAGTCACAATCTGGGCCACAACCTCATCTACCTTGTTCCGTACACTGCGCGCATTTAAATATAGCACCTTTAATTCTCTATTGACCGTCCCTTTTTGTTTTCTTAGTGTGGTGGACCTTGGTTTACTGAGCCTTTCCATACACTGTCATATTTTGTGGGATGGGGACTATCGTAACCTCTCCTGAGTTCTGTCTTTTCGTGTTTTTTTGTATTCCTAAGCAGCTACGCTCCCCGCTGATTACTTCACCTCTTGGTTCCCTGACTTTCCCTTCCCCCCCAATCTTTAGTTTAAAGTTTATTTACTCTTTTCGCCAGAACACTGGTCCCAGCTCGGTTCAGGTGGAGACCATCGCAACGGTATAGGTCCCCCCTGTCCCAAAACTGATGCCAGTGTCCCATGAAAAGGAACCCCTCTTTCCCACACCACTCTTTCAGCCACGTGTTAACTTCCCTTATTCTTGCCTCCCTATGCCATATTGCACGTGGCTCGGGCAGTGATCCGGAGATTATGACCCTTGAGGACCTGTTTTTTTAATTTGAATCCTAGCTCTTTATAATCTCGAAACAGGTCCTCTTTTCTAGACTTGCCTATGTTGTTGGTACTGACATGGACCACAACAACTGGATCCTCCCCCTCCCTCTCCAGTATCCTTTCAAGCCGGTCAGAGATGTCCCGCACCCTAGCACCGGGCAGGCAACATACCATGCGGGACTCTTTATCCTGCTCACAAAGGATACTATCTAACCCCCTGATAATAGAATCCCCTACAACTACAACTTGCCTATTTACCCCCTCCCCTTGAATGGCCTGCTGAACCATGGTGCCTTGGTCAGCTGACTCATCCTTCCTGCAGCCCTGTTCGCCATCCACACAGGGAGAAAGTGCCTCATACCTGTTGGACAGGGTCAAGGGCTGAGGCTCCTGAGTTCCTGACTGCTGGTTCCCATTACCTGCCTGACTTGCTGTCACACCCTGCTGTCCCTGGCCACTGGCAGGATTTAAACTACTTACTCTGACAGGTGTGACTGCCTCCTGAAACACAGTGTCCAGGTAAGTCTCCCCCTCCCGGATGTGCCTCAGTGTTTGAAGCTCAGACTCCAGCTCATCAACTCTGAGCCGGAGCTCTTCGAGCAGCCAATACTTACTGCAGATGTGGTCGCTGCAGCTCGCAATGGGATCTGCCAGCTCCCACATCAAGCAGCTCAAGCACATCACCTGACCAGCCATCACTAATTAATTAATTAGTTTAATTTAAGTTTACGAGTTTAGCTGTGTTTTTTAAAAATTTGTGGCAGATTTGCTATCAACCAATCAGATCACAGCTTCCCTCTGACGTCACTTTTGGGGGAAAAAACTGGAAAACAGGAAGTTACCGTTAGGTTTTTATACCCAGAGACTGCTCCTCCTCCTCCGAACGGCTCCCAAAATTAGGCCCGAAGAAATGCAATGACATTTCAAGAGCTCATTCAAATATTTAAATGTTGTGAGGTTTCCCACCTCTACCGTCCTTTCAGGCACTGAGTTCCAGATTCCCAGCACTGTCTGGGTGAAAATTGTTTCCTCGCATCCCCTCTAAACGTCCTGCACATTTCCTTAAACCTATGCCCATGGTTATTGCACCCCAGTTTCTGGTCAATTGTATTCCCCAGGATGTCGGTAATGGGGGATTTGGTGTGCCACTGAAAATCAAGGAGGGATAGTTGGATCATCTCTAGTTGGAGATGGTTATTGCCTGGCACTTGTGCGGCATGAATGTAACTTGCCACTTATCAACCAACCAAAGCCCGAGTGTAGTCCAAGTTTTACTTAATTCAAGCACAGTCTGTTTCATAATCTGAGGAGTTGCGAATGGTGCTGAACATTGTGCAATAGCAGCCAACATCCCCACTTCTAACATTCTGAAGGAGGGAAAGTCATATTTTCATATTATAAGCTATGTAGCAATGAAGTCCTGACTATCCATTTTATGAGCCAGTATTTTTCGTTCAATTACAGCACAGACGATGATAGCAAGGGGACATATCCAAATCCTCACAAACTCATTGATTTTTCAGCAATGTTTAGATGCTTGCTATGATGTGGTTTGTCATTTTCTCAACTTAAAAGCTTGTGGTAGCGAGAGTGTCTGATCTCGACCTGACATTTGTTGGATAAGGTAGTAACTTATGAGCAGCATGAATAAATAAACCCAGAAAGGTAATGGGCTAGATTCTCTGTTCCTGAGACTAAGGGCTGAATTCTCGGTCGTTGGGATTCTCTGTTTTGCCGGCAGCCCGGGGGTTTCTCGACGGTGTGGGCCTGCCCCACAATGGGAAACTCCATTGACCAGCCGCCGAAATGGAGAATCGCAATGGCATGCCGCACCATAAGTCTCAACGGGTGGGACCAGAAACCCACCCTTAGTGTTTCCGCCGGGGCAGGGTTTGTGGAGTTCCACGACAGCAAAACTGATGCCCCCCCTGGACTGATTCAGCGACTGGTGAGGGGTTAGCACCGGCGCCACATGGAACACAATCAATTCCATTGAAAAACTGTGCCGGATTCACCGGGTCCGTGATTGACATCCGGGAGGCTGACAAGCTGCAGCCACATACACATTACAATCCCCACACACACCATCCCAGCCAACAAGATGGCACTGGTTGCATTGGAGCACGCCCATCCTGCTGATAGGGCGACTGGGGCCAGAGAAGGGACATCCATACGACCCATGGCCCTAAGTTCACAGTGGGCTGTTAGCGGCCTGCACAGCCACCGCATGACTGCCTTGCAGGCTGCGACAATGGTGTTCTGTGCTTGTCCACCCCAACCCCACAGCCCACCTCCTGGCCACCACCCGCTACTCCCCCCGGCCCTGACGGAAGAACATTTTCCGTAGCCCCTCTCCCTCCATTATCAGGCACGATTTTTAAAAACATAAGTGAACTGCGGCGTCGGGAGTTCGCCCCAGTGGAGGCGGAGAATCGTGGAGGCCCTGGAGAATACTGGGTCAGGCCGGCTAATGATATACAAATTGTGTTTACTGTACCTGCGTTCCAGAACACTGTCAAGGTGACGGAAAATTGCGATTTGGTGTCAAATCGGCACCTGCCGTGATTTCGGCATCGGAATCAATTCTCCACCCAATCGCGTTTCATGATTTCGGCATCAGCCGATGGAGAATCCCGCCCCAGGTTTTTGTTTTTCACCGAAACTGAGTAACAGAAAAACAAACTGTAACTAACAAACATTATGGGATGGCACATTGGCACAGTGGTTAGCACTGCTGCCTTCCAAGTGCCAGGGACCGGAGTTCGATTCTAACCTCGGGTGACAGTCTGTGTGGAGTCTGCACGTTCACCCCGTGTCTGAGTGGGTTTCCTCCAGGTGCTCTGGTTTCCTCCCACAGTCCAAAGATAAGTAGGTTAGGTGGATTGGCCATGATAAATTGCCCCATAGTATCCAAAGATTAGGTGGGCGTACAGGAACAGGGCGGGGGAGTGTCTGTCAGAGGTTTGGTGCAGACTCAATGGGACGCATGGCCTCCTTCTGCACTGTAGGGATTTCTATGATTCCATGTGACCTCTGGCCTTTCTAGTTTAGAACCGTTGCTATGTGGCACATAAAGGGGACAATATGTATGTGCCAGCTCTTCGTTTGAGCGATTAGAAACTAATCCTATCATCTTCTCTGGTAGCTCCGTACCCTCCTCTTCTTTAAATATTGATCCACTTTTCATGTAAAAGATCCAATGGTCTTAATCTTCCAATGACTCACTGAGGGATAAATTTGATATCCCAATCTCATTCTTCATTCTCAATAATAATTTTACATGAATTGTTTGTGACCAGAAATAATAATCTTTCCCTTCCTAACTACCGGGGTGTGGGATCCTCACTAGAATGGGAGCGCCAAAACATTTCAGGTATTGATGGGATTGTCCGTACCATGGGTGATGGTTTCTTCTTTGGTTCCCTGTATGAAAGCAGGCCTGACCAACAGAGCCATGACCACCACCACCAATTGGGCAAGGAGATAGATCCTGAATGCACACCAACCAGAACGGGGATCGAACCCCATGCTGTTGGCACCAATCTAATCCATACCAGCTATCCTCCAGTCAACTTAACCAACCATACTACTATCATCCCCCCCCTCTCCCCCAACACTGCACCTCCCACAACTCAGCCCCCCCCCCACCCATTTTTCCTTCATAGCTCCATCCTCTGCCTGATTGAGAATCCTGATACTGACATCGGACAATGGAGAATCCACCCCCATATGATCCTCATTAAAATGGGGCAGTCATGTGCATGTGACAAAGTGGGACATAATTTTATGGCCCCACCTGCTGGGGGGAGGGGGGGGGGGGGGAAGAGGGTGTTCCAGTCCCACTGAAGTCAATGGACCTCTAAACGGCTTGTCCCATTTTTCGCACCCAACACGATGGGACTGTGAAATTCTGCTGGTGTTTTCAAAGTTGCTGTTAACTTACTCCACCTGTAACACACACGGTAACACAGCACCACTAATATGCACCAGTCAAAAGTTCGCCCAAAATAATCAGTACAACTATAGGCGATGGCTGAAAGAAGGGTCTCACTGAGAAATATTTTACTTTTGCACACTTGGCCTTCCCTCATTAAATTAAACAGGACAGCATTTTTCTGTTCAAGTGCCAAACCTGCCTTTTGGAGAATAATTGAGAAATCTTCCAGTTATCTTCAAGTTAGCAGTATGAGAGATTTCTGCCAGTCATATACAGAGTAAGAACTTGTATTCAAATCATACTTTTCATAACCTCAGAAAGTCCCAAAGTGCTTTTACCAGCTAATTAAGTGACACTACTGTAGTGTAGAAAGGGCAGCCAATTCACACACAGAAAGGTCCCACAGAACACGAAGTAATGATCAGATAACCTGTTAAAATGAGGGATAAATAGTTAACAGGACTCCAGGGATAATTCCATGGCTCTTATTTGAAATACTTTTGAGAGAGATTTAGCATCGCCCTAAGAGAGCAAACAGGTTGACGTCTTATCTGAATGACAGCACTTCCTCAGTACAGCATCTGTGCTCAAAATGTTAGCCGGGATTTTGCATTTGAGTTTCTGGAGCGAGACCTGAACCCGCAGGTTTCTGACTCAAAGATGCAGAATGAGCCACAGTTGACACTATGATTGTCAGTGTTCAGCTGACAACATAAAATGAAACTTCTATGGATGTAATGTTATGCTAGTCATAACAATATAAAAGTTATGTCTATGGCTCTTACTGAGGCAGTTAAGCAGCAAAACAACTATCACACTTGTGTTTGAGCTGAAAAGAAAAACCTGCATTCATATAGCACCCTATTATACGATTGTTCAAAAACATTCCATGTAATGGATTATGTTTGAAGTCCAGGGGCTCACACCAAGTGACACCCACTTTTGCAGTGGTGCTATCCCGCAAAGAACAATTGTTCTGGTAATGTTGGCTGACAGAGGAACGGTGACCCAAACACGCTAATAAAGCTCCACTCATCTTTGAGTAGCATTATTCTTCCTCCATTTCCTTTCTTCTAAGTCCACGAATGGTGCTTGATGCATCCCATTTCTTCCACTGCGATAAAAAAAGATAGCTCCTTTCACAACAGTTTTCACGACGTCTCAAACCGCTTCACAGCCAAGTACATTTGAAAGTTAGTTGCTACATAACCCAGTTAGCTGCTGGGTAATGTCGAATACCCAGCAGCCTTGTTTTTTTATTCGTTCATGGGATGTGAGCGTCCCTGACTAAGCCAGCTTTTATTGCCCATCCTAATTGCCTTTGGCAAGGTGACTGTGCGCCAGGACAGTTCAGGTTTTAAGAATCATTTAAAGGAGGAGAGAGGGGGTGGCATGGTGGCGCAGTGGTTAGCACTTCTGCCTCACGGCGCCGAGGTCCCAGGTTCGATCCCGGCCCTGGGTCACTGTCCGTGTGGAGTTTGCACATTCTCCCCGTATCTGCATGGGTCTCACCCCCCACAACCCAAAGATGTGCAGGGTAGGTGGATTGGCCACACTAAATAGCCCCTTAATTGGGAAAAATATTGGGTACTCTAAATTTATTTTAAAAATAAAGGAGGAGAGAGGTGCGAGGTGGAAAGGTTTAGAGAGGTAATTCCTTAATTTTTGGGCCTTGGCAGCTGAAGGGACAGCCTTTAATGGTGGCGGGATTGAAATCAGGGATGCTCAAGGGGCCAGAAACAAGGAATCTCAGAGGATTACAGCAGTAATAAGAAAGCCACAGACCTTTGAAAACAGGACTAAACCCATGCAATATTTGGGATGGTTTTACCACATGAAAGAAACAGATACGGTTTTGTTGTTGTTCACTTCTCACTCGAACCTCATGTGAGCACTACTAAGGTTGTCCTTAACCACCAGCAACGATATAGAGCAGTAAACATGGGTTCAATAGGACAAGATCCTGCCTCATCAGCCACCTCAACATCTTTGAAGAAGTGAAACTCCCAAGTGGGCCATGATAGATCCTATGAAGCGACAAATCCAGAAAAGTATTTTATCAAATATATATATTTTTTTAATGTTTCCAATTAAGGGGCAATTTAGTGTGTTCGATCCACTTACCCTGCACATCTTTGGGTGGTGGGGTGAGACCCACACAGACACGGGGAGAATGTGCAAACTCCACAGAGACAGTGACCTGGGGCTGGGATCCATGTCTTTGGTGCCATGAGGCAGCAGTGCTAACCACTGTGCCACTGCGCTGCCTTCTAGAAAAGTCTTTTGACAAATTTCATATGAAAGGCCACCAGTCAAACTCAAAACAATAGAGATAAAGGGTAAAAACCAAGAAACATTAAGTAATTGGCTGAAGGTAGCAATACTCTTCCTAGTTTATATAAATCACTCGGATTCGTAAGCAAAAATACAAATTTGGAGATCACACCAAACTAAGAAGATATGTTATCAACAAAAACAATGACCAATGAAATTTAATATGGGCAAGTATAAATAAAACAAAAATAAACTACACGCATACTCCAGGGTTGGTATTAAAATGATCGAGGAAGAAACATAAGGAGCTGGATTCTCCATCAGCGGGATCCACCGTCTCGCTGGCAGCGCACTCACGCCCGCAGATTCCCTGACAGCGTGGGCATACCCACAATGAGAAACTCCACTGACCGGCTGCCAGGACGGAGAATCCCTCTGCCGGCGGGGACGCGCCGCACGAGAAAACGGGTGCGGCGGGATGGAGAATCCCACCCAAGGAGCTTTTGTGGACTTGAACTCAAGAAGTGCACTCAAGGCAGATAACAACCAATCAGGCTGATCGAAGGTTGAAGTACACAACTAGAGCAGTAAAATACAATTCAGAAAGTAGTACTGGTGAAACGTTATAGTATTCTGGTTAGATTGTCCCTTGAGCAGCGAGTCGAATCTTGATCACTGAGGGAGAAGGATGATACACAAGGCACTTGGAAATGTGCAGCGAAGAGTTAAATGGTCAATTCTTGGAGTCTGCAAAGTTCTCCCGTTCATCTGCTGTAACCACAGAAAGAATTAGCATGAAAGCGGTTTGTGAAGTTTTACTGCTGGAGTTAAGTCTGACGAGAGGTTAGTCCCAGATTTGCCCAAACATGTTTACAGCAAATGTGGAAACAGCATGAACCATTGCACTTCCATAATGAGGCCATTATATTGCCAAGGAAGCAAATGTACAGGTTATTCCATACCGTTTTTCGCATCTTGAATTTGCCGTGGTTGTTTCATGGGACTATCTAATTGAATAACACTATGAGTCATCAATTTTGAAATAAAATCATAACGCTTCATTAAAAGCATTTACCAGAATCTTCAACTTTTTCTCCACTGATCCAATTTTGAGTAAATTTCATTTGCTTAGGACATACCAGAGACATTATCAGCCTAATTTATAGGCATAGATTCACAAATAAGTAGACTGGGTCAAAGGAATAGTAAACGGATACCAACAACAATCATTTCTGCAGAAATATTTTTTACTCTTTCATAGATCGTGGGCATCACTGACTGTGCTAGCATTTATTGCCCATTCCTAATTGCCCTTGAGGGGGCATTTAAGATACACCCACATTCCTGTGGATCTGGAGTCACAGCTGGCAGGACCAGGTAGGGATGGTAGATTTCCTTCCCCAAAAAGGACATTAGTGAACCACATGGGTTTTTACATCAACCGCCAATGGTTTCATGGTCATCGTTGGACTTTTAATTTAAGATTTTTATTGAATTCCAATTTCACCATCTGCCATGGTGGGATTTGAACCTGGATCCCCAGAGCATTTCCCTGGATCACTGGATTACTAGTCCAGCGACAATACCACTTCACCACTGCCTCCCCATAAATCATACATCATCTACGTAAATTATTTTTATATAAAGTGAACACTGATAATAATCGCTTATTGTCACGAGTAGGCTTCAATTAAGTTACTGTAAAAAGCCCCTAGTCGCCACATTCCGACGCCTGTTCGGGGAGGCCGGTATGGGAATTGAACCCGCGCTGCTGGCATTGTTCTGTATTACAAGCCAGCTATTCAGCCCACTGTGCAAACCAGCCTAAGACATGAGGGGCGGGATTCATAGAATTTGCAGTGCAGAAGGAGGCCATTCAGCCCATCGAGTCTGCACCGGCTCTTTGAAAGAGCACCCTACCCAAGCCCACACCTCCACCCTATCCCCATAATCCAACCCCACACTAAGGGCAATTTTGAACACTAAGGGCAATTTAGCATGGCCAATCCACCTAACCTGCACATCTTTAGACTGTGGGAGGAAACCGGAGCACCCGGAGGAAACCCACGCACACACGGGGAGGACGTGCAGACTCCGCACAGACAGTGACCCAAGCTGGAAATCGAACCTGGGACCCTGGAGCTGTGAGGCAATTGTGCTAGCCACTATGCTACCATGCTGCCCCAAACCCCGACCCCCCGCCGGGCTGGAGAATCGCCGGGGGGGGGGGGGGGGGGGGGGGGGGGGGGGGGGCGACGTGAATCCCGCCCCCGCCGGCAGCCAAGTTCCCCGGTGCCGGGGTTTTGGTGGGGGCGGGAATCACGCCACACCGTTCGGCGGCCGCTAGCAGCAGCCCCCCGCCCCCTCCGGCCGATTCTCTGGCCCGCGATGGGCTGAGCGGCCGCCCGTTTTAGGCCGGTCCCGCCGGCGTAAATTAGACCTGGTACTTACCGGCGGGACCTGGCTCTGCGGGCGGCCTCCGGGGTCCTCGGGGGGATCTGGCCCCACGGTTGCCTGGCCCACGATCGGGGCCCACCGATCCGCAGGCGGGCCTGTGTCATGGGGGCACTCTTTCCCTCCGCACCGGCTGCTGTGGACATCCGCCATGGCCGGAGCAGAGATGAACCCCCCTGCGCATGTGCTGGGATGATGCCAGCGCATGCTGGAGCTCCCACACATGCGCCAACTCGCGCCAGCCAGCCGAGGCCGTTCGGCCCCAGTTGGCACGGTGCCAAGCCCCTTCCGCGGCAGTCAGTACGGCGCCAACCCCGCTGTCGCCGGCCTAGCCCCTAAAAGTGCGGAGGATTCCGCACCTTCCGGGCAGTCCAACGCCGGAGTGGTTCACGCCACTCCTCGGCACCGAGACCGCCCGTCCCGCTGGGTAGGGGAGAATCCCGCCCATGATGTAGACATATTGTGCGCCATTTTACCAAAAAAATCTCCAAGTGTGGTAATGAGTGGGAAATCTTATGAGCTCCCAGATGCTCGGCCCGGCTAGGCTCTCACAGCTATAAAACATTAAGTTGTCCACTTAACGAGGCTCCTCATGATTCATGCCGTAAATCATGGTTTGCCAGCTGATTTGCCCGGGACGGCATTCGCCAGCCCCCTGCTAACAAGTGACTGCAGCACTTAAACCGCTCCAGCACAGCCAACCCCACCCCTGCCCGCAGCCATGCCTCCACCGAGATTAGCCCCACGCTTTGGTGACAGTGACCTCCGATGGCGGCTGGACGCAGTGCAGGACACGAGGTCCTGTTCTCCTGAGGGTGCAGGAGGGTCAGCCACAGGGCACCCAGTGCCACCTGGAATGAAGTGGCAGTGGGCGTAAACTCGGGGAGTGTGACAAGGAGGACTAGCACCAAGTGCCGCAAGACGATCAACGGGCTCCACCGGGCTGCATGGGTGGGTTGGCGCAGGACCTCCACCCCCCTCATCCCCCTCCCCAACCCAGGAATGCACCTTGCACCAACCCCATCCAGTTCCATTCTGTGCACAGGCCCACCCATGGCCTGCAGTACCGCCCACGTTGCACCATACTCCCACCATCCCCCCCCCCCCATACTAACCACCTCCCTCCGTATGGCCCAGCTCCCCATCACCCCAAACCTCCCCCCATACTCTGAATCACCCTCTTCCTCTCCCAAATGGCCCACGCTACCCCCACTGAGACCCCTCTCCCCCCCACCGAGCACCTCCCTCCCCCCTCGATCGATGATGCGTGCGCCTCACGATGCAGAATATGCTGGCCAACAACAGGCAGGAGGGGTCCCAGACGGGCGGCCGGGTACGAGACACACGAGTCCTCATCCCCTACTAGGAATGGGGCCTGGAGTTTACGGGGTTGTCTGAAGACGGTCGCCCGGGGTGGAGAACCCCGCCCTGTATTTTTCAAATCTTGGTTGAATACAATAAGAAAATTTCAGACCTTATTTGGTGTCAGTTTTAAATTCTCTTGCACTCTGTTTTCAGCCCAGAAAACAGGTTTAAATCCGGTGGAGACTATCGTGACGGAAGCTCTCAGTTTGCTGGCCATGAAGATCCTACATTGTGTGAATATTCGAGATATTAACTAAAATCATGATGGGCCACATGAGTTTTGTGAGGGCCACGAAGAATCCAGCATGAGTTGAAGGATAGAAAGAAATAACATTTATTTACAATAACATATATATACACAACAGCAGCAGCAACTCCCTTGCTGCTCACTCTCCTCTAGCCGGTTCCAAACTGGCCAGCTTTATTTATACAGGGAATCTGCTAATGATTTCTCTGCCCCCCCCCCCCCCTCATTGGGGAAGCTCATACTCCCAAAGGATTGTGGGATTGCTATTAGTCCCCAGCCAGTGGTAAGTAGGCAGGTTATAACATCCCTCCCAAAATCCAAGGAATCCACCGAAGACCCTGGCGAAGGAGGGTGTCGGACTCGTTTTTCCGCAGGCTGGATACCATTTGTACAAGGCGCTGGATCGGGCGGCGTGTAACGAGACGGAGAACGGCACTTCCGTGATGAATGGCGTAAAGGTTGTACATCCACAGCCCGTGGGCCCGAGGATTCTCCCTCTGAGGCATCCTATGTCTCCATCTTGGAGTCGGAGTCCGCTGCCTCCGTCATCTCGGCGTCTCTATCTCCACGCGGTTCTGCAACGACCTGCGCAGGCTTTGAGTGAGGCACCAGAGGAAGATTGTGAGGAATACTCTCCACTGTGTCTGGTCTCTGTAGCTGTAGAAATGAGCTCCGGGGGCGGGGAATCTTTGGAAGGGATGGTCTTCTGGACCGTACGTGGTCTACATGCTTGCGCTGGAGATGACCCTGGGCTTGCACCTGGTAAGAGAAAAGGCCCGTTTGGCAAAAGATTACGCCGGGGACCCACTGGGCACCACCAGCAAAATTCTGAGCGAACACTGGGTCACCGGGCGCAAACTGCTGAATCGGCCGATGCCGAGAAAAAACATGTCCTTGCCGTTCTTGTGTGCGGCGTACTTTTGCGCCAATGTCCGGGAAAACCATGCTATGATAGGTGCGAAGTCTCCGGCCCATTAGGAGTTCAGCGGGAGCTACCCCAGTCACCGCATGTGGGGTGGTCCTATATGAGAACAAAAAACAAGCCAGCCTCGTGTCCATCGACCCGGAAGACTGTTTCTTTAGGCCTCTTCTGAATGTCTGCACTGCGCGCTCCGCCAACCCATTTGAAGCCGGGTGATATGGGGCGGTACGGATATGGCATATGACGTTCATCTTCATGAACCTCGCAAACTCCTCACTTGTGAACAGTGCCATTGTCTGTGCCCAGCACCTCGGGGAGGCCATGCGCACTGAAAGACAAACGCATCTTCTCGATTGTTGCGCAGAACGTTGTGCCTACCATCTTATGTACCTCTAACCATTTAGACTGGGCATCGATTAATAGAAGGAACATGGATCCTTGAAAAGGACCGGCAAAATCCGCATGCAAGCACGCCCAAGGCCGCCCTGGCCATTCCCAGCCAGTGATGTAGGAGCGCGGCCCCCGGAAGCTTCTGATGCTCCTGGCAAATGGAACAGTTTTGGGCCACCATCTCAATGTCGGTGTCGAGTCCTGGCCACCAGACATAACTCCGGGCCAACATTTTCATTTTGGTCACACCCGGATGCCCATTGTGCAAGTCTCTTAGTATCAGCTCCTGTTCTTTTTCCGGGACAATCATACGCGTCCCCCACAAGAGGATACCGTCTTCCATGCTAAATTCTGACAGCTTGGAGGAAAATGCCTGCAGCGCGCCTGGGAGCTGTCTATGTTGCCCACCATACAGGACTATGTGCCGAACCTTTGACAGGACTGGCTCCGTCTGGGTCCACTCACGGATCTGTGATGCCGTGACAGGCAAGGTGTCTATAAAATTTAGGGTTGCAACCATCTCACCGGTCGTGGGGGTCGACATGGGGCCGGTCGATAAAGGCAATCGCCTCAGCATTCACTATCTGGGTTCCTGGTTTGTGCTCCAGAGAATACTCGTATGCAGCGAGCAACAAAGTCCAGCGCTGGATCTGTGCAGAAGCAATGGGCAGTATTGGCTTATCCTTTCGGAAAAGTCCCAGCAGAGGCTTATGATCAGTCACGATAGTGAAGTGGCGGCCATACACGTACTGGTGGAAGCGTTTCACCGCAAAGACCACCGCCAGGCCCTCCTTCTCGATCTGCGTGTACTTCTTTTCCGCTGCAATCAATGTGCGGGAGGCGAAAGCTATCGGTCGCTCGGCCCCGTTATCCATCTTGTGGGACAGGACGGCCCCAATACCATATGGGGATACATCACATGTGATGTGCAAAGGCTTTCCAGGATCATAGTGGGTTAGTAACCCAGACGACGACAATTGTTGTTTTCCCGCCGGAAAGTGGTTTCTTGCGGCTGACCCGAAACCCAGGTGTGATTCTTCTTTAGCAGAAGGTGCAATGGGACCAGAGTAGTTGCCAGATTGGGGAGGAACCGGCGTCTGCGACGGGGTCGGCGCCCACAAGTCTGACATGGACATGGCTCCTCATCCATTGGTTCTGGAGAAGGCTCACTTCGGGGAGGAATGCCCGATGGCCACTGGCGTCGATCCGGACGTTGCCTCGCCCAAGGTACCGCAGGGGTGCGGGGGGACGCTTTTGGATGGAAGGGGTTGCACCCCAAGGCATGCACCTCCATTCTCTGTAGCTCCTGCACTCCCCGTTCTGCGCTCTCTCGGGACAATACGATTTGAATGGCCCGTTGAAAAGTCAATGTTGGCTCAGCTAACAACTTTCTCTGGGTGACCGTATTGGTAATACCACAAACCAAACGGTCGCGTAACATTTCTGACAAGGTCTCACCATAGGCACAGTACTCCACAATCCTGCATAGCCTAGATAGAAACTCGGCAAGGGATTCTCCAGGGGTCCTCTCAGTGGTATTAAACCGGTAACGCTGGACTATCGTGGACGGGGTTGGGTTAAAATGTTGCCCCACTAAGTTCACAAGTTCATCAAACGTTTTGGTGTGCGGCGCAGTTGGGTACGTAAGGCTCCTAATCACCCCAAACGTATGCGGGCCACAGGCGGTGAGCAATATGACCACCTGCCGCTAGTTTTCGGTGATGTTGTTTGCCGGGAAATAGTAACGCATCCGTTGTGCATACTGGTTCCAGCTTTCCAGCGCAGCGTCAAAAACATCCAAACATCCATGGCATGATGTAACAGAAACCAACTTCCAACCTGTATCCACAAAATCCAGGGAGGTGACTTCAGCACACACACACACACACACACACGCACGCACGCACGCACGCACGCACGCACGCACGCACGCACACACACACACACACACAGATTTCTCCGCCCCCCTCATTGGGGAAGCTCATACTCCCAAAGGATTGTGGGATTGCTATTAGTCCCCAGCCAGTGGTAAGCAGGCAGGTTATAACGATGAGTTTCCAGCAAAAATGAAATCCCCGATTTAACACAAAATCCACAACCATTGGCAGCTGTGTCTTTAGCTGCCTCAGAGTTAAGAGACGTTCCTTGAAAGTTCAGGACCATTATACACTTCAATTTGCTCTCCATTTTTATTCCTTCTTTCTTATCGACAGTGGCTAATTTGTGCTGTTGCAGAGTCTTACAGCAGGCCTTCTTCTCAAATCTCACTAACTTCTCATTCTTGAGATTTGATGCCAGACAATGAATGCTGTCAACCCATTCACCTAAGGGATATGCATCACAGACCAAGCTGATTATTGGTCTGTTTTAAATAAAGACAGAAAATACTGGACAATCTCAGCAGTCTGACAGCGTCTGTGGAGAGAGAAGGGAGCTAACGTTTCGGGTCTGGGTGACTCTTTGTCAAAGCCATCCAATCATCCAGCCTCGAAACGTTAGCTTCCTTTTCCCTCCAGAGACGCTGTCAGACCTGCTGCGATTGTCCAGCATTTTCTGTTTTTGTTTCAGATTCCAGCATCCGCAGTAATTTGCTTTTATCTATTGCTCTGTTTTGTATGGACAGAGCCCGGTGCTATGGTGAACTTGGGAGGCCATGGGTAAAAAGCAGCTTACTTCTCCAGGAGAAGATGGATTAGTGCGTCCATTTTATATTGGGGTATGGGAGAATCCTCTTGCTGTCAGGGAGATATGAATGTAGTATGTGGAGGCAGCAACCTGTCTTGAGAGACGATGGTTTGTGTTTTGCTGCCCAACTCTGTAATCCTGTCCAGGGCATAAGCCTAGGCAAAATGTATGGAGATCCTGGGCTGCCCAAACATCATGATGCTCCTCTCAACTTCCCTGGCTGGGCCCAAAGGAATGTTTGGCAATGGCTTGGTTACAAGAATTGTCGGAAAGATTGCTTATGTAAGCATCAGTCCACCTTTTGGGCTCCCTCCAGATTTCTTGTCAGTGTTTATTCCCTTAGCCATCAACTCTCCCGAGGTATCCACCAGACATGGAGATATTCCCCCATATCTGGGAGTTTGGTACACGAGAGTCAAAGAACAAAGAACAAAGAACAAAGAAAAGTACAGCACAGGAACAGGCCTTCGGCCCTCCAAGCCTACGCCGACCATGCTGCCCATCTAAACTAAAATCTTCTACACTTCCGGGGTCCGTATCCCTCTATTCCCATCCTATTCATGTATTTGGCAAGCTGCCCCTTAAACGTCACTATCGTCCCTGCTTCCACCACCTCCTCCGGCAGCCACGACCCTCTGTGTAAAAAACCTGCCTCGTACATCTCCTCTAAACCTTGCCCTTCACACCTTATGCCCCCTAGTAATTGACCCCTCTACCCTGGGAAAAAGTCTCTGACTATCCACTCTGTCTATGCCTCTCATAACTTTGTAGACCTCTATCAGGTCGCCCCTCAACCTCCGTCGTTCCAGTGAGAACAAACTGACCACATTCTGGTGCACATTGTCACAAAACATGCTATTATCTGTGACGGTATCCCAAATTGGAATACCGGTTCATGGGGGGTGTATAGTTTTATTTTGTTTTGGTGTGAGGAGACAAGTGAAACCCCAGCGAGAATAGCCGCCCATCATGTAACAATTATTAAAGATCATTTATTAAAGTAAAGAAAAGACAAATACACATGAACAGGACTACTCCACTCTCATGCAATTAAGCTGTATAAATTACTAAATACACATACAGTTTATATAGAACATATCCCTTGTTCCAAAATACATCTATGATATCTGAACTCCGTAAGACCACTGGGGCGTCATTCTCCGACCCCCCGCCGGGTCGGAGAATGGCCGTTGGCCGCCGTGAATCCTCGCCCCCGCCGAAGTCTCCGGTACCGGAGATTGGACGGGGGCAGGAATAGGGCCGCGCCGGTTGGCGGGACCCCCCGCTCAATTCTCCGGCCCGTATGGGCCAAAGTCCCGCCCAGAAATTGGCTGTCCCGCCGGCGTAAATCAAAGCTGGTATTTACCGGCGGGACCAGGCGGCGTGGGCGGGCTCCGGGGTCCTGGGGGGGGGCACGGGGCGATCTGACCCCGGGGGGTGCCCCCACGGTGGCCTGGCCCGCGATCGGGGCCCACCGATCCGTAGGCGGGCCTGTGCGTGGGGCACTCTTTCCCTTCCGCCTCCGCCACGGCCTCCACCATGGCGGAGGCGGAAGAGACTCTCCCCACTGCGCATGCGCGGAAAACTGTCGGCGGCCGCTGACGCTCCCGCGCATGCGCCGCATTTCCGCGCCAGCTGGCGGGGCAACAAACGCCATTTCCGCCAGCTGGCGGGGCGGAAATCCCTCCAGCGTCAGCATAGCCCCTCAATGTTGGGGCTCGGCCCCCAAAAATGCGGAGCATTCCACACCTTTGGGCCGGCGCGATGCCCGTCTGATTGGCGCTGTTTTTGGCGCCAGACGGCGGACATCGCGCCATTGGGGGAGAATTTCGCCCCTCGTATCCACAAACAACATCCAAATTAAATAACCACCTTATAGTTGCCATTCAATACAGGAATGATACTCAAGTCTGGGAAATGGCTATTCCTGGGCCCGTCAAAGATATTTTAAATCACCATTATGAATGTTTTCTGCACTGCCACGGCTCTAGGACTTAGAGGCGTGTTTCATGTAAACTTGACCTGCTAACTGGAAAACTAGCTTTCAGGCCTGGTGGTTGTAAATTGGCTTGCCTGCTTTCTGAGACTGCTAGGTGTTAACTGCCTCTCTGGTTTCTGTTCATCCAGCCCATTATACCTTTGTTCCTCTTTGATTATGCCTTCTGTGTATTGGCTGTCTGCCCCTATCAACTTCCTTGACAATGCATTAACATGTGTTTACCTCAGTGATCTTCTCAAACATCGATAAGCTGTTTCACCTCATAAGCTAGTCACACCTGATAATTATCTAAAAGGCCTTCTAATCTCGTTACTGGGAGAGGCATACATCAATGGGGCCTCTTGAATACTGTCTACTGCTGTCCCTGGGCAAATTTCTACCTGTTGCTGGACATCTCACATCCTATTATGTTTTGTTAAATTTGTTTACTGTTGCTGCGAGATAGATTCATGACAACATGTACGCTGCATGTCTGGGGCGGTGGTGGGGAGAGGGGTGGGTGGGGAGCAAACCACCTCCAAGTTCCTCAGAAGCTTTAGCTTGGGGGCCATGTGGGACTCGATTTCCATACATCACCATGAGGAGGAATATCCTGCTATTGCCTCTCGGAATGTTGTCTGAGTCAACATCTGTGATTGACATCCTCCTTTAATTAACAGACACGGTCTGTGGGAACCCTTCAGACATAATCTTTTTATTTGGATATTCTGATAATTGTGCACGATTGTGAATGCTTTACCTGCCCTTTAGCAAAAAACCAAGCTTCACATACCAGTTCATCTGAAGGAGATTCAGAGTCCACTTGCTGAAATGAAATATGGGCAACTACCTGACAATTAAGGTGAATTTATGTAATAATAAGATTGAAATGATTAGTGCAGGGAACTGGACAAATGGGCATGAATAATTGCAGATACTGCATGTATCAGCTGAAGAACTATAGTGACAGTGGTGGGCTGGGTTCTATTTTAATATGACTTGCTAAGTAGCAGTATATTAATTGGATATCATGCACAGAAGTGGCATTGCCTTTTACTGACTCCAAGCTCCTGCTTTGGGTATAAATGGGCAGGCAGTCATTCTGCACAATTTGACATGCGTTTCATTTTAAACTCCATATTGATAAGCTCTTCGCTGGAAAACACACGGACAAGTAATGCTGAATAGGAAAAAGAAATTGAACTGCATGACCGTTTGCTTTCAACTCAGCTCAGTTGTAGATCTCCTCCAGCACTCATTCCCAGATGAGCTGCCATTCACAACTGCTCATTTATTTCCCTCCTGGTTTTATCACAGAAACGTGGTCATAAGGGATTAATACTCTCCCACTTAGCGCAGATAAAAATGTCCATCACACCATTCCCTGAAGCAGCCTCTAATGATTTCCTGTCTTTGCATAGGTTCTGCTCTCATTTTCTATTTATTACTACCTCTGAAGCAATATGTAAGTTTTCCATCTTTTTTTGAACTTCAGCCTGGTTTCTAATTATTAAAATGACATTGTATTAAAATTCATCTGCTGACTGTGAGTGCTGAGAGCTTATATTGACTGTGCTCTGAGTATCAGTATCTTTGGTTAGAGAGTAATACTTTCTCAGGAAACTAAGGTAATTCGGCATGTCCACATTGACTCTTACCAACGTTTACAGGTGCACCATGAAAGCATCCTATCTGGCTGCATCACAGACTGGTAATAATAATAATAACCTTTTATTTTCACAAGTATGAAGTTACTGTGAAGAGCCCCTAGTTGCCACATTCTGGCATCTGTTAGGGTAAGCTGGCGTGGGAATTGAACCTGCGCTGCTGGCCTTGTTTTACATCACAATCCAGCTGTCTAGCCCACTGAGCTAAACCAGCTCCTCCTGGTATGGCAACTGCTTGGCCCAAGACCGCACAAAATTTCAGAGAGTCGTGAACACAGCCCAGTCCATCACACGAACCTTCCTCCCATCCATTGACTCCATCTACACCTCCCGCTGCCTGGGGAAAGCGGGCAGCATAATCAAAGATCCCTCCCACCCGGCTGACTCACTCTTCCAACTTCTTCCATCGGGCAGGAGATACAGAAGTCTGAGAACACGCACGAACAGACTCAAAACCAGCTTCTTCCACACTGTTACCAGGCTCCTAAATGACCCTTATGGGCATAGAGCGGCCCCGACCGTTGCCGCGCCGGCGCCAATGGCGCTGATTCTCCGGTGACCGGAGAATCGGCGGACTGGCGCGGGGCGGCGGCGCGCAAATCGCGTTGACCGGGCGATTCCCCGACCCGGCGTGGATTGAGAGAATCCCGCCCAAAGTGTTGATGCTGGGGCTGAATCGATTGACTTATACAACTAAGTACGGGTCGCTCCCAAAGCAATTCATGACCCGTTAATGGGCTAGCACCAACACCACTTGGATCTCGAACAATTCCATTGAAAGTCTGATTTGCTGGGGTCGAGATTACACTCATTCCAGCCAACAAGGTGGCAGCACGGAAAGCGGCACCCTGGTATGCGGACACTGAGCCTGAGACCCCGCTGGATGCCATGGAGGAGAAACGGGCCCCCCTGTTTCCTGACATGGGAATGAGGTTGTCACATGCCACCGTACACCGGGCCTGGGTGGAGGTGGCAGAGACCGTGAGCATTGTGGGCCACACCTTCAGGACAGGACAGCAGTGCAGAAAGAGGCTGCACGACCACCTCAGAGCGGCCAGCGCGAGTAGGCATCGCAGTGCCCCTGGCACCAACCCCCATCCTAAACACCGTAACCCCTCCACCACCTCACCCCCTGGAGGGTGACCGAACCACACCCGTCGGCAGTGTGCATGATCACCACCCTGTGCCACATTCCAGCACCCATCACGGCCGCCATGGCTGGGTACCCTGGCCACGAAGGCCACAAGCTACCCTCCCGCTGTGCTGCCCGTATCCGACAGTCCAACAGTGTGCACTTTCTGTATCTCCCCACCCTCTCCTCCCCAAGTAGAAGGCGGCGCTAAACCAGAGAGAGAGAGAAGGCTGGAAGGGGATTTCTGGTCTCGTGGCCCCCTCACCACCGCAGAGCAGTGCCCACTGGACCTAATCAGTGGACCCGGAGAGAAGGCAGTCGCCGAAACGGAGGTCGGCACCGGGCAACCTGCTGCAATGCGGTTTCCTATGGCATGCGTGGCACGTTCCCCACCCCACCCCCGCAATACCCCCTCACCTCCCCCTCACCACCCGTTCCCCACACCACCCACTCTCCACACCCACACCACCCCACACAGCGCGCGACCCAATCAAGTGTCATGTCATGTGCCTTGCAGGATCAGCTGCCACATGAGGTCGGACCTTCTGGTGTCCCCACCCCCGACTCCAGATTCCAGCAACGTGGAGTCAATAGACAGCGACGCGAGCCACCAAACGCCAGCCCATAACACTCTGGAGCACCAGCCCGGGTACGACACTGACTTCCCGACGCAGCTGCCTCCAATACCCTCCACCATCCCAGAAACACTCACCTCGGTTGGGTATGTTAGTGAAGAGGTTCCTGGGGCAACATCTGGAGAGCACTACACACATGCTGCAGTACATCAGGTGGCACCCGGAGCCCCCAAAGGGTTTTGTTGGGACTGTATGATGGAATGGCCAGCTCGCATGCAGGGATCACCCAGGCGGACAGTAGAAAGTGCCACCATAGGCATGCCTCATACATTGTCAAAATGATGTGGAGGACCAGAGCTCATCGCAGAGCGGATTGGCATCATTCTCCATCCCATGGACCAGATATGCCATTGCTGCCAACCCAGGGCCCCCGCCTGCACCCACGGGTCGGAATCATGGTGAGGGTTGCTGGGGGAGGGGGGTGGGTGGGTGGTGATCACGGGAGGGATGATCAGATGGGAGGGGGTGTGAGGGTGGGATTGGATGGCATGGGATGGGCCATCGGCCAGGCCCCGTAGTTGGTGAACCTGGAGGTGATTGGAGGGTCCCATGAATGCTCTGCTGGCACACATGCAGTGCAGCCTCCTGTGCCTACCCGCCACCATGCCCTGCCAAACCGCCCCTCCTCCACATCCTCCTTGTCGGATGAGGCGGGCGTTCATTCCCCTCCTCCAGCATGTCACCCCTCTACTTCATGATGTTGTTGAGGGTGTAGCAGGCCACCATAATGTGGGGGTCTCTCCTAGCGCTGTACTGGAGGGCCCTTCCAGAGCGATGTAGGCACCAGAACCGTATCTTCAGGATGCCAATGCAGCGCTTGATCATGTTCTTGGTCATTTCATGGACGTCATTGTTGCGGGCCTCCACGTCGGTCTGTGGCCTCCAGATAGGCGTCAATCAGCCACGACTGCAGCGTTTAATCCCTGTCACCCAGGAGCAAACCCCTCACCCGGGGGTGCAGCTAGAACGTGTCAGAAACCATCGAGTGTGCAATTATTAAGGTGTCATATACACTCGGCCACAGACGTGCATGATGCGCAGGTCATGGTCACACATCAGCTGCACGTTCATCGAGTGGAACCTCTTTCAGTTTGTGAAGACTGGCCTGCCATGGGCCGGTGCTCGTAGGGGGACATGCATCCCGTCAATCACCCCCTTTACGCGGGGCATCCCGTCGATGGTAGCAAACCCCACTGCCCGATCACCCTGATGGGCTTGGTCCACATTGAAGCTGATATATTGTGCCGAGCAGGCATAAAGGGCCTCTGTGACGGCATGGACGGCACCTGTTCACCGAGGTCTGCAAGATCCCTGACAGGTCCCCACTCGGCACCAGGTAGGGCCCCATGGTATAACGGTTCAGGGCTACCGGCACCTTAATGGCCACAGGGAATGGGTGTACCCCTCCATAACCCCACGGTTCCAGGCACACCATGATCCTGCAAATATGTTGCACTGTCCCCCTGCTCAGCTGGAGCCTTCGGTGACACGCCGAGTCCGGCACATCCTCAAATAACAGGCATGCTGGTACACACGAGGTCTCATGCGGTGCCTCCTTCCCACCTCCTCCTCGGCCTGTTGGCCGGCTGACTCTCCATCCTCACTGGCTGGCTCCTGTTTCTCTGGGGCAGACTCCACCGCTGCCAGGTCCTCCCCGAGCAGCTCCTGCTCGTACAGCCTCAGTGCATCCCCAGGGCTGCAGCAGATAGGATTAAGGCCTCCATTCCTGGTTGAATTCCAAAATCCATTGTCTGCAGAGGGTGAAAGGCAGACATGTTAGCAAGGTGAGTACCCCTGTGCCCAACCAGGTCCAATGGACTACACGTTGGTCACGGCCTGCACTGCATCGCCTGCCCACGCATATCTCTTTCCCACCTTCCCTCCAACCCCATCCTCATGCCCACCCCCGGCCATTCCCCCCGCACTCTGCCCTCCGCACTGCACCCTGGCCACGTCGGTTCCCGGCATCACCAGGGACCTCTGGCTCCAACACCCACCAATGCTGACAGGCACCCATCCCTACTGGCAGGGGAACCAGTGGCTGGCCCTACACATGCCGACTGTCCGCTCCACAGCTCCCGTCCAGCACCCTCCTTTAGAGGCTACTGTGGGCATTGCCCTTGGGTGGGCCATGTGATGCTCCGCCGGAGGGTGCGCCTGGTTGTAGCGGGGTGGGGGAATGGTGGAGTGGAGAGGGGGTGGTGTGCGGGGGTGGTGGGGTGGGGCACCCATATGGTCGGTGTCACTCTGCGTAACCTCGGTTCATGATGGGTGGGTCAGTGTGGTGCGCAGCAAGGTGGTTTCCTTGCAGGCCGCCGCAATAGCAGTCTGTGCCTGGATACTCCGGTCCCGGGAAGAGTCACCCCAACCCCACGGCCCATCCCCTGGTCACTCTCTGTCACCCCCTGCTACTGCCCATCCCCCCACCCCCAACCAGCCCTGCCAGCGACAGATTCGACAGCCCACGGTCGGGCCTCTAAGAACGTCCTACGTTCTCCCTCTCCCTTAGCAGGCAAGGCGCCTGTTTCCCGAATTTTAAAACCATAAGTGCAACCCGTCAGCGGTAATTCCTCCCGGCGGAGGCGTAGCATTGTGGAAGCCACAGAGAATACCAATTGCTTTTACTGTATATGCAGAGTAGAATGCATCGACGCCGCTGTGGAGGTATCGGAGGATGGTATTCCGTCGGGCGGCGGGCGTAGGCCACAATTTTCACCTCACGCGTGATTCTCCACCCAATCCTGTTTTGCGATTCCTGCGTCACCGGATGGAGAATGCCACCCATTGTCTCTGGTTTTCCTGGTGGAGGAGGCAGGCATATGGATACCTAGAGGTGACCAATGGTGCGATCAAATAAACTCATGGAAGTGGGGAGAGGTGGTGGGATAGTTATATTGTCACTCGACCAGTAATCCAGAGGTCCAAGCTAATGTTCTGGGGACATTAGTTCAAATCCCACCACGGCAGCTGGTGGGAATTTAAATTCAGTGGATAAATCTGGTATGTAAAGCTAATCTCAGTTATGGTGACCTATTATCGATTGTTGTAAAAACCCATCTGGTTCACTAATGTATTTTCGGGAAGGAAATCTGCCATCCTCACCTGGTCTGGCCTATATGTGACTCCAGACCCACAGCAATGTGGCTGACTCTTAACTGCCCTCTGAAATGCCCCAGCAAGCCAAGGGCAATTGGGGATGAAAACAAATGTTTCCCTTGTCGGCAATGCCCCCCATCACATAAATGCAAAATGGCCACGTAAATGTTGCAGAAGGTTCCCAGTGGCCATTGAACCATACCCCATGAGTCAGGCCTTTAGAAGCAATGGGGAGAAAAGAAGAAAGGCCTGATTTATTTCACTCTGTTCTCAGGATCTCCCAATGCACTAATGAAGTATTGTTGAAGTGCAGTTACTATTGTAATGTAGGAAAATGAAAGTCAATTTGACAAGCTCCCACAAGCAGCAATGAAATAAATGGCTGGAAAATCTGTTTTTGATGTGAGTTGAAGGACAAATATATGCCAGCAAACTGGGGAGCACTCCACTGCTCTTATTGGATTGTGCAATAGGATAATTTGCATCCACTTGAGGGGGTCGACATGGCTGCCAATGCATTGAACATGCATTTGGTAAAGGAAGAAGCTGGAGCTAATCTAAGTTCAAACCAGTATAATACAAGTGCAAACTACTTTTCCCCTTCATTACACTTTCTCCCCCACACAGGTTCTTCCATATCTGCCCTAACCCTTCCCTAATTAGTATTGGCTGCTCCTAATCATTAGAGTATGCACTCAACTGTCATAGTATTTTCAACATTAACAAGAGCTGCATGGTTGCAGAGTGGTTAGCACAGAGCCAGGGACAAAGGTATGATTCCAGCCTTGGGCGACTGACTGTATGGAGTTTGCACGTTTTCCCCGTGTGTGCGTGGGTTTCCTCTGGGTGCTCCGGTTTCCTCCCACAGTCCAAAGATCTGCATGTTAGGTGGATTGACCATGATCAATGCACAGGGTTACAGGGATAGGGCCTAGGTAGAGTGCTCTTTCGGAGGGTCAGTGCAGACACGATGGGCCGAATGGCCTCCTTCTATGTTCTCACATCTTATCTGAAGGATGGCACTGCTGAGAGTGCAGCTCCCACAGAATACTGGACTGGTGTGCCAGTCACGATTTGCACGCCCAAGTCTCTAGAGTGAGATTTGAACCTGTGTAAAAAGGCCAAAGAGCTGAGCTAACACTGTCAATGATATTACACACAGCTATTGTCATGATATTCAGGTAAACATCATGGTGCAAACATACATACACACTGATGGACAGATCAACGGACCAATCAACACACACACAACACGACAGCCAATCACAGGCAAGAGCATACACAGTACAAAACAGGGAACACAACACTTCCAGGGCATTCCAGCAGGAGACAGCTCAGGGCACAAAGCTCATAGCAAGCCACTCAGACATCCACCATGTGCTGAGTGCCACTACAAGATAGCATTAAGAATAGGTCCACAGATTTTAGGGTTATGATCGAACCCCAGTAACCAGTTTACCACTGTAAATAAATGTTAGCAATAAAACTGAGTTGTACCATTCGCAACCGTGTTGGTTTGTCTGTGTAGCAGAGCACCCAACACATCAGCTATGAAGATCAAAGTTGTGCAGTGACAGAATCACGGTTCTCATTACCCTCTTGTTAGCTTTTTACATTACCAAAAACTGATTAATTGCTCTTTCATACTATGTTTATGGGACCTTGCTGGGTGCAATTAACTGTTGTATTTACTAAGATTAACAAAGTGAGCACACTTTAAAAGAAAAAACATTTTTTTGATGTGAAGCCCCATGACGAATTGCTACAAAAATACAAAATTCTTAATAGTCAAGAACAAGCTCTTAGTATATTGTACAAAAACCGTACATCCAGCACAGGCCAGAGTGTCACATACATCAGTACATACTGCTCATTTCAAAAATATACAGAATGACTGTCCTTTTAATTAAAGGTAGATATTAACGTCCATCATTTAATACCTGCCTGCAGCAATCCAGAAGCCACAAGGTGAAAGTCCAACAGATTTATTCTAAACTCAAAAGTAAAGCCGCACCTGCATGTGTACAACACAAGTGCCCAAGCCTGGAAATAACAGATCATCTGATCTGGCTCTTGGATGGCATTTAAAGGGCTCCGATATGAGTTCCCGCTGGGCAGCCCGGGCCACCAGTTCCTTGTGAGCATCTCCATTTTGTAGAGTCCTGGGTAACCATGGGAAGTCGTACTCCATGAGCCCCATGGGGGAGACCGATGAGTGATTCTCTGTGGTCCGCGTGAGGGTTATCACAACCCTCACCCCCAAAGTGAAGATCTTCCACCTCACTCCCAAGATGATGAGGCATCCTTTGCCCCTTAGCAAACAGCCTTGTGTCCATTGTCAGCAGTCAGGTCTGCGGACATGAAGCGGATGGAGGATCGTTGTTTCCTAGCCGAGCTTCGAAGGGCCATTGATGGGGGCTCTTCTTCAACGTTGACTTCCGGCTGCACGTCAGTCACCTCAGCCTCCATTTCTAAGCCCGAGTCTTTGTCCTCTTGGAGATGACTCTTGCGTTTAACATGGGTTAAGTCCTCTGCCGGAATGTGGGTTCCAAGGATATTGAGGGCGTCACCCTGTCTGGAGTAGTTTCTGCGGTGGAGGGTTCTCAGCTCCTGAGATGGCCGCATGTTTTTTTACGGTCCTCTCCCTGGTCTTGACCTTGTATGGCACGGGGCCAGTCTTACCCGCTCCAACTCCCAGGATCCAAGGGATCCGTCTCCAAAATTACAAACCTGAAGGTCCTGGTGGGTCATCGGGTATCATAATTTCTTTTCTGGGCCTTTTTTTCTGACTCCATTTTCCCACCAAGGTTGGGAAACAATAGACTGAGCCTGGTCTGGAGGTGTCAGCCCATCAGCAAATTCAGCTGGCGTATCCCCCAAGGTAGTATGTGGCATGATCCTATAATTAAAGAGGAACCAAGCCAATTTGGTGTCGAGCAAGCTGGCGATCTGTTTCTTCATGCCTCTTTTAAACGTTTGGACCACCTGTTCACCAGACTATTAGAAGCTGGGTCAGATGATGCTGTTTGGATGTGTTTCATCCCATTGGATTTTGCGAATGCTTGGAATTCTCCGCTGCTGAAGGATCTCCTGTTGTCGGACATGAGGACGTCTGGTATCCCATGGGTACAAAATGACTGCCGGAGCTTCTCTATGGTGACACTGGAAGTTATGGAGTATGTCTGATGTATGTCCATCTATTTAGAATGGACGCTGACCAAAATCAAAATCATTGACCCCCGTAAACGGCCTGGCAAAGTCCACATTTACCCGTACCCAAGGTCTCCCTAGCCATTCCCACGGGTGTAGTGAGGGCGAAGTTGGGAGCTTCTGATTTTTATGACATGACGGGCATTGTTTCACCAAACTTACAATGTCGGGGTCCAGCCCGGGCCACCAGACATAGTTCCTTGTGTGCATCTTCATTTGGAAACTCCTGTGTGAGCACTATGTTGCTCTTTCAAGATTGGATGCTGGCCTGGGCAAGGGACAACCACTCGGGCTCCTCACAGGATGTTACCATCTTCCATGCTGAATTCTCATTTAGATAGGAAGGACCTTCTGTACGATGTCCTTGAATTATGTCACTTAGGATCACAAAGTGTAGTTTTGCCAGCATGGGGTCCTTCAGGGTCCATGTCTGGATTTGCTTGACAGATACAGGCAGGATTTCCATAAAGTTTAAGGTCATGATAACTTTATCCATTACTGGTGGAAAGGGGGGTGGGAGGGGTCGAGCTAGGGGGCAGCGGTAGGCGACTCAGGGCATTGGTATTTTCTATGTGGGTTCCTGGGCGGTGCTCAAAGGAGCACGCACAAGCCGCCAGCAAGAGTGCTCAACGTTGGATCTGAGCCGAGGTGATAGGAAGGATCACTTTGCCCTCCTTAAAAAGGTCCAATAGGGGTTTATGGTTCATGATTATCGTAAAATATCGACTGTAGACGTACGGATAGAATTTCTTCGAATGGCACGGCCAGGCACTCTTTTCCGATTTGTGCATAGCATTGTTCCACATCTGCCAGGGTTCGTGATGGGTATTCAACTGGCCGCTCTGTGTCATCGTCCTATCGATAGGAGAGGACTACCCCTATTCTGCCTGGAGAGGCATTTCATGTTAGTACCAGCGTCTTGTGGGATCATTGTGTGTCAGGATGTTGGACAACAGCAGCTGTTGCTTCACTTTTGTGAATGCTCCATCCTGTGGTGCTTGCCATGACCACTTCTGATTCTTCTTCAACAATGCATGCAGGGGTGCCAATAAGGTGGCTAGGTTGGAGATAATAGTTGTTGAGGCCTAGGACCGACTTCAACTCCATCGTGTTTTGTGGTGCCAGTGCCCATTTTATGGCCTCTAAGTTTTCCTCTACAGATCATAGAATTTATAGATCATAGAATTTACAGTGCAGAAGGAGGCCATTCGGCCCATCGAGTCTGCACCGGCTCTTGGAAAGAGCACCCTACCCAAGGTCAACACCTCCACCCTATCTCCATAACCCAGTAGCCCCACCCAACACTAAGGGCAATTTGGACACTAAGGGCAATTTATCATGACCAATCCACCTAACCTGCACATCTTTGGACTGTGGGAGGAAAGCGGAGCACCCGGAGGAAACCCACGCAGACACGGGGAGGATGTGCAGACTCCGCACAGACAGTGACCCAAGCCGGAATCGAACCTGGGACCCTGGAGCTGTGAAGCAATTGTGCTATCCACAATGCCTCGCTCGCCTGAAACAAGCACTTTTCCCACTTGAGTCAGATGACTGCATCGGAGAATCGCCATTCGACCTCCTCCAAGCTTGCCAGGTGTTTTCTTTCAGTGGCACCTGTGATTAATATATCATCCAAATACACTGTGATTCCCATGATTTGTAGAGGCTCCCCTGTGTTTGTGAACAGCCTGGTCTTGGTGTCTCACAGGCCCAGGGGTATGATGCCCACTCTGAGGTGCCGGAAGGTCTGTTCTCCTATAATGCAGACAGCAGCTGCTGTGTCCACTCCCATTTCCAAGGGGTGGCCATTGACCTGGAGTTTCATTTTGATTGGAGAAACTTTGGGGGTGGTGATGCTGTTCAGCTGCAGCAGTTCATCCAATTCGGGTTGGTGGATTTGCAAGGCCATGGTCTGAGGTGGCATTGGCTTCCAGCATGCGCGATATGGGTACCAATGGTTCTGGCAGCCTTGCCGTGGGTGTATCCTTCGGCCACAGGTTCAGTACTCTTACGACTGTTCCCCCAAATCATCTGGGGAGGCTTCCCTAACATTTCTGGGGTTTCACGGTCATCAACCCATATCCTTGCCAGCTGTGGCTGAGCGGTGAACAGCTGGTGGGTGGGTGGGGCACAGAGATGCTTTTTATGGGGAGCCCAATTTTCCTATATGGACATCGTCTGACGTTGAGCACGCTGGTGTCCATTGAACCTTGAAGCTCCTGGGTCCCTTTCTTGGCATTTTCCAGGGACCGCACCAGTTCTATGGCTCTTTTATTTCCAGGGTGAGTTCTGCAAGTGGTTTTCTCGGTGTCGCGGCATTGTTCATCCCGCATGCCAGTCAATCCTGTAGCATCTCTGGCAGGGATAACCCATACTCAGTGTTCCACCAGTTTCCTGAACCCAGTCAGTAATTCTGTTATGGGTTCTCCAGGGATTCCTCTGGCTGTATTAAACCTGTAGCGCTGAAGAATTACCGATGGTCTCAGGTCGTAGTGGTTTGCCACTAATTCTACTCGTCCATTCAAAGTTTTTCAGTCAGGGGCTGCTGGGTAAGTCAAACTCTTAATGATGCAGAACGTCGGGGCTCCACAAGCAGTCAAAAGGATTATCTTTTGTCGGTCATCACCTTCTATGCCAAGCATTGTCAAAGTCGGGGGCGTGACCCACGGGTGGGTCGCGGGCGGGTGTCGGGAGGGCCGCGGAGCCATCCGTCGCGGCGCTCCGATCGTGCAAATCTGCACGCAACAGCCACAGCAGCCAGCTTTTAATAATGCTGGCTGCAAGGGGCCTTCAAAATGGCCACGGACATATTTTTTAAAATGCGGCCGCACTGTGCATGCGTGCAGAGTTTTGCGCATGCGCACTGATGAGCGGGCGCACATGCGCTGTGCGGCCACATTTTTAAAAATCTGGTCGCAGCCTTTTTGAAGGCCGTTCGCAGCCAGCATTGTTAAAAGCCGGCTGCAAAAAGTTCGGGGAGTATGATGTGATCGGTTGCTTTCTGAACTTTGATGTTGATGAAGTTTCACCGCAGCTGTAATTTCAACCAAGAGGTGTCAACTTTTTTAATCTTGATTTTTAAACATTCCAAAACAAAGTCCAAAACAGGTCGTATTTGGAAGCTTTATCAATTAATTGATTTTTAAGTGTCTTTTATTTTTTTACATATTTAATTGTAATGTTTAGGTGAAATGTGGTGAATCTCCAATTTCTAGAGGATGAAAACATTTTCAGTTTCTGCATCTTTTTCCTGTAAAATGTTATCAAATAACCCCCCCCCCCCCCCCGCCCCCCGAACCCGTAAAAAAAAAAACCAGCTGCTGTGGCTGTTGCCCGCGAATGTGCGCAATCGGAGACGCAGAAGATTTTTTAAAAATTCTATGTAATCTTCCTGCCTGAAGGGAGACAGAAAGCAGGTCACGCTCCGAACATTGACATCACGTGCTTTGGGCGCGATGGCGATTCCTTCATTTTGTCGCCACACTACCAGAAGGATGTGGAGGCTTTCGAGAGGGTGCAGAAGAGATTTACCAGGATGTTGTCTGGTATGGAGGGCATTAGCTATGAGGAGCGGTTGAATAAACTCGGTTTGTTCTCACTGGAACGACGGAGGTTGAGGGGCGACCTGATAGAGGTCTACAAAATTATGAGGGGCATAGACAGAGTGGATAGTCAGAGACTTTTTCCCAGGGTAGAGGGGTCAATTACTAGGGGGCATAGGTTTAAGGTGCGAGGGGCAAGGTTTAGCGTAGATGTACGAGGCAAGTTTTTTACACAGAGGGTAGTGGGTGCCTGGAACACGCTACCGGAGGAGGTGGTGGAAGCAGGGACGATAGTGACATTTAAGGGGCATCTTGACAAATACATGAATAGGATAGGAATATAGGGATACGGACCCAGGAAGTGTAGAAGATTGTAGTTTAGTCGGGCAGCATGGTCGGCACGGGCTTGGAGGGCCGAAGGGCCTGTTCCTGTGCTGTACATTTCTTTGTTCTTTGTTCTTTGTCAGCAGCAAACAAGGTAAGAGAAAATGGTGGGTCGCGAAGGTCGGCCGGCATGGGTCGCGAAGAACGGCCGGGTTGGGTCCCAGATGTTGGCCAGTTGGTATAAATGGGTCAGCAGAAAAATAGTTTGAAAAACACTGTTCTATGCAATTCGCCGAAAGAAATAGTGCATTATTTTGGCGTACTAGGACCAATCCTCTACGCCCGTCTCTTACGGCTCGAGTTTCCGAAATAGTGGCATTTCATGGTTCTCGTCATGCGTTTCCTGACCGGAATTGTTGGGCTTTTTTAAGCAGGGTAGTCCAAAATCCTATTCTTGCTCCTCGCCGCCAGTGTACCAATCCAGGAGACACGAATAAGAAGGTTCAAACAGATTTATTCTAAATTCAAAAATAAAGCCGCATCCGCAAAGCACAACACAAGTGTCACAGTCCAGACCTATCAGAACACCCGGTCCAGGCATTTAAAGGGCTCCAAAATGAGTCGCTGCTGAGTCGGCCTCCACCCGTTACCATGGGAACTCATACTCTACAAGCCCCACGGGGAGATCCTGTGGTCCTCATGAGGGTTATCACACTACTGCTCATTTTAATATTTTACAAATTCCAATTAACATCTGACGTAATGGTTATGTGTTGAGTATAATCCAAATTATGCATCTCATTTTATACCATCATCTGAATTACTCACTGTAAATAACAATGACTTTTTTGTCCATTACTTTGCTCTCCAGATGAGAGCATGTACAAAGCACGCATCTTGCTTTAATGCTTTAGCTGTCCAGCATGGTCCTTCAAAAGGGACACTCAGCCTAATTTGGTAAATGTTTCTTGAGTACCAAGTTCAGGTTTGAGGTGCTTGTGGTGATCCACTGTATTAGGGGATGTAAGGTAGGACCTGCACCGCAGGTTCGCCGGTAGCCCCTGCCGGCTGGCTCCGCCCACGAGGAACTGTATAAATAGGCATGACCTCCAGTGCCCTGCCATTTCGCCAGCTGCAGCAGGAGGCCACGCATCTGACTGTAATAAAGCCACAGTTGTACCCAACTTTAGTCTTTGTGCAATTGATCGTGCATCAATTTATTACAGTCAGATTTTCCACAGAATGGATATCAGAATTAAGCCCGATCGCCTGCAGCTGGATCCGCACTCGCCCAACGCCAGAAAAGACCTTACTCACTGGCTAGCATGTTTTGAGGCTTACAGCAACGCAGCGGACCCCGCGCCAATGGAGGCTCAGAAGATAAACGTCCTGTACTCTCGACTGAGCTCCAGCGTGTTCCCGTTGATCCAAGATACCACGAATTACACAAAAGCAATGGAACTCCTTAAGGAACGCCAAGCGCCGAAGGCAAACACTTTCTTCGCCAGGCATGTACTTGCCACCCGCTCGCAACTACCTGGTGAGTCCATCGAAGACTTCTGGCGGGCCCTAATTCCACTCGTCCGGGACTGTAACTGTCAGGACGTTACGGCCGCGGAACACGCAAATCTCCTCATGCGCGGTGCCTTCATGACGGAGATTGCGTCGGACCGCATCCGAGAACGATTATTGGAAGGGGCCACGCTCGAACTGGCGGAGACAAAAACCTTGGCGCTCTCCATGACGGTCGCATCCCGTAACGTACAATCGTACCCCTCCCGCCGCGCTGCCCACCCTTCTACTCCTTCCTACCCCTCCTGGACCCCGCCGACAACCTCCTCAGCCGGGGCCCTGCCTTCCCAATACGCCTGCGCCACATGCCGATCCACACATCCCGGGGGTCCCCGCTGCTACTTCTGTGGTCAGCAGAAGCACCACCGCCAACACTGTCCGGCCCGCACTGCAGTTTGTAAAGCCTGCAGTAAAAAGGGCCACTTCGCAGCGGTGTGCCAGGCCCACGCAGTCGCTACGATCATGCCCGCTATCGCCCCCTCCCCCACGCTAGATGCACAATGGGAGCCACCATCCTCTCCTCCCGGGTCCATGTGCAACCAATGGGTACAGCCACCTTGTCCCTTTTCGGCCACGTGCACCCCATGGGCGCCGCTACCTTGTCCCGACCCCGCAATGTGCACACCATGGGCGCCGCCATCTTGTTCCCCACAGGGTCTCCGGACAACCCGACATCGGAACCGCACACGCTCGCCACCCGAAGCATCCGATGGCTACCCGCAGCTCGCTTCAATGAAACTGGACCAATCTCGCCCGCACAACCTGGCCACCGCGTCGACGACGGTTAAAATCAACGGCCATGCGACCTCGTGCCTGCTGGACTCCGGGAGCACCGAAAGCTTCGTTCACCCAGATACGGTAAGGCGCTGCTCCCTCACGGTCCACCCTGCCAATCAAAGGACCTCCCTAGCCTCCGGATCCCACTCCGTCCAGATCCGAGATTTTTGTACAGTCACCCTCACGGTCCAGGGCGTAGAATTTAGTAACTTCCACCTCTATGTCCTTCCTAATCTCTGCGCTGCATTCCTGTTGGGCCTGGACTTCCAATGCAACCTCCAGAGCCTCACCCTCAAATTCGGTGGGCCCTTAGCCCCCCTTACCATTTGCGGCCTCGCGACCCTCAAGGTCGATTCCCCCTCCCTTTTTGCCAATCTAACTGCGGATTGCAAGCCCGTTGCCACTAGGAGCAGATAGTACAGCACCCAGGACAAGACCTTCATCAGGTCCGAAGTCCAGCGGCTGCTTAAGGAGGGTATTATCGAGGCCAGCAGCAGCCCCTGGAGAGCCCAAGTGGTAGTGTTTAAAACTGGGGAGAAACACAGGATGGTCGTGGACTACAGCCAGACCACCAATCGGTACACGCAGCTCGACGCGTACCCCCTCCCACGCATATCTGATATGGTCAATCAGATAGCGCCGTACCGGGTCTTCTCAACAATTGACCTGAAATCCGCCTACCACCAGCTCCCCATCAGGAAGTCGGACCGGCCATACACTGCCTTCGAGGCAGAATTTCGCCTCTACCACTTCCTTAAGGTCCCTTTCGGTGTCACAAATGGGGTCTCGGTCTTCCAAAGAGAGATGGACCGAATGGTCGACCAGTACGGTTTGCGGGCCACCTTTCCGTACGTAGATCATGTCACCATCTGCGGCCATGACCAGCAGGACCACGATGCCAACCTCAATAAATTCCTCCGCACTGCCACTCTTCTCAACCTGACCTACAACAAAGAGAAGTGTGTGTTCAGCACGACCCGGTTAGCCATTCTCGGCTATATAGTCCAAAACGGACTTCTCGGGCCCCACCCCGACCGCATGAGCCCCCTCATGGAACTTCCCCTCCCCCACTGCCCCAAGGCCCCCAAACGCTGCCTGGGGTTCTTCTCCGACTACGCTCAGTGGGTCCCAAACTATGCGGACAAGGCCCGGCCACTCATTCAGTCCACCCAATTCCCCCTTGCGGCTGAGGCACAACATTCTTTCGCCCACATCAGAGCAGACATCGCCAAGGCCGGGATGCGCGCAGTGGACGAGTCACTGCCTTTCCAAGTAGAAAGCGACGCTTCAGACGTCGCCCTTGCCGCCACCCTAAACCAGGCAGGCAGACCCGTGGCATTCTTTTCCCGCACTCTCCATGCCTCGGAAATTCGACACTCATCCGTCGAAAAGGAGGCCCAAGCTATCGTTGAAGCTGTGCGGCATTGGAGGCATTACCTGGCCAGTAAGAGATTCACTCTCCTTACGGACCAACAGTCGGTAGCCTTCATGTTCAATGTGACCTGTGATTTGGTGCCTTGAGATTGGAGGCATTGGAGTTCCGCTTTTAGCCTGTCCACACAGCGGTGCAAGATCAAAAGTGATAAAATCTTGCGGTGGAGAATCGTGCTCTCCACCTATAATTACGAGATCTTGTATCGCCCGGTAAACTCAACAGTACAGGGGCCTTACCGTAATACCCTCATATGCAGCATATACAATACAACAGTGGTGACTACCACACTCTCAGATGAAAATTTAAAGGAATCATTAATACAGCAAAACGATTTAAGTTTAAAAACTACCAGAGCAAAGTGCTTACAGCAAAAACAGAAAAAACAGCAGTACCGAGAGTTTCTAGAAAAAAAAAACACGGAGGAAATCCTCCACAAGGTGGAAGACATTAAAATGGTGGCCTCTACTCACAGGCATTCTTTTCCGGCTGCTGGCGCCCATTCCAGCATATCTGCGCATGCGCAGTATGCAAAGTTCCGAATCCAGCCAGAAGAGCGAGTTGCCCATGCGCGATCGCTGCCGACGCATGACGTCACGAACGTCATGACGTGTTACCGTTGTGGCAATGCCCACTTAAAAGGGAAATGTCCTGCATTTGGGAAAAGATGTCGAAAGTGCTCCAAAATGAATCATTTTGCCTCCCAGTGTCAGTCCACAGCAAAATATTATTGTCCAACGCAAAGACATGGAAACTTCAAGGTTCGCACAGTAGATGCAATGGACACTCAGACATTCGAAGAACATTTTTCCGACCACGAAGATTTCCATACGGCGTTGGAATCATAAATGCCACAGAGGAACCGCACGAGCTGACCACACAGCCTCAATACGTGCATACCATTGACTCCACAAGCGAACGGAGTGCCATAGAGCAAGTGAACAACTCCCCAATTACGTTCAAGCTTGACACGGGAGCATCCGCGAACGTGATGACAAGCAAAGATCTCGCATCCATCCCAGGGACACACGAGATGATACCTGCTGCATGCAAGTTAACAGACTACAATGGCAACCAGTTCACCTTGAGGGGATCATGCCACCTACAAGTAGTCAATAAGAAAGTCACGAAAGGACTACGCTTTGAGATCGTGGACGACAAACGAACTGTTAGGTGCTCAAGCCTGCAAGGATTTGCAGCTGATACAGAGGATTTTCATGAACACGATTGATTCATCACGATTAGCCAATGCCATCCAGCTGCTCCTCAGTGAGTACCCTGATGTCTTTTGTCGCATGGGTACGTTACCCTACAAGTACAAAATCCTGCTCAAAGACGATGCAACACCGGTCATTCATGCACCAAGGAGGGTACCAGCTCCGTTGCAGGATAGGCTAAAAGCGGAACTCCAATACCTCCAATCTCAAGGCATCATATCACAGGTCACACAGCCGACTGACTGGGTCAGCTTGTTGGTATGTGTCAAGAAGCCATCTGGTGAACTCAAAATCTGTTTAGATCCCAAAGATTTGAACAAAAACATTCGCAGGGAACACTACCCCATCCCCAAGCAAGAGGAGATAACGAGTGAAATGGCGAAGGCTCGCATATTCACCAAACTTGATGCCTCACAAGGCTTCTGGCAGATGCAGCTCGATGATTCCAGCTGACTGCTGTGTACCTTCAACACACCGTTTGAACGATACTGCTATAATCGTATGCCTTTCGGGATTATCTCTGCATCCGAAATATTTCACAGAATCATGGAGCAGATGACAGAGGGCATTGACGGCGTCCACGTATATGTTGATGATATCATAATATGGTCAACGACAGAGGAAGACCACATTGCTCGGTTAAAGCAAGTCTTCAAAAGAATCCACCAATTTGGGCTGAAGCTCAACCGATCCAAGTGCACCATTGCACGTTCATCTCTGACCTTCCTGGGTGACATGCTATAGAGCATGGGGTGAAGCTGGACACTGAGAAGATTGCAGCAATTCAGAACATGCAGCGGCCACGTGACAAGAAAGCGGTGCTCAGGTTTCTTGCATTCATCATCTTCCTAGGCAAGTTTGTATCGAACCCAGCAGCACGGACGACAGCATTACGAAATGTGATAAGGAAGGACACAAAGTGTGACTGGAGTCCATGCCATCAAGACGAGTGGGTGGGTCTGAAGCACCAATTGATGGCAGCTCCAACGCTGGCATTCTTCGACCCTCCAAAACCCACAAAGATCTCCACTGACGCCAGTCAACATGGAATTGGTGCGGTGCTACTTCAACAGAATGACCAGTCGGACTGGGTCCCAGTGGCTTACGCTTCTACAGCGATGATTGCCACGGAGTGCAGGTATGCACAGGTAGAGAAGGAGTGCCTGGGATTGATCACAGGTATAACAAAATTCCACCACTATGTGTATGGCCTTCCCACATTTCTAGTGGAGACTAATCATAGGCCACTGGTCAACATTATCAACAAAAATCTCAATGACATCACGACACGCCTACAACGCATGATGATGAAGTTGAGGAGGTACGACTTCACGCTGGTCTACACTCCAGGGAAGGACATAATGATCGCTGACACCTTGTCCTGAGCCATTGATGCTAACAGTACACCTCCGGCATCCATTAACGATGTAGAAGCTCATGCACAGTTGTGCAGAGAGACACTCCCAGCACGGAGTGCAGCAAATTCGTCAGGCAACACGAGAACATGCGACCCTGCTCCAGGTCATGCACAACCTTCAGCATGGCTGGCCAAGAGGGCGGTGCCCCCAGTTCCAAAACATCGAAACTGAACTATCCGTGGTGGATGGCATCATACTGCGAAATGACAGAATCATCACTCCACTGGCGCTCCTGGAGGACATGCTCCGCAGGATTCATGAGGGACACCTTGGTGTCGAGAAGTGCAAAAGAAAAGCATGGCAATCCATGTACTGGCCTGGAATAAACGAGGATATAACAAACGTGGTGCTCACATGTGACACGTGTCAAAAACATCGACCGGCACAATGCAAGGAGCCACTCCGACACAATGAGATGGCTATGTCACCGTGGGACAAAGTTGGTATTGACTTGTTTCATTCCATGGGTCGACACTAGGTTCTTCTCATCGATTATTACTCCAACTTTCCGGAAGTAATGAAACTCCCAGATCTCACATCGGTGTCAGTTATCAAAGCCTGCAAGGAAACCTTCTCGAGGCATGGCATCCTACAAACGGTCATGTCTGACAATGGTCCTTGCTTTGCAAGCAGGGATTGGATGGAATTCTCCAAGCTTCAAGCACGTGACATCAAGTCCACACTTTCCTCAATTGAACGGCAGGGTGGAGAAAGGTGTACACATTATTAAGCAACTGCTCAGCAAGGCCACTGACTTGAATTCCGACACACACTTGGCTCTATTATCATATCGTTCATCACCATTGAGCTCAGGGCTGTCACCGGCTCAAATGCTCTTCAATCGAGATGTGAGGACAATGCTATCGGCGTTCCACTTCACCGATCCAGATCACTCGCAAATGCTGGACGAGTTGTGTCACCAACGTCACATACAAAAGTAGCACTATGACCGACATGCGAAAGTGCTGCATCCGTTAGCAATCACGACCTGGTTAAACTGCGACACCCTGGTGGAGGATGGTCTAATATGGCAATGATGCTCCGACAAGTATCACCACGATCGTAAATTGTGAAGTCTGATGATGGTATGCTGTTTCGACGCAATCGACGAGACCTGCTGAAGGTTCCACCTCATCAACCTGTATTTCCGACGTTGGATCTGCAGGACGCTATCATGTGACATCCCGGGACACCAGCAGCTGGTGCCCAGCTGGACGTAAAAACCTCAGGGTTTCCATGCCCACTCAGGAGGTCTACCCGAATCAGACGTGCACCCAGCCGTCTGAACTTGTGAACATGGGACTAATAAAATCATTGCTCTCTGTTCTGTATTTGTGCATGAAACTAACTGTGCTTGTTCCATTTTAGTTACAGCTCTGCAACTATTAAAAAAAAGTGAAAAAGGGAGCTGTAGTGATCTTTACATGGGTATGTGCAGAAGGGGCTGATGGGACATAGAAAGACCATTATGGGGCAGCACTGGCGGGTATAAAGGGGGAAGCAAGCAGCCCTCAAGCCTCTTTGGCTGATTAGACTGTGAGGAGAACAAAGGCAGAGATTTAGCTCAGGGCTGCTAGTGTGGCCAGGCCTAGTTGTAGTGTATAGAAAAGTTGTAACCTTCTACTAGTACAGTTCTTGAAGTACGAGTTATTTAAGTTGTGTTACTCAATAAACTTTAGTAAAACTTCTGGACGACTTCGAGCCTTCTTCCGAAAGCCTTTGCTGTAACTGAATTGAGTAGCACATGTTACCTACCATACAGGTAACAAAACATGTGCTAGCACTAATTGCCCATCCTTAACTGCTGTTGAACAGGTTGTAATGAGCTGCATTTTTGAACTGCAGATAAAGCTACAGTGCTGTTGGGGAGGATAAATTTGGTTCGTATCTCAGTGCACCCTGTCCGGTTTACTTTGGGAAAGGAAATTCAGGGCAGAATCCCGGGGCTGTTTAGCACAGGGCTAAATCGCTGGCTTTGAAAGCAGACCAAGGCAGACCAGCAGCACGGTTCGATTCCCTTAACAGCCTCCCCAAACAGGCGCCGGAATGTGGCGACTAGGGGCTTTTCACAGTAACTTCATTTGAAGCCTACTTGTGACAACAAGCGATTTTCATTTCATATAGAACAGGAAGGCCGCCCATTTTTAAAATCCCACTCCCAGTTCAGGTCCATGGATCAACAGTCCACTGACCAAATCTTGGATGATCCTTCAGTACAACTCACAGCCAAGGTGAGAACTGGAACACTCTGAGATTGAATGTTTGTCGAAAATTTTAAAAGCCAAACATTTTAAAGCAGTTTGAAGGAGCAAAGCAAATAGACTGGACTCTGATCGGCAATAATGAGGCATTAAACTGACCTGTTTAGATGAATAATGAAGGGTTAGCATTTACCATGTTAATTTGCCGCTTAAATATATCTTGTGTGTAAACCACAAAACTGCAATTAAATATTACGAACAGCAATCTTTCTTTGCAATTAATGGAGGAATGTGGGTTGCTGAAAACAATATTTAAATGGAATAGACTGCATTTTTGTTACATTCTTGAGGTTCAACTTGTCCTTAATTCATATTTGCAGGCAGTTTTGTTTTACATTCTTCCTGTCTGCTCAACCCATGCACAGCACTTTTGCCTTCAAGGGCAATCTGCTCCTTTGATTCACATTAAAAGATGCATCGAAGTTTCCACTACCCCGTGCAGAATGGAGTCAGCATTACAATTTCGAATTGCACAGCATTATAATTTAATAATATCGCCAGCATAAAAACAGGCCATGGCGGTGCTCATGTTTATGTTCTACAGAAGCCTCCTTCCACCTTATTTCATCGCACCCCACCAATATATCATAATGCTGCCAAACAGGCCGAATGGCAACCTGCAAATCCTTCCAACACGCCAATGGCTGATGGTAAGAGCGGGAGAAACCCCTGGTCAGCCACGCTTGATGTGGAGTTACATCCCTCAAGCTATAACTCGGCAACAGACGAGAAACCTATTCCAGGAATTACTAACTATGGAAAAAGATGAAAGCCTGCCTTATGGCACCATTAGGTGTGGGAAGAGAATTGGAACTTTATGTAGAATCCCCACAGTGCAGAAGGAGGCCATTTATCTCAACCCTCCTAGGCCCACTCCTCCACCGTAACCCTGTGTATTGATCATGGCCAATCCACCTAACCTGCACATCTTTGGACTGTGGAAGTAAACCGGAGCACCCAGAGGAAACCCACGCAAACACGGGGAGAATGTGTATCGTTTTTAGTTGTACACTTCGTAGCTGGTAACCATGATAGAGAAATAACTCTCGGCGGAACTTAATCCAGGCAATGGGGGTCTCGTCTGCTGGCTGGAAAGTTGATGAGAGTCTTGTATGTTCTCCAAATGTAGCAATGGGTACCCACATGGGTCCTAGCTACGCTTGCCTTTTAATGGGGTATGTGGAACATTCCTTGTTCTAGGCCTACCCGGGTAACCTCCCACAACTCCTTTACCGGTACATTGATGACTATTTTGGTGCCGCTTCATGCTCTCATCTGGACCAGGAAAAAGTCATCAACTTCGCTTCCAGTTTCCACCTCTCCATCACTTCCACCTGGTCCATCCCAGATACTTCCCTTCCCTTCCTTGACCTTTCTGACTCCATTCCCGGCAATAGATCTCTAGTAATATACAATACAAGCCCACTGACTCCCACAGCTATCTGGACTACAGCTCTTCGCACCCTACACCCTGTAAGGACTTCATCCCTTTCTCTCAACTCCTTCGCCTCCATCGCATTTGTTCTGATGATGCCACTTTCCAAAATGGTGCTTCGAAAATCATAGAATTTACAGTGCAGAAGGAGGCCATTCGGCCCATCGAGTCTGCACCGGCTCTTGGAAAGAGCACCCTACCCAAGTTCAGCACCTCCACCCTATCCCCATAACCCAGTAACCTCACCCAACACTAAGGGCAATTTTGGACACTAAGGGCAATTTATCATGACCAATCCACCTAACCCGCACATCTTTGGACTGTGGGAGGAAACCGGAGCACCCGGAGGAAACCCATGCACACACGGGGAGGATGTGCAGATTCCACACAGACAGTGACCCAAGCCGGAATCAAACCTGGGACCCTGGAGCTGTGAAGCAATTGTGCTATCCAAAATGTGTTCCTTCTTCCTCAACCGTGATTTCCCACCTACAGTTGTGGACAGGGCCCTCAACAGTGTGCGGTCCATCTCCCGCGTCACTACCCTCGCCCCCTCCACTCCCTCCCAGAACAAGGATAGAGTGCCTCCCATGTCACATTTCACCCCACCAGCCTCATAATCCTCTGTCATAATCACTCCAGCGTGATGCCACCACCAAAAACATCTTTCCTTCACTCCCTCTGTCAGCATTCCACAGAGACCGTTCCCTCTGAGATAATCTAGTCCACTCCTCCACACCTCTCCCATCACCCATGGCACCTTCCCATGCAATTGCAGAAGGTGTAACAGTGGTGGCAGAATGCAGCTATTAAGTGGCATAAGCTGCCCACACAAGGAGCTTAGTTGGTGTTGGGCTGAAAGGCTGGACATGAGCCTTCCCATCAGCATCTAATTCAGGCCAGAGATAGGAAGGAGATAGGTTCCCCGCCCAGTACTCCCAGCCAAGTAAATTCCCCCACCACCTCCAAACTCACCAAGGGAGAGGGCATTAAATTCCACCCTTGGTTCAGAAATTTTCCAGCACCGTCTTCAATTGTAACGCAAAACAGTAAAAATTTTCTCCGATGATTACCACATTGTAAAATTCCATTTTAACCTCTGGGAGTATAGTGGTTCACTCCCGTGGTCCAACACAATAGGATATGTAGACCAGGATTCTCCGAGCCTCCGTGCCTAAATCGCGCTTGGCGTGGGGACGGAGAATGAGGCCTCAGACCCGCGATCGGGTCCGACGCTGTGACGCGATTCTCCGGCGACGTGGTGCTGGTCGAGGGCCGTTGAAAGAGGCCCCTGCGACGATTCTCCGCGGTTGACTGGTGGAGTGCCCACCGGCGTGGTTCTAACATGGTCCCACCTGGCGGGAGCTCGGACTCGCAGCCACGGTGGCCGTCCTGGCGAGGGTGGGAGGGGGATCAGACTCCGGGGGAGCCTCCACGACAGCCAGGCCCGCGATCGGGGGCTACCGATCGGCGGGCGCGCGTGATCCGGGGGGGCCTACCTTCTTCCGCGCCGTCACGCAGTGTGGCTCCGCCATGTTGCGCGGGCCCGGCATGGAAGCGGCCGCAGTGCAGGGCCGCGTATCGGCGCTGGAGCGGTGTGGAGCACTCTGGTGCCGTGCTGGCCCCCTGTGGGCTTCAGAATCGCTGGGCCAAGAGGCCCGTTGACGCCGGCATGAAACACTCCGGTGTTTACGCCAGTGTCAACACTTAGCCGCGTTTTTTCAGAATCCCGGCCCTAATCTATGTTGGCCTGGATTGTAACCCACAGCATGTGAGCTCATTTTTGAAAAAAATCATTCAGTGTATGTGGGCATTACTGGCTTGGGCAGCATTCATTGCCCATCCCTAATTGTCCATGGGAACATAGAACATACAGTGCAGAAGGAGGCCATTCAACCCATCGAGTCTGCACCGACCCACTTAAGCTCTCACTTCCACCTACCCTATCCCCGTAACCCAATAACCCCGCCTAACCTTTTTTTGGACACTAAAGGTAATTTAGCATGGCCAATCCACCTAACCTGCATGTCTTTTGGACTGTGGGAGGAATCTGGAGCACCCGGATGAAACCCACGCAGACAATGTGCATACTCCACACAGATAGTGGCCCAACGGGGAATCGAACCTGGGACCCTGGTGCTGTGAAACCACAGTGCTAGCCACTTGTGCTACCGTGCTGTCCAACGAAGATGGCAGTGAGTTGCCTATTTGAAGTGCTGCAGTCTATGTACAATGTTCAGCACCAGTCGTGACTCCTCAGATACTGAAGCTGTCCATTTCCAAATGCATCAAGGTCTGGATACTATCCAAAGAGGTCGCTCCAGGCTTTTGGCACAGCGACAGTGAAGGAATGTCGATATATTTTCAAGTCAGGATGCTGAGTGGCTTGGAGGGGTACTTCCAGGCAGTGATGCTCCCATGCAGCTGCTGCCCTTGTCATTCTAGATGGTAGTGCTCGTGGGTTTGGAAGGTGCTGTCAAAGGAGTCTTAGTGAGTTCCTGCAGTGTATCTTGTAGATTGTGTACACTGCTGCTACTGTGCTTCAGTGGTGGAGGGAATGAATGTTTGTGGCAGGGCTACTTTGTCTTCGATGGTGTCAGTGTCAGGTTTCTTGAGTATTGTTGGAGCTGCACTCATTCAGGCAAAGGGAGATTATTCCATCATATTCCTGACTTTGCTTGTAGATTTCAGACAGACATTGGGGAGTCAGAAGGTGAATTGTTCACCACAGGATTCCTCATATCTTACCTGCTCTTGTAGCCACAGTATTTATATGGCTAGTCCAGATGAGTTTCTGGCCAATGGTGTTGATAGTGCGGGACAGTGATGGTAATGTCATTGAATGTCAAGGGACGATGATTAGATTCTCTCTTGTTGGGGATGGTCACTGACTGGTACTTGTGTGGCATGAATGTTACTTGCCACTTGTCAGCCCACGCCTGGATACTGTCTAGGTCCTCTTCCATTTGGACAAGGACTGTTTTAGTATCTGAGGAGTCACGATACTGAGGCTGCACATTGTTCAATCATCAGCGAACATCCCCATTTCTGTCCTAATGGAAGGAAGATAATTGGTGAAGTAGCTGAAGATGGTTGGGACACCCATGGGACTCCTGCAGTGGTGTCCTGGATCTGGGTTGACTGCTGTCCAACAACCGCAACCATCATCCTTTGTGCTAGATATGACTCCAACCAGCAGAGAGTTTCCCCCTCATTCCCATTGTCTTCAGTTTTGTGCTACATTTGGTCAAATGTGGCCTTGACATCAAGGACAGCCACTCTCACCTCACCTCTAGAGTTCAGCTCTTTTGTTCATGTTTGAACCAAGGCTGCAATGAGGTCAGGAGCTGAATGGCTCTGGCAGAACACAAATTGAGCGTCAGTGAACAGGTTATTGCTGAGTAAGTGCCACTTGATAGCACTGTTGCTGACCCTTTTCATCACTTTACTGATGATGGAGAGTAGACTGGCCGGGTAGATGCCAGTGTTGTAGCTGTACTGGAAAAGTTTAGCTCAGGGTATGGCATGAACTGGAACACAAGTCTTCAGTACTATTGCCGGGATATTGTCAGGGCCCACAGGCTTTCCGGTATCCAGCGCCTTTAGCTGTTTCAAGATATCACGTGCGGTGAATCAAATTGGCTGAAGGCTGTGATCCTGGGGACCTCTGGAAGAGACTTTTCCTCTTATGCCACTGTTTCTTTTACCAGTCAGTTTGCAAAAACCTGGAAGCGGTCAGATTGTTGTAAAGATACAATTAGTTTATCAATATCCCTTAATAAAGGAAATCTGTCCTGCCTAGGTCTGCCGAATTGTGACTGCAGTCCAGCATGTGACATGGACCCACGTGTGGTGTGCACGTGACATGGACCAGCAAACCCCTCAGTCATATTGAATCATGACAGAAATTCACCCACTATGGCATTTATTGCCCTGTCTCATGGGCAATAAATGCCATCCTTATTCCAAGAGCCAATTAAGCAAATTGGTTTGAACATTGCTGAAAAGAGATATGTTGCTGAAGCTTTTTGTCTTGGACTCAACAGGACAAACACAAGAATGCCAAATTTCAAATCATCGCAACAGTTTATACTACAAGAGAAAAGGGCTGATTAGGCAAATTAACTCTGATTGGCTGAGGCATTGCCATAGCGAGAGCAACGTGGCTCATTTATGAATAACATGTTACGGATTACATTCATACGCAGGGTCACATTCTCTGCAAACAAAAGGAATATGTTCAAGCTTTACATGTTTTTGAATTACCTGGGACATTGAAGAGCTTCTCATTTCCTGTTGTTTTCACCATGGCAATGCCTAAGCCAATGAAAATTTTACATCAGTGAAGTTCTTTATTTGAAAGACCAATGCAGGAAATGAGGCAGTCAATTTGTGTCCAGCAAGTTCCCTCAAACAGAAATGTAATCATGACCAGATAATCTGTTTTAATGATTTTGATTGAGGGACAAGTACGGGCCAGAGAAGTTCTAACTCCCAAACTTTTTACACCAGGAGTCAGGAGATGGGGCCTCGGCTTAACAAAGAAAAAAGAACAAAGAAAAGTACAGCACAGGAACAGGCACTTCGGCCCTCCAAGCCTGCACCGACCATGCTGCTCGTCTAAACTAAATTTTTCTACACTTCCAGGGTCCGTATCCCTCTATTCCCATTTCATTCATGTATTTGTCAAGATGCTCCTTAAACGTCACTATCGTCCCTGCTTCCACCACCTCCTCCGGCAGCGAGTTCCAGGCACCCACTACCCTCTGTGTAAAACACTTGCCTCGTACATCTCCTCTAAACCTTGCCCCTCGCACCTAAACCCATGCCCCCTAGTAATTGACCCCTCTACCCTGGGAAAACGTCTCTGACTATCCACCCTGATATGCCCCTCATAATTTTGTAGACCGCTATCAGGTCGCCCCTCAACCTCCGAGGTTCCAGTGAGAACAAACCGAGTTTATTCAACCGCTCCTCATAGCTAATGCCCTCCAAACCAGGCAACATCCTGGTAAATCTCTTCTGCACCCTCTCTAAAGCCTCCACATCCTTCTGGTAGTGTGGTGACCAGAATTGAACACTATACTCCAAGTGTGGCCTAACTAAGGTTCTATACAGCTGCAACATGACTTGCCAATTCTTATACTCAATGCCCCGCCAATGAAGGCAAGCATGCCGTATGCCTTCTTGACTACCTTCTCCACCAGTGTTACCCCTTTCAGTGACCTGGGGACCTGTACACCTAGGTCTCTCTGACTATCAATACTCTTGAGGGTTCTACCATTCACTGTATAGTCCCTACCTGCATTAGACCTTCCAAAATGCATTACCTCACATTTGTCCGGATTAAACTCCATCTGCCATCTCTCCGCCCAAGTCTCCAAACAATCTAAATCCTGCTGTATCCTCTGACAGTCCTCATCGCTATCGGCAATTTCACCAATCTTTGTGTCGCCCGCAAACTTACTAATCAGACAAGTTACATTTTCCTCCAAATCATTTATATATGCTACGAACAGCAAAGGTCCCAGCAATGATCCCTGCGGTACACCACTAGTCACAGCCCTCCAATCAGAAAAGCTAACATCCCATCTGAAAGACCGCACCTCGAACAGTGCAGCACTCCCTCAGTCCTGCCATGTTTTTTACGTTACCTGTGTCAGACCTCGACAAAAAAATCAGTTTCCCTTGGTTGGAGCATTTTCCCTTAAATACGAATGTGGTTATAACCAAGCATTTGCTCTTTCAACCTAACCCATAACATGCAACGAGCTTCCAATATAATTGGGTTGGGAACATTTGATCATTTATTAAAAATTAGATTTCTTTATCAATCAGTTGATGACAAAAACAATTGACGTCGCACCTACCCCCTCCCCCAACCCCCTCCACCTAAAGTCATGATAAATGCCCTCAACATCATGGCTACTCTGCAGATTGAAATTAAGTTCCGAATATGCAGCATTGATGTCTGTGCAACTTCAAAATGATATAGTGCAAATGTATTTTATTGATAAAGAGGTTGTGAGTGAAGGACTTGAAAAATTGCTGTGAGTAATCCTTCCCATTCCAACTCTCAGCACTAACATAAAGAGTTTTTATTTCCCTGACTTCATGGGTAAAGAAGAAACCATGCAGTTAAACCTTCATACAGATACTCTGAGGAAATCCCTGGTGGGTATCTATAATTGCAACTGATTGAACCAAACTGGCAAATATGTCCAGAAATATGCGCGGTAATTGCATCTGTTTAATAAAACTGTTGGCTTTGTTAAAATCGGAGCAGCATAAATAACTTCAGGCACTAGTCAACTGTTACCTTTAAGGCAGTTCCTTATCATTTTATGCAGTTTAGGTTAAATTAAAATGAATAACTAGTTCTGCAGGAGTGTCATCGCAGCCTGACAAATCACCCACAGTCACACATCAGTCCACAGTTGTGGAATGTGATGGCAGCCATTCGGCCACGGTTAAATTATTGGCTCGTTGTTTGCTTCTCCACCACAAAAAAGTGCACTACAAAATATACTTCAAATGAATCTCCATTTGAATATAAGGCAAAGCACACATGAACCAGTAATCGAAATGTGTTCTATGCACTTGGGGAAATGGTCATCATTTTCAATGACCATTGTGTTGGGTCTGTACCTATCTGGTGGAAGGCAGTGTACCGCAGTCAAACACGTTGTCAATGTATCATTGTGGTGAATGTTAAGGAACGAGGAACAATCAATTCAGGATTGTGGACATAAGCTGGATCTTCTTCTGTGACCAGATATTGTGCCATGTAAAAGAAGCACTTTTGAAGTGATCTCATTATTGTAATATAGGAAATGAAACAGCCAATTTGTGCACACAAACATTCTGGCTGGGATTTTCAGCAACCCTCCCACCCCCACCCCACCCACGGTGGGATTTCTCACAGCAGATTAGGCAAGCCATTGGCCGGCAGTGGGTTCTACCACAGTCCCGCCAAGGCCTATGGCCTTTTGTGTGGCGCACCCATTCTGCTGCCAGAGAACCAGCAAGGGGTGAACTTCAGCGAGACTGAAAGATCCCAATCTCTGTTTTTTGTGATATTGATTGAAAGACAGATATTGGCCGGGACACCAGGGGAGAACTCTCCTGCAAACCTGACTGGGATTAGCAACTGCAACGCAGAATAAGGATTGATTCTGTAATCTTCTAGCCCAAGCAGCAGAGTAAATTTAGAAACTTTGCCATTCAGGGAGAACAGTCCCTTTTTCACTATTTCTCTCTCCCCCTCTGCCCATTTCTCCCTCTGCCTTTCAGAGTTGCCAGCTGTGTCTCAGTGGTAGCATTTTTGCCTCTAATAAGAAGGTTCAATACTTGAAGATAAAACCCAGGTCGATGCTCCAGTGCAGTATTGGATTCGGATTTAGATTTATTGTCACATGTACCAAGGTACAGTGAAAAGCTTTGTTCTGCATACAGTCCATACATTAACAATATAGGACATATGATAAATGCACAATGTAAATACATAGGTTCAAGCATCGGTTGAGCATAAGGAGTGTAGTACTACTCAGTAGAGAAGATGCATGGAGAGATCAGTTCAGTCCATAAGAGGGTTGTTTAGGAGTCTGGTAACAGCGGGGAAGAAGCTGTTTTTGAATCTGTTAGTGCGTGTTCTCAGACTTTTGTACCTCCTGCCTGATGGAAGAGGTTGGAAGAGAGAATAACTCGGATGGGGTGGTCTTTGATTATGCTTCCCACTTTCCCAAGGTAGCGGGAGGTGTAGACAGAGTCATTGGATGGAAGGCGGGTTTGTGTGGTGGGCTGGGCTGTGTTCACGACTCTGTAGTTTCTTATGGAGGGAGTGCCTTCTTTCAGATGAGATGCTAGACCAAGGTGCTGTCTGCTCTCTTAGAAGGCCATAAGAAATCCCATGGCACTACTTGAAGAACATAGAACATAGAACAATACAGCGCAGTACAGGCCCTTCGGCCCACGATGTTAAACCGAAACAAAAGCCATCTAACCTACACTATACCATTATCATCCATATGTTTATCCAATAAACTTTTAAATGCCCTCAATGTTGGCGAGTTCACTACTGTAGCAGGTAGGGCATTCCACGGCCTCACTACTCTTTGCGTAAAGAACCTACCCCTGACCTCTGTCCTATATCTATTACCCCTCAGTTTAAGGCTATGTCCCCTCGTGCTAGCCATTTCCATCCGCGGGAGAAGGCTCTCACTGTCCACCCTATCTATCCCTCTGATCATTTTATATGCCTCTATTAAGTCTCCTCTTAACCTTCTTCTCTCTAACGAAAACAACCTCAAGTCCATCAGCCTTTCCTCATAAGATTTTCCCTCCATACCAGGCAACATCCTGGTAAATCTCCTCTGCACCCGTTCCAAAGCCTCCACGTCCTTCCTATAATGCGGTGACCAGAACTGTACACAATACTCCAAATGCGGCCGTACCAGAGTTCTGTACAGCTGCAACATGACCTCCTGACTCCGGAACTCAATCCCTCTACCAATAAAGGTCAACACTCCATAGGCCTTCTTCACGACCCTATCAACCTGGATGGCAACTTTCAGGGATCTATGTACATGGACACCTAGATCCCTCTGCTCATCCACACTTTCAAGAACTTTTCCATTAGCCAAATATTCCACATTCCTGTTTTTCCTTCCAAAGTGAATCACCTCACACTTCTCTACATTAAACTCCATTTGCCACCTCTCAGCCCAGCACTGCAGCTTATCTATATCCCCCTGTAACCTGCTACTTCCTTCCACACTATCGACAACACCACCGACTTTAGTATCGTCTGCAAATTTACTCACCCACCCTTCTGCGCCTTCCTCTAGGTCATTGATAAAAATGACAAACAGCAACGGCCCCAGAACAGATCCTTGTGGTACTCCACTTGTGACAGAACTCCATTCTGAACATTTCCCATCAACCACCACCCTCTGTCTTCTTTCAGCTAGCCAATTTCTGATCCACATCTCTAAATCACCCTCAATCCCCAGCCTCCGTATTTTCTCCAATAGCCTACCGTGGGGAACCTTATCAAACGCTTTGCTGAAATCCATATACACCACATCAACTGCTCTACCCTCGTCTACCTGTTCAGTCACCTTCTCAAAGAAAAAGAAGAGCTGGGCAGTTCTCTTTGATGTCCCTGATAATATTTATCCCTTAATCAACATGACTAAATTAAATGCCAAGGCCATTATCTCAATGCTGTTCGTGGGAACTTGATTGCTGTGTTTTCAAAATTACAATATTGACTACACTTCTGCATAGCACTTTATTGACTGAAAAGCACTTTGGCGTATTCTGGGGTTGTGAAAGGTGCTAGATAAATGCAAGTCCACCTGTTTACTTCTCTCTTCTCCTCCCCCTCCCAATACATAAGAGCTATATTAGGATGCTAGTATACTGGCCACGGGGCCTGATTAGCTCTGCAAGCATGTGAATCAGAATAACCTCAGCAATTTGGGTTTGATTCCCCTTCTAGCTGTGGTCGACTTGGGACCTGACTCCTCGCCCTATCCCTGACAGTGGAAGGCAATAGCAAATCACCACTGCCAAGAGAGTGGCTCAGGGTGAAGCACCATCAAGAAGATGAGCCAAGGACGTGCCTTCAGACAAAGCACATTTACCATAACAGTCTGGGTATCTTTCAGTTACCAATCTTGGCAGGACTCCAAATGCAGTCCTGATATTTTCAACGTCAGAAAAGATTTCGTGACTGTCATAATATACACCAGTATATCATGGTGCAGACACACACACTGATGGACACACTGTAAGACCAATCAACACACACAACGCAGCCAATCACCAGTTAGAGCACACTCACTATAAAGACAGAGGGCATCAGTTTTCCCGCTCATTCGGGATGCAGCCTCTCAGAAGGACAGAGCTTACAGCTTACAGCACAGATCTTCACCATGTGCTGAGTGCATAGACTGGTTCGGATAGGCATAGGTCTTTAGTTTAATCTAACATCGTGTTAACCCACAGTGAAAATATGTTCAACAGTTTCTAGCTTAATAAAATAGTGTTGTTCTATTTTAAGTGTTGGTAGCCTGTATGTGTTCCACGGATCCAAAGCACCCAACACATCAGTGACCTCAAGCATGAACTAAATTTCCTCATTGTGCTTTGCTTCAGGAAGTTTCATCATAAGAAACCATTGGTCTACTCACTTCCTACGTTAAAAATACAGCAAGTGTTCACTTTTGGAGTTGATCAGACTGTATTATCTTGCAACTCATCTTTGGAGTAATGGACATCAGCTTTTAAAATTGATGTTCATGAGCGAAAGTCCTTTTAGAAATTGATTTTTTTTGCAATTCTGAGTGCACTCCCTTTTAATAATTCAAAAATATGACATGTGGGGGGCCTTTCTGAATGCATCAAAATGCGATGTTGTGCTGGATTTGCTGAAACAGCTGTCTGTGGCAACACTCACATCCTCGGCTGAGTGACTGCACAGGGATTTTTGCAAGCCGGCACACTCCTTTTAACTGTACGGGCAGATGCACACCAAATGATACGTTCCCCGACAAGCAGCTGTTGTTATACAAGCAAGTGCAGGCAGCAACATCAGAAACAACAAGCTGGCGCCCCCCCCCCCCCCCCCCCCGGAAGATTACGTCTCTCAGCGCATCGCCTTTTGGCAAGCAAAGCTAAGTGCTCGAAGTCATGTCCCTTTTAGTTGTGTAACACAGAAATGCGAGAGAAATTCCCACCACTGATATATCTTTTCACATGCAGAAGCTGCAGTGAAGCATAAAACTTGTTCTGCCGACACTAATGACCAAAAACAATACGACTGGTCCATGTCTTTCCGTGTTTTTATCTCTCTTTCTGTTTCCACCACAGTTTATTGAAATGTATATAATTATCTTCAGCCTTATTGGAGCAATATGCCAGACAGCACCTTCTGCGCGTTGCCCGCTGAGGTGACAGGTTGTGAGCACACACAGTATCACACTTCTCAAGCAGGACAGGAATGCTGCAGAAGATAGATTTCGTCATATTCACCAGCTTTGTGTGTGCCAACACTGCCCCCATCGTAAAATAAGAGGAACATCACCGTGCTGTCTCTCACAGTTCTGTTTCACTGTTTTCTTGACTCTGTCGAATAGGCGTTTCGGAATTGAGCACAACAAAGCAAGAAGCCACAGTTATTTCTAACAGCCTCTTTTAGTTTAAAGGACTTACTGAAACTAGCAATGAATGGTGGCATTTTTCGCAGTATGTTGAATAACTCGTGTAAGCAGTAAGCACGCTGAGGTCCATTATAGCCCAGCCAAGTGCAGGAACTCAGAGTTCTGCGGCGAATAACTCATCTCCAAACTCTTCAAATTCTATCCACCATCTATAAGGCATAAGACAGGAGTGCGATGGAATAAACTTCGCTTGTTAGGATGTGTGCAGCTCCAGCAACATTCAAGAAGCTTGAGAGCATCCAGGACAAAGCAGTCTGCTGGATTGACATCCCATCCACAACATCTAAGATACACACCCTCCATCACCAATGCACAGAGGCAGTAGTGTGTACTGATGTGTTGGGTGTTCTGGATCTGTGGAACACATACAGGCCACCAACACTTAAAATAGTGCAGCACTATTTTATGAAGTGAGAAACTGTTGAACATACTTTCACTGTGGGTGAACACGATGTTAGATTAAACTAAAGACCTATGCCTATCCTAACCAGAGGCTGCATTCCAAATGAGCGGGAACTCGGATGCCCTCTGTCTATATAGTGAGTGCGCTCTAACTGGTGATTGGCTGCGGTGTTGTGTGTGTTGATTGGTCCCACTGTGTGTCAATCAGTGTGTGTGTCTGCACCATGATATACTGGTGTATATCATGACATCCCTCTTTTATAAAAGAATGTATGGGTGTGGCAATAAATAATGTATGGTGAGAATGTTCCTAACTACGTGTGGGGTGCGAAGACATATTTACAGGACTACGTACATGAAAACTGAGCTATTTACATGGGAAGGTGCCTGGTGCAGAGAAGCAGTATGCAACAAGAATAACGAGATCAACACTGTATACAAACCAGAGAAACGATCAAACAAAGCAATGAAACAATCCAGAGAGTCTAGAAGTCGGCAAAGTTCATAAATTTAGTCTCTGAGGTGAGCGACGAATTCTGGTTGACCGCCTCAAGGGTGGGTCAAGAGCTGCCGGTTCAGGAGCGGGCTGGACTGCGTCAGAGTCAGGGGGAGGCAGAGTGACAGGGAGCTCTGCATAGCCCGTGGCAGGGTCAGCAGGAGGGCGAGGCGACACTGGAGGATCACGTGGCGAGCGTGGAACGAGACGAAGAGCGAGTCGATTGCGGCGCAGAATAGAGCCATCCGGTAGACGAACCAGGAACAAGCGGGGTCCACCTGCCAAAGGACAACAGCGGTTGCAGACCAGCCACCATCCGGACGATGGACGCGGACGTTGTCATCTGGAGCCAGAGCAGGGACATCAGCTGCACGGGAGTCATGAGCCACCTTGTGCTGTGCACGAGACAGCTGCATCCGGCGAAGGACCGGAACGTGGTCGAGGTCTGGGACATGGATGGACGGCACCGTCGTCCTCAGGGTATGGCCCATGAGTAACTGGGCTGGTGACAGGCCAGTGGACAGCGGGTCGGAGCAATAGGCCAGCAAGGCAAGGTGGAAATTGGACCCAGCATAGGCAGCCTTGCATAGGAGCAGTTTGACTATATGTACTCCCTTCTCCGCTTTGCCGTTGGATTGGGGGTACAGTGGACTGGATGTCACATGGGCAAAATTGTACTGCCTGGCAAAGTTGGACCATTCCTGGCTGGCGAAGCACGGGCCATTGTCCGACATAACCGTTAGCGGGATGCCGTGTCAAGCAAATGTTTACATGCACGAATGACGGCAGACGAGGTGATGTCGTGCAACTGTATCACCTCCGGGTAGTACGAAAAGTAGTCCACGATCAGGACATAATCTCTACCCAGCGTGTGGAACAGGTCGATGCCCACCTTGGTCCATGGTGACGTGACCAACTCATGGGGCTGCAGGATCTCACGTGGTTGGGCCGGCTGGAAGCGCTAACAAGTGGGGCAGTTCAGCACTGTGTTGGCTATGTCCTCATTAATGCCGGGCCAGTACACTGCCTCTCGGGCCCGTCGGCGACACTTTTCCACGCCAAGGTGGCCCTCGTGTAGTTGTTCCAGGACAAGCTGGCGCATGCTATGCGGGATGACAATGCGGTCCAGTTTTAGAAGAACCCCGTCTACCACCGCCAGATCATCTCTGACATTATAGAACTGAGGGCATTGGCCCTTGAGCCACCCGTCTGTTAGGTGCCGCATGACACGCTGTAGCAAGGGGTCAGCCGCCGTCTTGCGGCGAATTTGGACGAGGCGTTCATCCGAGGCAAGTAGATTGGAGGCCGCGGATGCCACATGGGCGTCAAACTGGCAGACAAATCCCGCTGGGTCACATGGAGTGTTGACTGCCCTGGAGAGAGCATCAGCAATGATGAGGTCTTTGCCTGGGGTGTATACCAGCTGGAAGTCGTATCGCCGGAGCTTGAGAAGAATACACTGGAGGCGAGGCGTCATGTCGTTCAAGTCTTTCTGTATTATATTGACCAGTGGGCGATGGTCGGTCTCGACGGTGAATTGAGGAAGTCCATAGACATAATCGTGAAACTTAACCACACCGGTCAGAAAGCCCAGGCACTCCTTTTCTATCTGCGCTTGGCGCTGCTCTGTGGGGGTCATTGCACGTGACGCATATGCAACGGGGGCCCATGATGAGGCCTCATCACGTTGAATGAGCACTGCCCCAATGCCGGATTGACTGGCATCGGTCGAAATTTTGGTCTCCTTTGCTGGATCAAAGAAAGCTAAGACCGGAGCCGTGGTCAGTTTTGCTTTGAGTTCTCTCCATTCGCGCTCGTGGGCAGGGAGCCATTGAAAGTCTGTCGTCTTCCTGACCAGGTTCCTGAGAGCCGTGGTATGAGAGGTGACGTTAGGGATAAATTTCCCTAAAAAATTGACCATGCCCAGAAATTGGAGGACCGCCTTCTTGTCCTCTGGTGTTTTCATAGCTGTGATGGCAGCTACCTTGTCCGCATCCGGCTGCACACCCAATTGGGAGATGTGGTCCCCGAGGAACCTGAGTTCCGTGTGACCAAAAGAGCATTTGGTCCTGTTGAGGCGGAGGCCAGGCTCATGTATATATCTGAATACGCGCTGGAGGCGACTAACATGCTCCTGCGGCGTGGTGGTCCAAATGATTATGTCATCGACATAGACGCGAACACCTTCAATGCCTTCCATCATTTGTTCCATAATCCTATGGAATACTTCTGGTGAAGATATGATCCCAAACGGCAGCCTGTTGTAACAACATCTGCCAAAGGGGGTAGTAAATGTGCAAAGTTTCCTGCTGGATTTATCGAGTTGGATTTGCCAGAATCCTTTTGAGGCGTCGAGTTTGGTGAAGAGCGAGCCATCTCGCATGTGAACTCTTCGCGCTTGGGAATTGGATAGTGCTCTCTCATAATATTGCGATTTAGATCCTTGGGATCAATGCAAATTCTCAATTCGCCGGAAGGCTTTTTTACACATACCATGGAAGTGACCCAGTCGGTCGGTTCCGTGACTTTGGAAATCATTCCTCGGTTCTGGCGGTCCTGCAGCTGCTGCTTGAGGCGGTCCTTAAGGGGTGCTGGGACCCTGCGAGGTGCGTGCACCACAGGCGTGGCATTCGGTTTTAATAAAATCTTGTAGGTGTATGGGAGCGTGCCCATGCCTTCGAAGACGTCGTGGTGCTGGTTGATGATGGCGTTGAGCTGCGCCCTGAAGTCGGTGTCCTGAAAGGCAGACGTGTCATCAGGAGAGAGAAAGTGAACTCTCTGAACTAGGTTCAACAGCTTGGATGCCTGCGCGCCAAGCAGGGAGGCTTTCGAGGAGCCCACAATCTCAAAGGGAAGGAAGGCTTTGCATGACTTGTGCGTCACTTCGAGCTGACACGAGCCACTGGCAGCAATGGCATTGCCATTATAATCTAATAGCTGGCAGGCTGATGGGAGGATGGCTGGTTTGACACAAAGGCTTTGGAGGTCAGACCGCGCAATGAGATTGGCGGAGGCACCAGTGTCCAGGCGGAATCGTTTTTGGGACCGGTTGACCGTAATGGTGGCACACCACTCAAACCGACAGAGGCTGGATTCTTTGCTTCGGGGACACGCTGTTTTTGTATTCGTAAAGGTGTCTTCGGGTCCTCGGTGTCAATATCGGGTATTAGGTCCGCATCGGACTCGGTGACCGTAGGTTGAATGACCCGGATATTCCTGCGAGTCTGGCCGGAGCGACAAGAATTGGCAGGCTGAGCTGATCTGCATAAAGCAGCATAGTGTCCAAGTTTGTCACATCTCAGGCATTGTCGGGATTTGGCAGGGCATTGCCCCTTTAAGTGGACGGAGCCACAGTTGCCACACATTGTAGCGTCAGTACGTTCGCTGCACCACCGCGCATGCGCGGTGCAGCCGTACGTGGTGTGCGCCTGTGCAGTACATTGGTCGACGTCGCCGTCCCCTCGTCCGGTGCACACAAGCGCGGGAGTCCGCGAAAAGCGCGCAAAATGGCCGTCCTCATCCAGGCTGAGGCCCTGGAGTTGCTCGATTGCTTGGACCCGTTCTGCCTCGTGGGGACCATGCCGCACCATTTCAGCCGCTTGGTTGTGGGAATACCGACTAGTGGCGTGTCCGTGTAGCACGCAGGTCTCGATGGCGGTCGCTAGGGTGAGCTGCTTTACCTTGAGGAGTTGCTGGCATAGGGGGTCCGACTGAACATCGAAAACGATCTTGTTGCGTATCATGGAGTCGGAGGGGGCCCCGTAATTACAGGACTGCGCAAGGATGCGGAGGTGGGTGAGAAAGGACTGGAAAGGTTCATCCTTACCATGTAAACGCTGTTGTAATACATAGCACTCAAAACTTTCATTCACCTCTATGTTGCAGTGAGTGTCAAACTTGAGGAGGACCGTCTTGAATTTTCAATTACCTTCACCATCAGCAAAGGTGAGAGAATTGAAAATGTGGGTGGCATGTTCCCCAGCCGTGGATAGGAAGAGACCGATCTTCTTGGTGTCCGAGGCATCTTCCCGGTCTGTGGCTTCCAGGTAGAGCTGGAAGTGTTGTTTGAATATCTTCCAGTTGGCCCCCAGGTTACCGGTGATGCGGAGCGGCAGTGGAGGGCGGACGCTGTCCATTTTGCAGGATGACTGTATGCTGGTGGAAGGCAGATCACTTGCAGGTAGGTCTAAGAAGTTCTAATATCCCTCAACTCCTGGTATCATGATGTGTTGGATGTTCTGGATCCGTGGAACACATACAGGCCACCAACACTTAAAATAGTGCAACACTATTTTATTAAGTTAGAAACTGTTGAACATACTTTCACTGTGGGTTAACACGATGTTAGATTAAACTAAAGACCTATGCCTGTCTGAACCAGTCTATGCACTCAGCACATGGTGAGGACCTGTGCTGTAAGCTGTAAGCTCTGTCCTTGTAGGAGGCTGCATCCCGAATGAGCGGGAACTCTGATGCCCTCTGTCTTTATAGTGAGTGTGCTCTAACTGGTGATTGGCTGTGGTGTTGTGTCCATCAGTGTGTGTGTATCTGCACTATGATATACTGGTGTATATCATGACATGTACCATCTAAAAGATGGACCGCATCAACTCACCAAGGCTGCTTTGACAGCATCTTCCAACCGAGTAACTTCTACCACCTAGAAGGACAAAGACAGGGAACACGAGCTGCATGTTCCTGCCGAAGCTTCACACCATCCTGAGTTGGAACTATATCAACGTTCCTTCACTGTCATTAGGTTAGAATCTTGGAACTCCGTCAAACAACACTGTGTGTGGACCTTGTTACGACACCCTGGGCTAGTGGGCTGGCAATTCCAGCCCCACTTGCCCCGGAGTCACGACACAAGTGAATTAACCAGCAATTCTTAGAAAAATAGCGAAAGTTTTTGGCCCTTGACTGCCCGATAATTACAATCACCAGATTTGTAAATGTAAACACAATTACTTTGTATTAATAACAAGAACTGTAATGAAGTATGCATCAAATATAACTTATTAACTATTATCTAACTCCTTGCTTTAACGTCACAACAACACTTAAGAAGCTTGAAACGATCCAGGACAAAGCAGTCTGCTGGATTGACATTCCATCCACCACCTCCATCGCCGATGCACAGAGATAGTATTATCTAAAAGTTAGGTGGATTGGCCATGATAAATTGCCCTTAGAGTCCAAAATTGCTCTTAGTGTTGGGTGGGGTTACTGGGTTATGGGGATAGGGTGGAAGTGTTGACCTTGGGTGGGGTGCTCTGTGCAAGAGCCGGTGCAGACTCGATGGGCCGAATGGCCTCCTTCTGTACTGTAAATTCTATGAAAAGATGGGCCGCATCAACTCACCAAGTCTCCTTTGACAACACCTTCCAAACTAGTGACTCTACCACCTAGAAGGCAAGGGCAGCAGATGCATGGGAGCACCACCACCTGCAAGTCTCCTTCCAAGCTTCACACCATCCTGAAAGGTGACTATCTCACCGTTTCTTCATTGTCACTGGGCTGGAGTCCTGGAACTCCCTCGAATATCACTGTGAATGTTCCTACACCACATGGACTGCAGCGGTTCAAGCGGCTCAACATTACCATCTCAAGGGCAATTAGGGATTGCCAATAAAAATGCTGGTCTCGCCAGCACCGTTCGCATCCTGTGAAAATATAGTTTTTTTTTAAAGAAACCTGAGTGAAAGTAAGTATAAATCAAAGTATCAACTATCAACAGATCAAAAATAACACAAACACCAACTTCCTTCAGCTGACAACCTCAGCCATCAACACAATCACATAAAAAGTTGATAAGTCACCAAGCCAGAATGGATGCATCCATTGGCCGGTCGTGGGATGTTCTGGTCCTGCTGAAGGCAATGGTGTTGTCCGTGCCTCACTGGCTACGCCACCGGGGAATCTGCTGGCCAATGTCTGGCTCGCACTGCCCCTGGACAACCCTCCACAGCGGATGGGTGGAGAGAAATCCCGGCCACACAGTGGGGTTTCCCAAGCGGTCAGTGCAAGGGCCACTGCTTTTCACGATCTATACTAATGGCCTCAATTGGGTATACGGGGCACAATCTCAAAATTTCCACATCACAAAAGGTTGAACGTACTGTCAACAGTAAAGAGGATAGTGAGAGACTTCAAGGGACCATAGACAGGCTGGCGGAATAGGAGGATATGTGACAGTTGAAATTTGATGCAGAGATCTGTAGGAAGAATGAGAAGAGGCAATATAAAATAAAGGATGTAATTCTAAATGGGGTTCAGGAACAGAAGGACCTCGCGCTTCCTGTGCACACACCATTGAGGTTGGCTGGGAAAGTGGTTAAAAAAGCTGATGGAATTCTGGGTTTTATAAATACAGGGATAACATACAAAAGCAAGGAGGTTATGATGAACATTTATTTATTAATTTATTTATTTTATATAAATTTAGAGGACCCGATTATTTTTTTTCCAATTAAGGGGAAATTTAGCATGGCCAATCCACCTAACCTGCACATCTTTGGGTTGTGGGGGTGAAACCCACGCAGACACGGGGAGAATGTGCAAACTCCACACGGACAGTGACTCAGGGCCGGGATTCAAACCCGAGCCCTCAGTTCCATAGTCCCAGTGCTATCCACTGCGCCACATGCCGCCCTATGAACATTTATATCAGTTCAACCTCAAGTGGACTATTCTGTCCAACTCTTGTTGCCACAATTTAGGGAAGGGTGTGAAGGCTTTTTTGCAGAAAAAGTTGGTTCCAGGGATGAGGCACTTCAGCCATGTGAGCAGATTGAAGAAACTGGGACTGGTCCCCTTAGAGGAGAGAACGTTGAGAGGAGATTTGATCGAGACGTAAAAGTCATGAGGGGTCTCGAGACAGCAGGGAGAGAGAAACTGTTCTCATTGCGGAAGGGTCGAGAACCAGGAAACACCGATTTAAGGTGAATGGCAAAAGGACCAATGGCGAGGTGAGGAAAACCCCAGTTTGCGCTGTGCGTGTTTACAATCCAGAATGCACAGACTGAGAGCATGATGGGGCAGATTCAATTGTGCCTTTCAAAAGGGAATTGGACAAGCAGCTGAAGAGACTTTGGGGTAAGTGCGGGGGAATGGGAATAGCTGAGTTCTTGGAGAGAGCCAGTTAAGACATGACGGTCCGAATAGGCTCCTTCTGTGCTGTAGCCATTCGATGATTCCAATAAATAGAGGACTATTGCAAATATAGGGACAAAACACCACGTAATTCTGAACTATTTCAATAGCTATTGAAAAACAAAATTGATATATCTAATAAGGAAGCTCATTCTAATTGTGTTCTTGTAAGGATTTGTTATCAGAAATATTGGTTAAAACAAAAAGGACAGTGTAACAATGATGCAAGTGACCCCTTTCAAAGTCAGTGTATTCCAAAGACAGCCTCACACACTGCAGGTTGAATCATTTCCTGCAGACATTGAGCACTTATAAAAGAGTCAAACTTCAGTATTAAAATGTTCTGCAACCTGTGTATCGGTGGAGGAAATTTGACTGGAGCTATAATAATCTGACCCCAGGCTAATCCCTTGGGGAGATTCATGCTTATAGTTAAAACATGAGCCTGAAATCTTTTCTAATCCTGAGAATTTATGAGGTGGGAGCTAATGCGGATGTCTTTTCTGTGCGATGAGATGTGATCTATTGGGGATCAGCACAGGTAGAATAACAGGGAAGGGACATTTACTGCATCGATAAAAAGCTTTATAGTTGGTTATTTCCTTTCCTTTCTTTAATCAGGATTAACCAACAAGAGATTCCATTAGTTACTGTTCAGCCTTCAGATAGATAATGCTTCCAAAAGCTAGGTTTTTCCACTGGTGCATTGGGATGTATTTTAGTATGTTTGATTGGATTCTGGAGCTGGATGTGCAGATTAAAAGATTACCAACTTGATTCTGATTTTACAGTGGAAGCCCATTAGCACAGTCTTCATAACCATTATCTCTGATCTCTATTGGTGAGACACATCCAATTGTACGAAAGCAGATGATATACTTTCTCTCTCTCTAGTACTGGATACTATTGTAGAATCCAAGTGGGATATATTCCACTCCGACTGTGACAAAAGCGGTCTTATCATGCTGCATGGCATATTTAAGAATCAACTGACCTATAAAGTGATATATGGATTAAATGTCAGTGTTCCTAAAGCATGTGTTCAATCATGAGAGACGATGAATAGGAGAATCCAACCATTATTTAAAGTTATCCAGCCAGTTCTGGTGAATGATCATCGACCTGAAACAATTGGGTCCGATATTGCCTTTGTGGGGCACCCAACAACGATAGTTTGAATTATCCCACCTGTCGCACACTCGCCTTTGAGTCGCAAGGTTCGAACGTAAGTGCCACTCCAGGACTCGAGCACAGAAATGCAGGCTGGTACTCTAGCTCAGCACCGAGGAGCACTGCACTGCAGGGTGTGCACTCTCTCAGGTGAGACATTTAAACCAAGGCCTGATCTGCTTGCTAGGGTGGATGTAAGAGATTGCATGGTACTGTTTCGTAGAAGAGCAGGGGAGTTCTCCCTACTATCCTGACCAATATTTATCTCTCCATCAACATCGCAATAAAACAGTTTATTGTGCCAGATTGCAGTTTGTGGGATTTTGCTGTGTGAAAATTGGCTGTTGTGTCTCCAGTATTGCAACAGCGATTAAACTTCAAAAATAACTCCATTGGCTGTAAAGTGTTTTGAGACTTCAAGTGGCCATGTGTAGCTCTATCTAAATGCAAGTCTTTCTCTCTTTTTCTTTTGCATCCTTCCCCTCAAAAGGTTTGAGAGTGCACTGATAATGGCGAGGTAGAAACAGGGCATCTGAGACTGGAGTGCACAGATATAAGAACTGGGAAATAAACAGCAGAAGGACGAAGAGAGGGTGAATTGAAGGGAGTGAATTGTTTTGGATATTAGCATTTAATGTGCACCTTTGCTCGAAGTTGCTACCATTTACGTACTAATCGTGGCCATTATTTAGACTACATTAACTTTGCTTCTCTGACTACTGAGTGCTTTCCATCAGTTTCTGATCTTATTTCGTTATTATTTTAAAGCGATCTATTTGTAGCCTCCCTCGGCTTATTGACATTTAAGGTCTTATTAAACATTGCTTTGAACATTGCGAATGGACGATTGATCTATTCCATGATTTTGTTGTTTCACTCGGCATGAAATATTATCAGCACAGTTGCATCACGGCACCAAGGGCCATGCGTCACTGTCGGTGTGGAGTTTGCACATTCTCCCCGTGTCTGCGTGGGTCTCACTCCCACAACCCAAAGATATGCAGGATAGGTGGATTGGCCATGCTAAATTACCCCTTAATAAAATAAGAATATTATAGCAATGACATACTGTCATTTTAAATTCCTCACGAGTTCTGTAGGAATGTGCACATATACAATTGTGCCACATTGATAATTGGTGCCACATGGACAATTGGTGCCACGTGGACAATTGATGCCACATGGATAACTAGTGCGACAAATACAATTGGTGCCACTTGGACAATTGGTGCCACGTGATCATTGGTGTCACATGGACAATTGGTGCCACGTGGACAATTGGTGCGACATGGACAATTGGTGCGACATGGACAATTGGTGCCACATGGACAATTGGTGCCACATGGACAATTGGGGAAACATGGACAGTTGGTGTCCCATGGACAGTTGGTGTCCCATGGGCATTTGGTACCACATGGACAATTGGTGCCACATAGACAATTGGTGCCACATGGACAATTGGTGCCACATAGACAATTGGTGCCACATGGACAATTGGTGCCACATGGACAATTGGGGAAACATGGACAGTTGGTGTCCCATGGGCATTTGGTACCACATGGACAATTGGTGCCACATAGACAATTGGTCCCACATGGACAATTGGTGCCACATGGACAATTGGTGCCACATGGACAATTGGTGCAATACAATTGCTGCCTCTTGGACAATTGGTCCCACATGGACAATTGGTACCAGATGGACAATTGGTGCGACATGGACAATTGGTGCCACATGGACAATTGGTGCCACATGGACAATTGGGGCAACATAGACAATTGGTCCCACATGGACAATTGGGGCAACATAGACAATTGGTCCCATATGGACAATTGGGGAAACATGGACAGTTGGTGTCCCATGGGCATTTGGTACCACATGGACAATTGGTGCCACGTGGACAATTAGTGCAACAATTCCAATTGGTGCCACGTGGATAATTAGTGCGACAATTCCAATTGATGCCACGTGGACAATTGGTGCTGCAAAGTAACTCAAATATTACATAAGTGAACACTGCCCTAGCCATCGGTTAGCAGATCTCAGACATGTTGGCACCCAAGAGATCGATGGAACTTGGTTCAAATAGTGGACTGCTGGCCAATGAATTGGCCAAAAGGTCATATTCTGCCCAGTAACAGGTGGTGTTTGGGTCCTGCCTGAGTGGGATGATTTTCAGAGAGCAAGGGAAAAGTCTGTTCGAATCCTGGACACTTAGAGAAAAGGTCCTGCTCTCTCACTCCCCTGTGTTCTATCCAGAAAAGCTGCTGTATTTCTGAAAGTGCAGCGGCCTGTATGAATCTACAGTGAAAACCTCAAATTGAAATCCTGAATTTAAGGAAGGTGTGCTATAAGACAACCATCTGATCAAAATGTTTTATCCCTTTTACTTATTATTTTTACACCGCCCCCCCTTCCCCCCCCCCCCGCTACAGTGTCTTTCTTGTATGTGTCGCAGGGTGGCGCATGTTTAAGTGGGGGGTTTAGGAATTAGATAATTAGATAATAGTTAACCGGTTATATTTTCTGTATTTTTAATTATAGTAACTGTTAACAAACTTAGTTGTGTTTATATTTACAAACCTGGTGACTGTAGTTATTGGGCAGCTAAGGACCAGACTTTGGATGTTTTTCTAGGAATTATGTATTAATTTCAATTGTGTTGCGACTCCGGGTCAAATGAGGCTGGAATTGATTGTGCACTAGCCCAGGGGTCATAACGCAAGTATAATTGGTGCCACGTGAACAGTTGGTGCCTCATGGACAATTGGTGCCACATGGACCAGGGAATACACATCTCCAGCGAGAGCCTAATATCCTCCCATTGGTATTCAATTACTTTAACCGAACCCCCATCATCAGCTATTAGACCTATTATTTGATCAAAGACTAACAGGACCTGCCACATAAATGTTATTAAAGCTGGATAGTATCTGGCAAGAACATAGAACAATACAGCACAGTACAGGCCTTTTGGCCCACGATGTTGCACCAAAACAAAAGCCATCTAACCTACACTATGCCATTATCATCCATATGTTTATCCAATAAACTTTTAAATGCCCTCAATGTTGGCGAATTCACTACTGTAGCAGGTAGGGCATTCCACGGCCTCACTACTCTTTGCGTAAAGAGCCTACCTCTGACCTCTGTCCTATATCTATTACCCCTCAGTTTAAAGTTATGTCCCCTCGTGCCAGCCATTTCCATCCGCGGGAGAAGGCTCTCACTGTCCACCCTATCCAACCCCCTGATCATTTTGTATGCCTCTATTAAGTCTCCTCTTAACCTTCTTCTCTCCAACGAAAACAACCTCAAGTCCATCAGCCTTTCCTCATAAGATTTTCCCTCCATACCAGGCAACATCCTGGTAAATCTCCTCTGCACCCGCTCCAAAGCCCCCACGTCCTTCCTATAATGCGGTGACCAGAACTGTACGCAATACTCCAAATGCGGCCGTACCAGAGTTCTGTACAGCTGCAACATGACCTCCCGACTCCGGAACTCAATCCCTCTACCAATAAAGGCCAACACTCCATAGGCCTTCTTCACAACCCTATCAACCTGGGTGGCAACTTTCAGGGATCTATGTACATGGACACTTAGATCCCTCTGCTCATCCACACTTTCAAGAACTTTACCATTAGCCAAATATTCCGCATTCCTGTTATTCCTTCCAAAGTGAATCACCTCACACTTCTCTACATTAAACTCCATTTGCCACCTCTCAGCCCAGCTCTGCAGCTTATCTATATCCCTCTGTAACCTGCTACATCCTTCCACACTATCGACAACACCACCGACTTTAGTATCGTCTGCAAATTTACTCACCCACCCTTCTGCGCCTTCCTCTAGGTCATTGATAAAAATGACAAACAGCAACGGCCCCAGAACAGATCCTTGTGGTACTCCACTTGTGACTGTACTCCATTCTGAACATTTCCCATCAACCACCACCCTCTGTCTTCTTTCAGCTAGCCAATTTCTGATCCACATCTCTAAATCACCCTCAATCCCCAGCCTCTGTATTTTCTGCAATAGCCTACCGTGGGGAACCTTATCAAACGCTTTGCTGAAATCCATATACACCACATCAACTGCTCTACCCTCATCTACCTGTTCAGTCACCTTCTCAAAGAACTCAATAAGGTTTGTGAGGCATGACCTACCCTTCACAAAGCCATGCTGACTATCCCTGATCATATTATTCCTATCTAGATGATTATAAATCTTGTCTCTTATAATCCCCTCCAAGACTTTACCTACTACAGACGTGAGGCTCACCGGTCTATAGTTGCCGGGGTTGTCTCTGCTCCCCTAAGTTCACTTACTGACTTCAAAAAACCTTTCCACTACCTCCCAAATATTGGTCATGAATGCAATGGAATTCTTCCCTCTTTCTTGGATGGGAGCAGTTGCAACAATGTTCAAGTGACTCAACACCATCCTGGACAGAGCAGCCAGTTTAATTAGCACCCTCCATCCACCACCTTAAACACTCCCTCCCTCCATCAATGGCACACAATGGGCTGGATTCTCCGATTGTGAGGCTATGTCCCCTCACTGGCGTGGGAACGGTGGCGTTTTATGCCAGACAAAATGACGTAAAAAGGCCACTGATTCCTCGTTTTGCTGGGGGCTAGCATGCCGGCAGTGTAAAGCACCCGGCTCCAGCTGCCGATAGGCCCCGGAGAATTGCCGGGTCCGTGGCTGCGCATGCGCACGGCGGCAGCTTGCAGCGACGGCAATGTGCTACATGGCGAAGGCCACTCGCGGACCCGGCCCATAAAATAGTGACCCCCCTTTGACCGGCTCACGTGCCCTAGACCAACCCCCACAGTGCCCCCAGCCCTAATAAAGTCCCCCCCTGGATAGGCCATCCCCCGACTGAGTCCGCGGCCACCACACCGAGTTCCCAATGGGTGAGACCACGAGTGACCCACGCCGTTGGGAACTCGGCCGGTTGGGGGCGGAGCATCAGGGGGGTGGGGCCTGAGGCAACGTCCTGAGGCCGTCGATACGTGGCATACTTGCTTTGGAGTGGGCGGAGTATCACGAAAGCAACCCCATCCCCGATTTCGTCAGAATCGAGTATTCTCCGGCCGATCGCCGAATGCGATTTCGGCGTCGGCAACCTGAGAATCCAACCCAATAGCTTCACTGTACAAGATGCACTGAAGTACCTCACCAAATCTTATTTGACAGCATCTTCCAAACCTGCGACCTCCACTACCTAGAAGGACAAGGGCCATACAAGGGCAGCAAATGCCGATGAACATCCTCAACCCCCATTTCCCCTCAAAGCCACACACCATCCTACTTGGAAACGTATCACTGCCCCTTCATTGTGGTTGGGTCAAAATCCAGGAACTCTCATTGTGGGGAACACCTTTGCCACATGGACTTCAGTGATTCAAAAAGGCAGTCCAATACTACATTCTCAAGGACAAGTGGGAATTGACAATGAATGTCAGCTGTACCATAAATCTCCAAAGAACAGTTAATTTAAAAAAGGATTCAGAAGGGAATTGATCGATTGCATTAGGAGGATTATTTTTGTTCACACCATCTTCTGCTGACTAAATCACAGCATTCAGTCATAGACAGAATTGCACACCAAGTTGGCAAATGATTGACGCTGCGAAGATGGAGTCAATGGCTGCTGCAGCAAATGCTGCCCACCCAGCTTTCCCCTGTAAGAATAACCAAGCTTTCCTAAGTTGCAAATATCCACCTCTGCTCAGTAATTGCATCCAAGCTACACAGGAGCAAGCAGATGGTGTAAATGGCAGGGAAGCCTGACGGAATATGTACTGCACAAAGCCTGGCTGTGTCTCTCACAATTGGCAACATCAGTATTGTGCAAAGACTATATCCAGCCAGTCACCATTAATGTAACCCTGTTCGACAGGCTGCAGAAAAAGAAAGATTGGTCTTGTTCTCTTACTCGAACAGAATCACAGTGTCTAAAGTCACTGAAGAGACTAGGAGAGTAATTTTTTTGATTTTAACCCCTTCAGAGTTAATGTTCTCAGAAAGTGTTGATTCAGCTGGCAAACGTCAGTGCAGATGGCAGCAATGCCTGTGCACAGTCAGTTTACTGTGACAAACAAAAGATGATGCACAAAGTTCCTCCACTCCCAATAATAATGCATCCAAGGGCAATGAGATTGAGCATTTAAGCCCAAGGTTACCTTTCAAAGATGTTGAATGTGTCTCTTAATCAATGACAGGAGGATACCTTTTATTCCATACTTAACGGTCTGCTCATGAAATCCAACATTCAAATGGGGGTAGGGGTGTAGAGGGGGTCTCACACCATCTGGCCTGCAAATTCCCTCCTCAGTCCCACTCCCCCGACACACACCAGAAAATATATAGACACTCTTCCATTTACCAGAGTTTCGAGGGTGTCGTGCTCCAATATTTAGCTCCGCGGCTGTCCTCTGAAATGATTTGTTTTAAAGTACTCCTACACTGCAAAATGTGAAATCAGGTCATTGAGTACTGTCAGAATATAAAGCAATCATCACTGTACATATGGTAGAGCAATAGGGGGTCTAGCACTCCAGCAGGAGATTTTAAAATACATTCTATATTTACCACCAACACAAAATCTCATGATAAATTTTAGAAAATAATATTAGAAGTATAACAATTGGAATTTTGGCGAGTATCCCATAATTGCCAATTTATACACATATTTTTTTTAATATATGTTATCTGTGGCACCTTAATTCATTACTGATGATGTGCTCCTCAGTGACAACTCCCGCAGGCACACTTACACTGTTGGACCTTTTGTGACAAGTCCAGAGATGGCGTACTTCAGGTGACACATGTAAAGTAAATGAAGCCTAACTAACTACAACTGTTAGCTGTTCACTGTATTGCATTGCACATCCCCATCCCTCCTCACCGCCCCCTCATACACCTCACACCTCCCGCCATGGGATCGTGAAGTGATAAAATGAGGACATTAATCACTGTCATCTTTCCCTCTAACATGATGCCGCTTTTACACTTTCAGAGGCCCAAACATAAGCTGAGGCTTTCAGGAAGAAAATCTTCTGTCTCATCAATGCTAACCTGTGCAAACCTGTGTCTGCTTTGCTGTCTTCATCATTATTGTGCAAACATTGCAAATGTAATATCCAAGACGGGACCTACGGGGTGGGAATGCTTGTCATCCCCGTGCTCCTCGCGGAGCTCCCCGGCTAGGGGCGGGATATCTCGTTAATTGCTGCTTAAAAGGTCGGCCAGTAAGGTACCGGGTACCAGAAAGGAACCCGGTAAGAATCTACCAGGTAGTGTACATATGGGGCACGATTCTCCACTCCCACGCCGGTTGGGAGAATCGCCTGGGCCGCCAAAATGTCCGGGGACGCCGGTCCGACGCCCTCCCGCGATTCTCCCAAGCGGTGGGAACGGCCCGGTCGAGTTTCGCGGGCCGCAGGCCGGAGAATCGGCGGAGACACCCAAAATGGCGATTCTCCGGCACCCCCGCTATTCTGAGACCCGGATGGGCCGAGCGGCCAGGCCAAAACGGCGGGTTCCCCCCGGCGCCGTGCACACCTGGTCGCTGCAGTCATGGGCGGTGCGTGAACGCTGGGGGGGTGGCCTGTGGGGGGGCGAGGGGGGATCCTTCACCGGGCTTCACCTTGAATGTGGGGTGGCCCGCGATCGGTGCCCACCGATCGTCAGGCCGTCCTCTCTGAAGGAGGACCTCCTTCCTTCCGCGGCCCCGCAAGATCCGTCCCCCATCTTCTTGCGGGGTGGATTTGGACAGGACGGCAACCGCGCATGCGTGGATGACGTCCGTTATGCGGCGCCGGCCGCGTCATCTATGCGGCGCCGCTTTTACGCAGGCGACAAGGCCTGGCGCGGGTAGATGACGCGGCCCCGATACTGGCCCATTGTCAGGGCCTGAATCGGTCGGGACCGGGGCCGTTCCGCGCCGTCGTGAACCTCGACGGCGTTCACGACGGCGCGGCCACTTCGGCGTGTGAGTGGAGAATCCCGCCCCACGGTTCTTGTAAATAAACGTTTGTTTCTTATTTTACTCTGTGTGGACTCTCTGTGTCTTTATTTAAACCTTGTCCCTGGAGATATCTTTTACTGAAACTGAAAATGTTGGAAATCTCAAGATCCTTAAAACATTTTAAAACCTTATCGTTCCCAGTGAAACCCTAGTCCAAACTGTTAATTTTGTGAGATATTTTGATGGTTATACAAATACTATTTAGCTGCTGTGGCGAACATTCAGCCTGACACTCCAGTTACTTCACATGTCAAACATAGGTGTGGATCAGTTCTTCACACTGTGCCAGCAATGTGGAACTGCAATAATAACATGCTTAAAAAAAATCATTGTGATCCATTGAGGAGTCTTTATAATTTTGTTAATCTTCCTTCTTCTCAAAATGAAGGATGTTATTGCCGTGCAAAAGGATTCTTCCATTTCAGACACCCAGGGCAGAATTTTGTGCCCTGCCCAGTGATGAGATTGGAAGCAGAGGATATTTAATCAGATGAGAGGGTGGCAGGTGGAGACCTTGCACCTTCCTGCCTCTACCCCAATTGAGTCCATGGCAGGAAGGCCCATGGATGGCTCCAATGCCAATTAAGACCATGCAGGGAGCACAACAAACAAACCCAATCTCCCTGGGGGAGGGGTTCCCCCACCAAAGGAACTCACTGCCTGAACAAGGAATCTTGCATCAGAAAGGGGAGAATATGCAGAGAGACACCTCCCTGATCTTTCTACCAACACCCCTCCCCCTCTCCCCACGACCTACATCCCATGACCCTCTTGCCCCCATCACCCACTTGTGCCTGGGTTTCTCCTTGATCTGAGGCCTTGGGTGAATGTCATACCATCACCTCCCCAATGACACTGTTGAGCACAGAGTGCAGACAGTCTTTGATTAAAAGGTAGCTTGACTGGCGGGACTTCCACGCATGATTGGATTGGATTGGATTTGTTTATTGTCACGTCTACCAAGTTACCATGAAATGCATTGTTCTGCTTACAGTTCAGGCAGATCATTCCATACATGAAAAGAAAATACATAGGCAAGCATAAAATACACAATGTAAATACATAGACACAGGCATCGGTGAAGCATAGAGTGTAGTACCACTCAGTAGAGAAGATACATCGATACAAAGGTACACAGAAGATAGGAGCAGGAGGAGGTCTTTTGGCCCTTCGAGCCTGCTCCGCCATTTATCACGATCATGGCTGATCATCCAACTCAATTGCCTAATCCTGGCTTTCTCCCCATAGCCTTTGATCCCATTCTCCCCAAGTGCTATATCCAGCCGCCTCTTGAATGTATTCAATGTTTTAGCATCAACAACTCCCTGTGGCAATGAATTCCACAGGCTCACCACCCTTCGGGTGAAGAAATGTCTCCTCATCTCTGTCCAAAATGGTTTACTCTCAATCCTCAGACTGTGACCCCTGGTTCTGGACACACCCACCATCGGGAACATCTTCCCTGCATCAACCCTGTCAAGTCCTGTTAGAATTTTATAAGTCTCTATGAGATCCCCCCTCAATCTTCTGAACTCATAGAATTTACATACAATTTACAGTGCAGAAGGAGGCCATTCGGCCCATCGAGTCTGCCCAGGCTCTTGGAAAGATCACCCTACCCAAACTCACACCTCCACCCTATCCCCATTACCCAGTAACCCCACCCAACACTAAGGGCAATTTTGGACACTAAGGACAATTTAGCATGGCCAATCCACCTAACCTGCACATCTTTGGACTGTGGGAGGAAACCGGAGCACCCGGAGGAAACCCATGCACACACGGGGAGGGTGTGCAGACTCAGCACAGACGGTGACCCAAGTCGGGAATCGAACCTGGGACCCTGGAGCTGTGAAGCAATTGTGCTAACCCCAATGCTACCGTGTCGCCCTCCAACGAGAACAATCCCAACCTAGTCAATCTCTCCTCATATGACAGTCCCGCCATCCCTGGAATCAGTCTGGTAAACTTTCGCTGCACTCCCTCGAGAGCAAGAACATCCTTCCTCAGAAAAGGAGTTCAAAACTGCACACAATATTCTAGGTGTGGCCTCGCCAAGGTCCTGTATAATTACAACAACACATCCCTGCTCCCATACTCGAAACCTCTCACAATGGAGGCCACATACCATTCGCTTTCTTTACCGCCTGCTTGCACCCGCATGCTTACCTTTAGTGACTGGTGCACATGGTCACCCAGGTCCCACTGCACACTCCCCGCTCCCAATTTACAACCATTAAGGTAGTAATCTGCCTTCCTGTTTGTGGTAGTCACCACTGTTTGTATAATAGTTGTATTAGAGGTAATACAGTAAGGCTCCTGTACTACAGGTACGGGGGTAGACCCCTGACTGCTGGCTCCGCCCAGCAGGTGGAGTATAAATGTGTGTGCACACCGAGCTGCTCCCATTTCTGGTAGCAGCTGCAGGAGGCCACACATCTCTGCTTAATAAAGCCTCAATTACTCTCTACTCTCGTCTCATCGTAATTGATAGTGCATCAATTTATTAAGCAGAGATGGGTGGCCTCCTGCAGCTGCTACCAGAAAATGGGAGTAGCTCGGTGTGCACACACATTTATACTCCGCCTACTGGGCGGAGCAAGCAGGCAGGGGTCTACCCCCGTACCTGTAGTAAAGGAGCCTTACCGTATTACCGCCTCCTGCCTCTTTGAACGCCTCAGCATGGATTTCAAAGTGCCCCTCCCCTCCAACGACCTAAACACCTAGTTCCTGAACGTGGTTGATGAATACTCCCGATTCCCCTTCGCCATACCATGCCCCGATATGACGTCTGTCACGGTCATTAAAGCACTCAACGGCATCTTCACCCTGTTCATTTTCCCGCTTATGTCCACAGCGACCGGGGATCCTCCTTTATGAGTGATGAGCTGCGTCAGTTCCTGCTCGGCAAAGGCATTGCCTCGAGCAGGCCGACCAACTACAACCCCCGGGGAAACGGGCAGGTGGAGAGGGAGAATGGGACGGTCTGGAAGGCCGTCCTGCTGGTCCTGCGGTCTAAACATCTCCCGGCCTCCCGCTGGCAGGAGGTCCTCCCCGACGAGCTCCACTCCACCCGATCACTACTCTGCACTGCGACTAATGAAACCCCCCATGAACATCTCCTTGCCTTCCCTAGGAAGTCCACCTCCGGGGTTTCGCTCCCAACGTGGCTGGCAGCTCCAGGACCCGTTCTCCTCCACATGTGCGGATCCACAAGGCGGACCCGTTGGTCGAAAGGGTACAACTACTTCATGCAAACCCACAGTATACCTACGTGGTGTACCCCAACGGCCGCCAGGACACAGTCTCCCTCAGGGGCCTGGCACCAGCTGAATCCCCATCCACGGCCCACCACCACCCGCCCCCCCCCCCCTCCGATTGCCCCGGCGCCACTCACCCTCCCCCCCAGTGCACCTCACTACAGCCCCCGCCCCAGGGCGATCCGTCCTCCCACTGGTTCCACCCGGGGATGAAGGTGAGGACAACACACTCCCAGAGTCACAGGCGACCAAGTCAGCGCCTGCATCACCACCGGGACTGAGGTACTCACAGCAGAGGATCAAGGCACCCGACCAGCTGAATTTGTAAAATTTCACTAGACTGTAAATTTTGAATTCTCACAAACCTGTAAATGTTTTCCACCACCCCCGCTCGACTCTTTTTTAACAGTGTGTGAATGTGGTAGTTACCATTGTTTGTATAATAGTTGTATTAGAGGTAATACGGTAAGGCTCCTGTACTACAGGTATGGGGGTAGATCCCTGCCTGCTGGCTCCGCCCAGTGGGCAGAGTATAAATGTGTTCGCACACCGAGCTGCTCCGATTTCTGGTAGCAGCTGCTGGAGGCCACACATCTCTGCTTAATAAAGCCTCGATTACTCTCTACTCTCGTCTCGTCGTAATTGATAGTGCATCACTGTTTTTGCTTCCAAAGTGAATAACCTCACACTTATCCAAATTATACTGAATCTGCCATTGATTTGCCCACTCACCCAACCTGTCCCGATCATGTTGTAGGTTCTCTGCACGTTGTTACAGGTCACCCTCCCACCCAACTTGGTATCATCTGCAAACTTTGAGATGTTACATTTTGTTCCCTCATCCAAATCATTAATATATATTGTGAATAGTTTGGACCCAGCACTGATCCCTGTGGCACCCCACTCGTTACTGCCTGCCAATTTGAAAAGGAACCATTCAATCCTACTCTTTGTTTCCTCTCTGTCAACCAGTATTCTATCCACCTCAATACACTTCCCCCAATCCCATGCGCTTTAATCTTGCACAATAATCTCTTCTGCTGGACTTTGTCAAACACCTTCTGAAAGTCCAAATATACCACATTGACTGGCTCCCCCTTGTCAACTGTACTAGTTACATCTTCAAAGAATTCCAACAGATTTATCAAGCATGATTTTCCCTTCATAAATCCATGCTGACTCTGACCGATCCTCCACTGCTTTCTAAATGTTCCACTGTAAAGTCCTTGATAATGCATTCAAGAATTTTCCCCACTACCGATGTTGGGCTTACTGGTCTATAATTCCTTATTTTCACTCTCCCTCCATTTTTGAATATCGGAGTGACGTGAGCTACCCTCCAATCTGCAGGGACTGTTCCAGAGTCTATAGAATCCCGGAAGATGACCACCAATGCATCCACTATTTAAGCACTCTGGGATGCAGATTCTCAGGCCCAGGGGGTTGAACCGTCTTCAATCGCATCAATTTTCCCAGCACCAAGATGTGTGAAGAGATCAAATCAGTCCAGAAGAGGGTTGTTTAGGGGTCTGATAACAGCGGGGATTGAAGGTGTACCCCCTACTGGTTTAACATAACAGTAAACCAGAACATTCAGTATAACTTCTCAAAAGGTCTATTTTAATAATGTTTTGTGATAATGTGAAAACTGACTTTATTATCATTTTCACTGGATCTTGCTTTACATTTAATATCCCAGAAGAATTAGGCAGAATAATTTGTATGCTATATGTCATTATAATTATAACCCTAATTTACCAACTGTAGAACGCAAACACATGCAGGTCACATGAATGGTAGGATTCTTGCCTCTGACTCAGAAGGTTGCTCGTCCAAGTCCCCGTCCCCCCCTCCCCCCCGCCCCCCAAGACTTGAGCACAACAATTTAGGCTGACGTTGTAGTGCAGTACTGAGAGACTGCTGTTCTGTGGAAGGCACTGTTTTTCAAATGAGACACTGACTGAGCTCACTTCTCGTCTTTAAGATAGATGTGAAAGATCCCATGACACTAATTTGAACAAAAGCAACACCCAGTGTCCTGCCCAACCCTTAATCAATATCACCAAAATAGATTATTTGGTCGTTATCACATTGCTGTGTGTGGGAGCTTGCGTGCACAAATTGGCTCCATGTTTCCGACATTACAACAGTGACTACACTTCAAAAAGTATTTCATTGGCTGAAGTGCTCTCTATAAATGCAAGTATTTCTTTTTATTATCATGCATTGTATGCATGTGCATAAGAACCTCTGAGGTGAGTATTGCTGTGGTCACACTATTTTATGAAACTGCCCAACACCCTACCGTACACTTACGGAAACCCATATGCACCTGATATGATCATGCATGGAATGTACTAATATCTCCCAGCAGAACTTCGACCTCAATTGTCTTGGAATCCCCTTGTTGGACCAAGGCCCCACTCTGCTGACACCATGTGTGGTGTGCAAAGACCACCCCACGTTAAAAACAATAGCGCGCACAGATATCTTCCACTTTTCAAAATGGAGTTTGGAACCTAGTGTCAGGACCCTCAAGATCCTGTCGAAACGTAACAGAAGCAAGTCACCCTCAATCTCGAGAGGCTGCCTAAGCAGGAGGCCTTTTCAATTAGTTCTTCTGCCCGATGGGAAAATATATTGAGAATGTGCTCTATTGTGTCCTGCCAGAGGAGCGGAACAGTTTCACCACCTTCAACACAACTCAACCGAAGTCTGATTGGTCATCTCATTGCTGTTTGGGAGGTTACAAACACAACATGGCTGCCATACAGCCGCGAATCACTTAATGTCTGTGAGAGATATCTAGAAATGGTTTGATAACATGATGAGGCCCTGACTAAATATAAATCTTTCAATGCCAAGGAAAGCTTTCAGGCAAAGTTGAAAATGATGTTGCAAGTTCATATTGAAGAAGCAGCAATAGTATGACACATACAGGAAAGGGGCAAACACGCACTAACTTCCAGAAAGGAGCTAATTTGGAGGAAAGACGATAAATGGAAATAACTAAAAGAGAATTTTAAAAAGAGGGATGAGCTAGGGAAACAAGCTAAGTGAGATTTGATGGGCGTTGAAAGGCCACATGCTTGGATAATGGGACAAGACACAGACAAGGGAGGCAACTCTGAATATGGCTGCAATGATATAATTGTAATGTTCTTTGATTGTGTTAATATGAGCAAAGAACATTAGACTTTGTTTTGTAAACAAAGCTATTTATTACTCACTACATTAACGAATAACTAAAATGTCTAAGGTGAATACACTTGGAAATAAATGTCTAACTCTAACTTGCACTAAGATCCAACAGAGCTGCAACTGCTATCAACCCCTGACAAACAACCTCTGAAGGAACACAAGGTGCATCCGGGTCCTGGAACTCCGTACTCTCCCCACCTGCTGGTCGGATGGTAGAACTACAACAGTAAAACATATAACTTATAATACACATGCAGATCATAGAACAGTGATGATTGTCATAATATACACCAGAATATCATGGTGCAGACACACACACTGATGGACACACAGCAAGACCAATCAACACACACAACACCGCAGCAAATCACCAGTTAGAGCACACTCACTATAAAGACAGGAGGCATCAGAGTTCCCGCTCATTCGGGATGCAGCCTCTTAGAAGGACAGAGCCTACAGCTTACAGCACAGATCTTCACCACTATGCTGGGTGCATAGACTGGTTAGGACAGGCATAGTTCTTTATTTTAATCTAACATCGTGTTAACCCACAGTGAAATTATGTTCAACAGTTTCTAACTTAATAAAATAGTGTTGTACTATTTTAAGTGTTGATGGCCTGTATGTGTTCCACGGATCCAGAGCACCCAACACATCATGATACCAGGAGTTGAGGGATGTTAGAACGTCTTAGACCTACCTGCAAGTGATCTGCCTTCCACCAGCATACAGCCATCCTGCAAAATGGACAGCGTCCGCCCACCGCCGCCGCTCCGCATCGCCGGGGTCCTAGGGGTCACCTGGAAGATATTCAACAACGCTTCCAGCTCTACTTTGAAGCCACAGACCGGGAAGCTGCCTCAGACACCAGGAAGATCGTTCTCTTCCTATCCACGGCCGGGGAACATGCCATCCACATTTTCAATTCTCTCACCTTTGCTGATGGTGAAGATAAATCAAAATTCAAGACGGTCCTCCTCAAGTTTGACAGTCACTGCGACGTCGAGGTGAATGAAAGTTTCGAGCGCTATGTATTCCAACAGCGTTTGCAGGGTAGGGATGACCCTTTCCAGTCCTTTCTCACTCACCTCCGCATCCTTGCGCAGTCCTGTAATTACGGGCCCACCTCCGACTCCATGATACACGACCAGATCGTTATCGGTGTTCAGTCGGACCCCCTACGCCAGCAGCTCCTGAAGGTAAAGCAGCTCACCCCAGCGATTGCCATTGAGACCTGCGTGCTACATGAACATGCCACGAGTCGGTATTCCCACATCCAAGTGGCTGAAACGGCGCGGCAAGGTCCCCACAAGGCAGAACGTCAAGGTCCCCACAGGGATTCTCGCAAATCCAGCTCGATAAATCCAGCAGGAAACTTTGGATATTTAAAACCCCCTTTGGAAGATATTGTTACAACAGGATGCCGTTTGGGATCATATCTGCATCAGAGGTTATGGAATAAATGATGGAAGGCATTGAGGGTGTTCGCGTCTATGTCGACGACATAATCATTTGGTCCACCACCCCGCAGGAGCATGTTAGTCGCCTCCAGCGCGTATTCAGACGTATACATGAGCATGGCCTCCGCCTCAACAGGGCCAATTGTCTTTAGACCAGACGGAACTCAAGTTCCTCGGGGACCACATCTCCCAATTGGGTGTGCAGCCAGATGCGGACAAGGTAGCTTCCATCACAGGGATGAAAACACCAGAGGACAAGAAGGCGGTCCTCCGATTTCTGCGCATGGTCAATATTTTAGGGAAATTCATCCCTTACCTCGCCTCTCATACCACGGCTCTCAGGAACCTGGTCAGGAAGACGACAGACGTCCAGTGGCTCCCTGTCCACGAGCGCGAATGGAGAGAACTCAAAACAAAACTGACCACGGCCCCGGTCTGAGCTCTCTTTGATCCAGCAAAGGAGACCAAAATTTCGACCGATGCCAGTCAATCCGGCATTGAGGCAGTGCTCATTCAACGTGATGAGGCGTCATCATGGGCCCCCGTTGCATATGCGTCACATGCGATGACCCCCACGGAGCAGTGCTACGCGCAGATAGAAAAGGAGTGCCTGGGCCTTCTGACCGGTGTGGTTAAGTTTCACGATTATGTCTATGGACTTCCTCAATTCGCCGTCGAGACCGACCATCGCCCGCTGGTCAATATAATCCACAAAGACTTGAACGACATGACGACTCGCCTCCAGCGTATTCTTCTCAAGCTCTGGCGATACGACTTCCAGCTGGTATTCACCCCAGGCAAAGACCTCATCATTGCAGATGCTCTCTCCAGGGCAGTCAACACTCCATGTGACCCAGCGGGATTTGTCTGCCAGTTTGACACCCATGTGGCATTCGCGGCCTCCAATCTACTTGCCTTGGATGAACACCTCGTCCAAATTCGCCACGAAACGGCGGCTGACCCCTCGCTACAGCGTGTCATGCGCCACCTAACGGACGGGTGGCTCAAGGGCTTCTGCCCTCAATTGTATAATGTCAGAGATGATCTGGCGGTGGTAGACGGGGTTCTTCTAAAACTGGACCGCATTGTCATCCCGCATAGCATGCGCCAGCCTGCCCTGGAACAACTACACAAGGGCCACCTTGGCGTGGAAAAGTGTCGCCGACGGGCCCGAGAGGCAGTGTACTGGCCCGGCATTAATGAGGACATAGCCAACACAGTGCTCAACTGCCCCACTTGTCAGCGCTTCCAGCCGGCCCAACCACGTGAGACCCTACAGCCCCATGAGTTGGTCACGTCACCATGGACCAAAGTGGGCATCGAACTGTTCCACGCGCTGGGTAGAGACTATGTCCTGATCGTAGACTACTTTTCAAATTACCCGGAGGTGATACGCCCTCACCTCGCCTTCAGTCATTCGTGCATGTAAAGAAGTCTTTGCTCGACACGGCACCCCGCTCACCGTTATGTCGGACAAGACTGGTCTAAGTTTGCCAGGCGGTACAATTTTGCCCATGTGACGTCCAGTCCCCTGTACCCCCAATCCAACGGCAAAGCAGAGAAGGGAGTACATATAGTCAAACGGCTCTTATGCAAGGCTGCCGATGCTGGGTCCGATTGCTACCTAGCCTTGCTGGCATATCGCTCCGCCCCACTGTCCACTGGCCTGTCGCCAGCCCAGTTACTCATGGGTCGTACCCTGAGGACAACGGTGCCGTCCATCCATGTCCCAGACCTCGACCATGTTCCGGTCCTTCGCCGGATGCAGCCGTCACGTGCACAGCACAAGGCGGCTCATGACTCCCGTGCAGCTGATCTCCCTGCTCTGGCTCCAGATGACACCATCCGCGTCCATCTTTCGGATGGTGGCTTGGCTGCAACCGCTGTTGTCCTTCGGCAGGTGGCCCCCCGCTTGTTCCTGGTTCATCTACCGGATGGCTCTATTCTGCGCTGCAATCGACGCGCCCTTCGTCTCGTTCCACGCTCGCCACGTGATCCTCCAGTGTTGCCTCGCCCTCCTGCTGACCCTGCCACGGACTATGCAGAGCTCCCTGTCACTCTGCATCCCCCTGACTCTGACGCAGTCCAGCCCGCTCCTGAACCGGCGGCTCTCGACCCACTCTTGAGGCAGTCAACCAAGAATTCGTCGCCCACCTCAGAGACTAAATTTATGAACTTTGCGAACTCATGGACTCTCTGAATTGTTTTGTAGCTTTGTTTGATCGTTTCCCTGGTTTGTATATCGTGTTGATCTCGTTACTCTTGTTGCATACTGCTTCTCTGCACCAGGCACCTTCCCATGGAAATAGCTTAGTTCTCATGTACATAGTCCTGTAAATATGTCTTTGCACCCCACACGTAGTTAGGAACATTCTCACCATACATTATTTATTGCCACACACATGCATTTTTTTATAAAAGGCGAATGTCTGTGGTATTATCAGGTATTACAGTACACAAGAGGCTGAAGACCATTGGTTAAACCTAGGAGTTTACCATTGGCTGTTGGTACATAGCTTCGCCATGACGGGCGGGGTATAAGAACCGGTGCCGTCCCAGCAGCCCTCACTTTCTGTACCGAAGCTGCTGGGGAACAGTTCTAGTCGATTGATGCCTTCAGTTATGTTACAACCTCTTCTTTGAGTTTAATTGGTCGTGCATCAATTTAATCGATTAGACTTAAGCTGAAAAAATGGATCTCCGAATCAAACCGGAGTGTCTACAACTCAGCCCCCATGCGGAGAACTCGGCTGCAATATTTAAGCACTGGCTGGCGTGCTTTAAAGGCTACCTCGAGACGGCCGGAGGCACCCCCTCAGAAGAACAGAAACTGCATCTCCTGCACTCGAGAGTAAGCCCTGGAATCTTCACCCTCATCGAGGAGGCGGAGGACTATGATGCTGTGATCAAACTGTTAAAAGGACATTATATCCGCCCTATAAACCAGGTCTACGCACGTCACCTGCTCGCAACTAGATGGCAAAGCCCTGGGGAATCGCTGGAGGACTTCTACCGTGCGCTACTGGTGCTGGGCAGAAACTGTGGCTGCCCGCAAGTTTCGGGCAGCGATCACATGGAACTTCTAATCCAGGATGCCTCCATAGCAGGTATGAGTTCCTCAGAGATCCGCCAAAGACTCTTTGAAAAGGACACACTGGGACTGAGAGAGGCACGGGCCCTGGCAGGGTCCATGGATGTTGCCTCCAGAAATGCGCAGTCCTGTGCGCTCGCATGTGCGGCGGCCCCGTGGGCTGCGTGGCATCCCGCAGCGGCAGCCCCACTGACCTTCCCCGTGTCCCCGCAGGCCTGCGCTGTAAGACGGCCCGCTAACTCCGTCGGGCCCCGCTGTTTCTTCTGCGGGCAGGCGAAGCATCCCCGCACGCACTGCCTGGCCCGCACCTCCACCTGCAAAGGGTGCGGCAAGAAAGGCCATTTTGTGGGGGTCTGCCAAGCATGAGCCATGGCCGCGGTCTGAACCGACTCCGGACCGCCGCGGCAATCTTCCCCTCGGGCCCTAGGCGGCCAGCACTCACCGCCACCCCCTTATCCTAGGGCCATGTCCGACCCATGGGCGCGGCCATCTTGCCCCTCGGACTCCACGCTGGATGGATGGGCACCGCCATTTTGTCCATCCCCACCGCCATTTTGTCCATCCCCGACCACCATGTGCGATTCATGGGAGACGCCATCTTGGATGGGGCCCCAGGCCCCCAACACGGCCGACTATACGCTGCCCGATCACAACCCGCAACTGCTCCATCTGGCCTCGGTGACGCTGGACCAAAATCGACCTCGGACACTCGTGACCGCAACGACGACGGTGTTCATCAACGGCCACGAGACGTTTTGCCTGATCGACTCTGGGAGCATGGGGAGCTTTATACACCCCGACACGGTAAGGCGCTGTTCACTTGCTACCCACCCTGTAAACCAAAGAATCTCCCTGGCCTCCGGGTCACACTCGGTGGACATAAAGGGGTTCTGCCTAACGAACCTCACTGTCCAAGGCAGGAAATTCAACAATTTCCGCCTTTATGTCCTGCCGTACCTCTTCGCGGCTACACTCCTGGGGTTGGACTTCCAATGTAACTTGCAAAGCATGACCTTTAAATTCAGCGGCCCTATACCCCCCCTTACTGTCTGCGGCCACGCAACTCTTAAGGTCGACCCGCCTTCCCTGTTTGCGAACCTCACCCCGGATTGCAAACCCATCGCCACCAGGAGCAGACGGTACAGTGCCCAGGACCGGACCTTCATCAGGTCAGAGGTCCAAAGGCTACTGAGGGAAGAGGTCATTGAAGCGAGCAACAGTCCCTGGAGAGCTCAAGTAGTGGTGGTAAAGACCGGGGAGAAACATAGGATGGTCATTGACTACAGTCAGACCATCAACAGGTTTACGCAGCTGGATGCGTACCCGCTCCCTCACATATCCGACCTGCTGAACAGGATCGCGCAATACAAGGTCTTCTCCACGGTGGATCTCAAGTCCGCTTACCATCAGCTACCCCTCCGCACTAGTGACCGCAAGTACACTGCCTTCGAAGCAGATGGGCGGCTCTACCAATTTTGAAGGGTTCCCTTTGGTGTCACTAATGGGGTCTCAGTCTCGATACGGCTTACGCGCAACGTTCCGGTATCTGGATAACGTCACCATCTGCGGCCATGACCAGCAGGACCACGACACCAACCTCCGGAAATTTCTCCAGACCGCGAAAATCCTTAACTTAACGTATAATAAGGATAAATGCGTATTTAGCACCAACCACCTAGCCATCCTCGGCTACGTAGTGCGAAATGGAGTTATAGGCCCCGACCCTGAACGCATGCTCCCCCTTGTGGAGTCCCCCTCCCTCACTGCCCCTAGGCCCTGAAGCGCTGCCTCGAGTTTTTCAGTTATTACGCACAGTCGATCCCCAACTACGCAGACAAAGCCCGACCCCTAGTCCAGTCCAGAATCTTCCCCCTGTCGACGGAGGCCCGCCAGGCCTTCTGCCGCATCAAAGCAGACATAGAAAAGGCCACAATGCGCGCCAACGACAAGTCCCTCCCCTTCCAAGTCGAGAGCGATGCGTCCGACGTAGCTCTGGCCGCCACCCTCAACCAAGCGGGCAGACCCGTGGCCTTCTTCTCCTGTACCCTCCATGCTTCAGAAATTCGCCATTCCTCGGTCGAAAAAGAGGCGCAAGCTATAGCAGAAGCTGTGAGACATTGGAGGCATTACCTGACCGGCAGGAGATTCACTCTCCTCACGGACCAACAGTCGGTGGCGTTCATGTTTGATAATGCACAGCGGGGCAAGATAAAGAACAACAAGATCTTATGGTGGAGGATAGAACTCTCCACCTACAACTCTGAGATCTTGTACCGTCCTGGGAAGCTAAACGAGCCTTCCGAAGCCCTGTCCCACGGCACGTGTGCCACCGCACAAGTGGACCGTCTCCGAGCCCTCCACGAGGACCTCTGCCACCCGGGGGTCACTCGTTTTTTCCACTTCATTAAGACCCGCAACCTGCCCTACTCCATCGAGGAGGTCAGGACAGTCACCAGGGACTGCCAACTCTGCGCGGAGTGCAAACCGCACTTCTACCAGCCAGAGAGGGCACACCTGATAAAGGCTTCCCGTCCCTTTGAACGTCTCAGCATGGACCTCAAAGGCCCCCTCCCCTCCACCGACTGCAACACGCATTTCCTGAACGTGAATGACGAGTACTCCCGGTTCCCATTCGCCATCCCCTGCCCCGACATGACAGCAAACACCGTCATCAAGGCCCTCCAGGGTATCTTTACACTGTTCGGGTTCCCCGCATACATTCACAGTGATAGGGGGTCCTCCTTTATGAGTGACGAACTGTGTCAATTCCTGCTCAGCAAGGGCATTGCCTCAAGCAGGATGACCAGTTACAACCCCCGGGGAAACGGGCAGGTAGAGAGGGAGAACGGAACGGTCTGGAAGACCGTTCTACTGGCCCTACGGTCCAGGAATCTCCCCATCTCCCGCTGGCAAGAATTCCTCCCGGAGGCCCTCCACGCCATCCGGTCGCTGCTCCGTACAACTACCAATCAGACACCTCATGAACGTCTCCTTGTCTTCCTCAGGAAGTCCTCCTCCGGGACCACGCTCCCAACCTGGCTAGCGACACCCGGACCCATCCTGCTTCAGAAGCACGTGCGGGCGCACAAGTAGGACCCGTTGGTCGAGAGGGTCCACCTGCTGCACGCTAACCCCCAGTACGCCGACGTGGCGTTCCCTGGCGGCAGGCAAGATACAGTCTCCCTCCGGGACCTGGCGCCCGCCGGAACCCCACGCGCACCCGAACCATTCCTCATCTTTGAGTTTAATTTATCGTGCATCAATGTCATAATATACACCAGTATATTATGGTGCAGACACACACACACTGATGGACACACAGCAAGACCAATCAACACACACAACACCGCAGCCAATCACCAGTTAGAGCACACTCACTATAAAGACAGGAGGCATCAGAGTTCCCGCTCATTCGGGATGTAGCCTCTTAGAAGGACAGAGCTTTCAGCTTACAGCACAGATCTTCACCATGTGCTGAGTGCATAGACTGGTTAGGACAGGCATAGGTCTTTAGTTTAATCTAACATCGTGTTAACCCACAGTGAAAGGATGTTCAACAGTTTCTAGCTTAATAAAATAGTGTTGTACTATTTTAAGTGTTGGTGGCCTGTATGTGTTCCACGGATCCAGAGTACCCAACACAACAATGATGAACAACACATATTATATACAGATGATAGTCTACCTATCATCACAATAATCATCCTATGCGCATTGCCAGGGCATTTGCGAGAGTTGATCCCAAATTCGAAAGCTGCCAGAGAGAATTAATCACTCTAAACTGGGCTAACAGAAGTGAAAGTACATCACACCACTCAAGCCAGGGAATCAGATTCAGTCTAGCACGCACATATAATAGGGACACACGATGGTGACCTGTTTTATTTCAATTCCAGGTCTGCACATTTATTGCAACATTGATTTCCTTACAATGGGTAAGTTAAAAAATTCTCAAAGCAATACTGAAACCGGGCCTCAGCAGTGGGAACTTGTTCCAACAGGATGCCTAACACGACAGCAGAAAGTGAGACAGAGGAGCCTTAATTGTTTCTCGAGTTAGTTTAAGTAGAGCGTTACCAATCTCTGCAGGCTATTTCTTTTCTACTCAGCAAGGTGCCCGAGGCTGCTTGATAATCACTTTGGTCGTTTTGATGCATAAATGGCTGTTTCTGTATGTTTGTTACCAACTCATCGAATAAACTCCTCCTCACCCCTGACTGCTGGTGTAATAGGATAAAATGCAGCACATAGCATGGATTCTCAACAATCCCACTGGGTTTATGCAAAACCATTCATTACAGTGCAGTGATCTGTTTGAAGTTCTAGCTATTTGATGACTTTTATTAAAAATCCATATTAACTGTGAAATGCTTCTGTTCGCAGGATTCATTGGTAGTAAAAGACTAAGTGCGGTTCTGTTCCAGACAATGATAAAAATGTGAGCTGTCTTTTTCAACAAGTCTTTTGGTTCAGTATCCAGGGAGACTGGCATCAGTGAGTTGGCTCCCGAGCTAAATGTCTGTCCACCATCCCAGCAGAGATCAACCTCCTGGATATCGCTCAGTTACAATTCCTTTTGGTTGGACTCCCCCAGATGTTAGCCGCCAATAATAGTTCATGTGTAACCTGAAAGTGAATGGAGGCTGGCAGGGAGATTTGGACTGGGGGAGAGCAGCAGTATTTTTATATTTTTAAGGGCAAGATTTTTCAGGCGGCGGAGTTTCCTGCTCTACCTCCTAGGAGAGTGGGCAGGGTACGCGTTCCCCACCAATCGCAGCAGACCCACTGCCATTTTATGATCCGAGGAGTGTTAATTGGTTGGAGGTGGATGTCCCGCATCAGAGAGCTGCCGGACAATCAGATTAGCCAGCAGCTCCGCAATCCAAGGAGAACCAGCGGCAGCCGGGGCCTGAACTAGAACGACAAGCAGTCTCCAGATTATTCCCCATCCCTGAGCCCAATCAAGTGCAATTGGTTTTACAGCAGGGAACTGGAGGTGAGCTCCTTGTGCGTTACATCACAGAAAATCAACATGTAGGTACAGCATGTAAGTAAGAAGGCCAATAGTATTGATGGCAAGCGGATTGACGTATCAGATTAAAGACATTTTAACTTAATTCTGTAGGGCTTAGGTGAGGCCACACTTGGAGTGCTGGGCACAGTTTTTGATATGATAAAAGAATATATTTGGGCAGCACGGTGGCCCAGTGGTAGCACTGCTGCCTCACGGCGCCGAGGTCCCAGGTTCGATCCCGGCTCTGGGTCACTGTCCGTGTGGAGTTTGCACATTCTCCCCGTGTTTGCGTGAGTTTTGCCCCCACAACCCAAAGATGTGCAAAGTATGTGGATTGAACACACTAAATTGCTCCTTAATTGGAAAGAATTATTTGGGTACTCTAAATTTATAAAAAAGAAATTAAAAAAAAAAGATTATATTTGCCTTCATAGGAGTGCAACAAAGATTCACTAGACTGACCCCTGGAATAATACGATTGTCCTACAAAGAGGTATTGAATAGTCAAGGTCTATATTCCATGGAGTTTAGAAGAATGAGAGGCAATCTATAAAATTCTTTAGGGCGCGATGATGCTGGGAAAATGTTTACACTGGGCCTCGGGTCATAGTTCAGAGTTTAGGGATTAGCCGTTTAGGAAGGGAAGGGGAGAAATTCTTTCACTCAAGAGAGTTGTGAATCATTTAAATTATTTAGCCCAGAGAGCTGTGCATGGTCTATTATTGGCCTGAATTTTCTGGTCGTTCCCACCGGCGGGATCTTCTGGTCTGACGGCGAGCCTCTGCCGAGTGTTGCTCGGTAATTGGGGGGAGGGACGTGCCAACCCTGTTGACAGTTGTAGCATTAGAAGATCCCACCACCTGCCAATGGCGAACTGCCTCTTGATGCGACCATCAATTCACACGAGACGGAGAGTTGAAGTGAACAGTGGTTTTAATCAGCTAGAACTGTGCCTGCCTGCGACTGCTCTGTACTGAGTGTCGCCTACAGGCTGCAGCTCAATATACCTCCCCCGAAGGGGCGGAGCCACAGGTGGAGCCCACAAGGGCATCAACATGATACAATACAATGTAATGCAATTACAATGGTGAATGGTAGCAGTAATACATTCACCACATTCGCCCCCTGTTAAAAATTGAAGTCCAGCGGGGGTGAAGTGGGCTCACAGATCTAGTCTGTCCAGCGCCTTGATCGTTTGCTGCAATCGCCTGAGCTCTGGTTTCGCTGCGGGCACGGGTGTTGGGCTTGTTGATTCCGGGAGCATCTCTTCTGGAGCTTCATCACTGTAGGTTGGCGATGGGGTAATGGGGGGTGTAGGCCATGTAGGGGCGGGGGCGGTGTTCGGTATAGGGTGGGGGTAGGTGATGGTCGCAGGGGAACTGGCGGGTGCCAGATCCTGGAGAGAGACTGTATCTTGTTGGCCGTCGTGGTGCGCCATGTAGGCATACTGGGGGTTGGCGTGAAGGAGCTGGACCCTCACGACCAGGGGGTCGGACTTATGGCTCCTCACGTGCTTTTGGAGGAGGACAGGCCCCGGTGTTGTCAGCCAGGACGGAAGCGAGACCCCGGAGATGGATTTCCTGGGGAAAACAAATAGGCGGTCATGAGGGGTCTCGTTCGTGGCTGTGCAGAGGAATGACCTAATGGAGTGGAGCGCGTCGGGGAGGACCTCCTGCCAGCGAGAAACTGGGAGATTCCTTGACCGTGGGGGCCAGAAGGACGGCCTTCCATACTGTCGCGTTCTCCCTTTCCACCTGTCCATTTCCCCGGGGGTTGTAGCTGGTAGTCCTGCTCGAGGCAATGCCCTTACCGAGCAGATACTGACGCAGCTCATCGCTCATAAACGAGGAGCCCCGGTCACTGTGGACGTAAGTGTGGAAACCAAACAGGGCCTTAATGACAGTGGCCGAGGTCATTTCGGGGCATGGTATGGCAACAGGGAAACGGGAATACTCGTCAACGACGTTAAGAAAATACGTGTTGCGGTCAGTGGAAGGGGGGGGTGCCCTTTGAAATCGATGCTGAGGCGCTCAAAGGGCCGGGATGCTTTTACCAGGTGTGCTCTGTCTGGTCGATAGAAGTGCGGCTTACACTCCGCGCAGACTTGGCAGTCCCTGGTCATGGCCCTGACCTCCTCGGTGGAGTAGGGCAGGTTGCGGGACTTGATGAAGTGGAGAAGCCAGGTGACCCCCGGTTGACAGAGGTCATTGTGGATGGCCCGGAGTCGGTCATCTTGCTCGCTGGCGCATGTGGGCGGGACAGGGCATCTGGGGGCTCATTGAGCTTCCCGAGACAATACACAATATCATAATTATAGGTGGAGAGTTCGGTCCTCCACCTAAAGATTTTATCATTCTTGATCTTGCCCCGCTGTGTACTGTTGAACATAAAGGCTACCGACCGTTGCTTGGTGACGAGGGTAAACCTCCTACCTGCCAGGTAGTGCCTCCAATGCCGCACAGCTTCCATAATGGCTTGAGCTTCTTTTTCGACTGAGGAGTGTCGAATCTCGGAGGCGTTGAGGGTACGGGAAAAAAAGGCTAGGGGCCTGCCTGCCTGGTTAAGGGTAGCGGCCAGGGCGACATCTGACGCTTCGCTCTCAACCTGGAAGGGGATGGACTCATCCACCACGTGCAACACGGCTTTGGTAGTATCTGCATTGATGCGGCTAAAGGCCTGGCGGGCCTCAGTCATCAGGGGGAAGATGGTGGCCTTGATAAGTGAGCGGGCTTTGTCCGCATAGTTGGGGGCCCACTGGGCATAATATAAAATGAACTCGAGGCATCTTTTCAGGGCCTTGGGGCAGTGAGGGAGGGGGAGTTGCAGGAGGGGGCGCATGCGGTAAGGGTCGGGCCCTAGGACTCCGTTTTCCACGACATAACCGAGGATGGCCAGTCGGGTTGTGGGGAAAACGCATTTCTCCTTGTTATAAGTGAGGTTGAGGGCTTGGGCAGTTTGGAGAAACTTCTGAAGGTTGGCGTCGTGGTCCTGCTGATGGTGACGTTGTCCAAGTACAGAAATGTGGCCCGCAGCCCGTACTGGTCCACCATTCGGTCCATTGTTCTTTGGAAGACCGAGACCCCGCTGGTGACGCCGAAGGGGACCCAGAGGAAGTGGAAGGGGTGGCCATCTGCCTCAAAGGCCGTGTAGTGGCGATCCTCCGGGTGAATTGGGATATGCGGACTTCAGATCTACCGTGGGGAACACCCGGTAGTGTGCAATCTGATTCACCATGTCCGCTATCCGGGGAAGGGGGTACGCATTGAGGTGCGTGTACCGGTTTATGGTTTGGCTGTAGTCTACAATCATCCGGTTCTTTTCCCCGGTCCTGACGACCACCACTTGGGCTCTCCAGGGGCTATTACTGGCCTCGATGATCCCCTCCCTCAAGAGTCGCTGGACCTCTGACTTGATAAAAGTCCTGTCCTGGGCACTGTACCGCCTGCTCCTGGTGGCGACGGGTTTACAGTTGGCGGTGAGGTTCGCGAAGAGCGGGGGAGGGGCGACCTTAAAGGTCGCGAGGCTACATACGATGAGAGGGGGTAGGGGCCTGCCAAACTTCAGGGTCAGGCTCTTGAGGTTGCACCGGACGTCCAGTCCTAACAGGAGAGGAGCGCAGAGGTCGGGGAGGACATATAGTTTAAAATTGGCGTACTCGGCGCCCTGTACCGCGAGGTTCGCGACACAGTACCCCCGGATCTGCACTGAATGCGATCCGGAAGTGAGGGAGATTGTTTGGAATACGGGGTAAATTTGGAGAGAGCAGCGCCTTACCGTGTCTGGATGTATGAAGCTCTCCATGCTCCCAGAGTCAGACAGGCAGGGCGTTTCGTGCCCGTTGACCTGGACAGTCATCATCGAGTTCCTGAGGTGCTTGGGCCGTGACTGGTCGAGGGTGACAGCGCAGAGCTGCAGGTAGCCGGCATGGTCGGAGGTGGTGGGGTGATCCCAAGATGGTGGCCCCCATCGGTCGCACGTGTCAGGCGGTGTTGAAGATGGCGGCAAAGGTGGCGGCCCCAGTCGGTCGCACATGTCAGGCGGCGTTGGAGATGGCGGCCAAGATGGCGGCCCCCATGAGTCGCACGTGTCGGGTAGGGTTAAAGATGGCTGCCTCCACTGACAGCACGAGGCTGATGACTCGTCCGAAGGGGGCGGTACCGGCAGGCACGCAGCCACTCTGCGGGGTCTGCGGGCCTGTGAGTCTGAAAGTCAGGCCTGTGATTTAGGAGCTTTGGATCTGGCCAGGCAGACTTGGCAAAGTGTCCTTTCTTGCCGCAGTCGCTACAGGTCGTGTTCCGAGCCGGGCAACGTTGCCTGAGGTGCTGGTGCTGGCCGCAGAAATAGCACGGCAGCCCCCTGGGTTGGGCGGGCAGCCGCGCGGCACAGGCCTGGGACACTCTCTGGTCGGGTGTCCACGAGGGGATCACATGGTCGGAGGGGAAAGCATTGAGGCTCTGAAACGCTACTTCTAAGGAGGTGGATAGTTTTACCGTCTCTTCTAGTTCGAGGGCGCCCTTTTCGAGCAAGCGCTGTCTGACGTAGTTGAACTGGACTCCAGCCACATATGTGTCCCGGATGGCGAGTTCCATATGCTGCAAGGCCGTGACGTCCTTGTAGTTACAGTTTTGAGCGAGTACCCTCAGGCCACATAGATATTCCTCCAGCGATTCCCCAGGGCATTGACGACGTGTGGTGACGAGATGCTGCGCAAACACTTCGTTCACCGGCCTCACGTACTGCCTTCTCAGGATCGCAACCATGTCTGCGTATGTGGTCGCTTCCTCGATCTGCACGGAGATTCTGTGGCTCACCCGGGCGTGGAGGAGACTCAGTTTCTGTTCCTCGGTGCCGGTGGGCAAGGAGGTGCCTGCCTGCGACTGCTCTGTACTGAGTGCCGCCTACAGGCTGCAGCTCTATATATCTCCCCCGAGGGGGTGGAGCCACAGGCAGAGCCCACAAGGGCATCAACATAATACAATAGAATGTAATGCAATTACAATGGTGAATGGTTTCAGTAATACATTCACCACACCTCTGCTGCCACGAATCACGTCACGGGGAGCTTGAAAAGTCTGTCCCATTGAGTATAGTCAAGACAGTGGTCCATACCTTTTTGGATGTTGTTATGACAGGAAGGAGCCTAACAATATTTGGGAAGTAAAGGGATATGGGACTTTACAGAAAGGTGGAATTGAGGTAGAAGGTCTTAATGAATAGTGGAACAGACACCATGGGCCAAACAGCTTACTCCTACTTCTGTTCGTCCTGTTCTCCCGCAATCAGACATCAACAACAAAAAAAACATAAATAAGCTTCTGAAATGTCAGAAATTAATCAGAAATATTTGGGAAACGGCCCTCGAAATCAAAACAAAATTCTTGTACGACAAACCTCTGATAATTAATCCACTTGAGGGAACACAAAGGTTTTAACTGACATTCTACCCGACTCTAAGTTACTTACCAAAATAAACTCAACTTGAAATAGAAAATAAGCCTCCAATCAGCTGAATGAATGAATGACGTTTGCTGGATTTGTTTATCCGTGCAGCTCAAAGTCTATCATCAAAAAAAATCGCAGCCAAGTTCCCAAGTTGTTGTCAGACAGAATGTCAACCCAATCGAATCTACACAATTCAGTGACACCTTTATATCCGAAACACCACTTTACTGTATCACAGTAATTAAATAGGAAGATGTCTTTTATTCAAAACCATTTCAATTTGTGAAATGCCAAACTTTTTAATGAGTTTCCATTGACCACCATGCACGTGACCCCCCCCCCCCTCCCCCCCCCCCTTCGTCCCCATGAAAATGTAGATTCTTGATCACAGATCCCTCAGAATTGGCATTACACCGATACCTCATCCAAGTGTCCATTCTTCATGTTGGAGACTTGACCATGACTGATGACAGGCTATTCGACCATGAAAGTGAAACCACCAGGATTCCCTCACCACTCCAGATGTCTCCAGTTAGGAGACCTGGACTCCTCGCTGCTTCTTCTCCCCAGGGTTGCTGAAGTTGCCAGTGACAGGCCTCCCACAGCAGACAGGTCAGAACAGCCCACTCAGTGGAGACTGGGGGGAGGAGGGGGAGGGGAGGGGGGGGAGTTGAGGGTTGTGGGGAAGCCACTGAACAGCTCACACGACAGACCTTGGGGTGGGCGGGGCTGGGGTCGAACCTGGGGATTCTTTACAAAAATCTTGCAAGAAAAATGAAAAAGTGGAAAGAGACAAGGTTCTCATTGCCCGGTGAAAGACACGGGGTGCGATTTAATGGATGCGTTGCGCTTAAGCAAGAGCCGGCGAGGCCGTCAAATTGCAGGAGAGGCCAAAATCGAGAACCGCTCCCAGTGCCGATCTGTTTACGATCTAACCAGCCCGCTCCAGTTGGCGAAATCAGGATCCCGCCTTAGCGTGGTGAGAAACCAATAATCACCACTTAAGTCTAATCTCTGCATAATTAATGGGAGCGACACCCTATCCAACCTCCTTCCATGATCTACCCGCCTCCCCAGCAAGTGTTCACGCGGGCACCGATTGATACTCGTTTTAAAAATGTGAAGCTTGCGCAAAGACTGCTACGGAGACCCAAGGAGGTGAGTAGCCATCTTCAGTGCCAACAATGACCCCGGGGACATTGGGTTGTTGCTGCAGTGCTCTGTGCGGCGGGGGGGGGGGGGGGGGGGACAGCCTCGGTCAGGGTGGGCCGCCATCTGTGGGGGAGCGGGCGTGCAGAGCAGGGGGGGCGACTGCCCATGGCCTCAGCTGGGCGGGGGGGGGGGGGGGGTAGGGGGTGGGTGGTGGGGAAGATGGGTAACTCAGCACCAACAGATCCGCCATGCCAACCACTGGATCATGTGGTCCCATTCCAAGGGCAACCCCAACCTTGCCCGCCTGCCACCCATAACTTCCATTGACCATGGAGGCTGTAGAGGGTGCCATCTCTGCTACTCTCCCCCATTCCCAGAGGTCACTGTCCTGCATAGCTGTGCATCTAGGGTCATCAGGAGCATCCTTATTTGCTCCCCCTCGTCGCAGTCATTAATGCTGGCGGCCTGCTCCACCTCCATAAAATGAAGCGACGGATCCCCTTTTGGAGTTAGCCTGGGAACGTGGGCCACCATCCCCCTGAGCGCGGGTGCCCCATGAGGAATGATAATGTCGCCCTCAACCGGTCCCCTATTCGCCAGCCCCGCCGGGGGACCATACCTTCTTTGTCTGACAGGGCACATCCGCCCTACCTGGGGTTCCTGCTCCTCCTCCCCACTGTCCAGCTCTCCTGCCCCGTTGGGTAGCCCCCCTGTCCCCGGGCTAACTACCCATATAGGAGACGCCGCTATCTGGGGATACACCACTGACCCCCCTTGGACCTGCCCCTGACCGGGCGGTCCAAACCCTACCTGCTGACCCGGCCCAATCACCGGCATCCCAGGCAGCGGTCTGTCCCCATCCCATGGGGACCCACATACGAAACCAGGCGGACACGCCGCCAGCTGGGGGTACCCTGCCGACCCCCCTTGGACTTGCCCCTGAACGTGCAGTCCGATCCCCCCCTGCCGGCCCGGACACAATCCCGGTGCCTCAGGAGGCGGTCTATTCCCCTTGGCCTTTGGGGAATCATCCGCTGCGAGGAGCACCTTGCCCCTAGGGAACCCCCCTGGACCTACCAGGTGTATCTGTCCCCTGAACCTGGACAAGGTCTCCTCCAACTCCGTTATTCGTGCCTGGCACGGCCCATGGGCACAGTCCCCTACTTCCTCGCGAGCCACTCGGTACGCTGCCTGGATGTCCCGGAACTTCCCCTCCAGCTTCCTACACTGCTCTGTACTCCGAGCATAGAGTTCCTGGAGCCTCCGTTCCTTTTCTTTACCCTCCACTATCTGGCAGTGGAGATAGTCCTTCTCACACCGGTTAGACTCGCTTTCCTGTTTCATTTCTGCCAATTCCTCCCGCAGTCGTTCCGCTGCGCTCGCGCTGTCCTGTTTAATTTCTGCCAATTCCTCCCTGCGCTGGCCCTCACTTCTCTCAACTCCTGCTCTAACTCTTCGACCCTTTGCTCTGTTTTGACTACCTGCTCGGACAGGCAAACCAGCCAAACTGCCTTCTCCAAGTGCTTTTTGTGCGCCTTACTTTCTGTCCATGCAGCCGCTGCCATTACCGGTTGCTCCGCATTGATTAGTTCTGAGACCCAAGGTTTGGTGAGGTTGACCTTTTGCCACAAATACGAGGAGATTCTCTCCTCCATTTTACTTCGTTCCCTCACCCCCTCTGCCAAGTCACATACTCCAAACCACCGGGGTCCTGTCGCGGTCGCCATTGTAGAGGGTGCCATCTCTGCTACTCCACTACTGGGCCGATATCTGGGGTTTGAGTATCTGTGTGTGTCTCTCTCCAGCTGGCACTGAAACTTCAGAGGCCAGGGGATGCCGCACTGGGACACTTCCACTGAAGAGAGCACTGAATCAAGCCTGCCGTTTATCCCTAACCGGCAGCCTGAGGCTTATATCACACAGATCTCCAGACCCCTACCAATACCCAGGTGATTCTCTCTCTTGCCGGTGGTGCAACACCCACCCGGTTCCTACTTCGCTAGAGTAGCCTTCCCAAGAGAGAGAATAGGACACTGCTGTTTATTACCTAACCAGCAGTCTGTCCTGAGTGAGTCGCTCAAGATGACCCTTGATTCTTGAACCCGGAATTAAGGTGAGGAATATTTGGTCAGAGATCGCTGGTGAAAGATTGAAGAATTTAAACGACTCCAATTATCAGCAAATCAAGGTTTATTGCAAAACCCAGGTCAAAATCATCAACAGAAGAAAATATAATAAAATCTTAAACTCTAACACAAACTAAGTCTATTCAAAAAGTACTATAACGGACACAACGAAAAATCTTATGGTTACACAGTTTTAGCAATAGCACAAAACACACATCAAGTTCCCTTCCCCAAAGCCTCAACCACTATTAAAGTCAAGGGAGTTTCGCAAGCTGCTGCAGGGTACTTACGGTCACAGGCTGCAGAGGTCAAGTCAGGGGTGCAGAGGTCGAGCCAAGAGCCAAGAGACCCTCAATCGAAACACAGCCCCTTTTATATCCGTTTTACCTGGCTTTTTCCTGTGTTCGGCCAGCCCCTTTTGCATTGAATCCATAAGGTTTAAAGTTCCCGCTGGTCCTGCCCCCGTTGAGCCTGTCAGACCTGTCAAGATAGGAGTACCTCCCCTAGGTCCGCCTCCAGTCTGCTTTTTGAGATAACGAGGTTGAGCTCCCTTGTGAAGAAGTTCAAAGTCTTCCATCTGCTCTGGAGATCGCAGATGTGTTGATGGGGTGTTGATTGGATACTGCTCTGGTGGAGGCAAAGTCATTTACATCTGCATGGGGCTATGACCATCCCATTGTCCTGCTTGCAGGCAGGCCCCTTACAGCATTACCATGCCCCTTTGTCTCTGTGTTTAATCTTATCTAGTTGTCTGGCTCCTTCTTCCTTGTAGCTCCTGGGGGGGGTTTGTAAATACCTATGCCCCTACTCAGCTCAGCGGACCAAGCCTGCTGGGAAATCTGGTTACGTTCTTTTGGCTGACAAATGTCCAGTTTACAGTCTCTGGGTTTTATTCTTGGGCAGTCCAAAAAGGGCCGAATTGCCCGAAAACCTTACAAGGCTGAAGGCTATTGCTAATTGGGAATTGGCAATCATAGTTAAGTGAGAAATTCACACATGCTTGTGGGTAGGCGTGCCATGTAGCATGTGGGGACGATGCCCAGCATCCCAATCAGACCATGATACCTGGACACTGCGGGAGGCAACGCCATGGGCACAGCTGAACAGGGCCCCAGCAGCGACCGGAGGGTGGGTGGGTGCACCGGTGCAGATCTCTGGGGTACAGGATGTGGGGGCCGGTGAGCAGTGCTCCCCTATGCGGCCAGGAGTGCGTGGGCAGGGCGTGCCATGTTGGGGGGGAGCAATGGGGAACTGGAGGGTCCTGGGGTGGAAGTCACCGCTGGATGTCAGTCTCATACCCTCTCCCAATTCCTCACAGATATTAAACGGTATGGACGATATCTTAGACCCCGTGGAAGCTGCCCGAGAGGGCCTGCTGTCAGGCCAGGCGGCCAGACACCGGAGGAAGTGGTGGCAGCAGCGTTGACAGAGGCTCGAGGCAGTGGCCCATGTGCAGGGCCCCACCCCACAGCCTGATGACATGGCCAGGGAGGGACCCAGAGGGGGAGGCTGGCAACGGCCCAGGGTGTACAGGCGTCGCTGGTCTTTCAAATAGATGACGGTTAGTGTGTGCCGCAGGAGGTACAACCTCAACAAGGGGATGGCGTGGCCCCTGTGCCATATTCATGCGGACTTGGCACCCATGGAGAAGGAGAACACCCGTACCTTGTGGCCACCAAGGTCACCGCAGTCCTGAACGTCCACACCTCGGGATCATTCCGAGGCTCAAGCGCGGGCTTGTGTGGCATCTCACAAGCTGCAGTTCACAAGTGCATCTGCGAAGTCATGGTGCCCTGTTTGCCTGGGCAGCAAACTATATAAACTCTGACATGGACCAAGCCCAACAGAATGCCTGGGCAGCAGCATTCTCTGCCATCGATGGGATGCACCAGGACCAGGGGCTAATAAATGGCACGCATGTCGCCTTAAGCTCACTGGGCCATCTGGGAGTGTCCTACATTAGCAGGCAGGGGTTTCACTTGTTGAACATCCAACTCATGTGTGATCACCACATGAAGATCATGCACTTCCCAGGGAGTGTGCACAACTGCTACATCCTGGGGCAGTCAAACATCCCCAGCTTGTTCGAGAACCACCCCAGGATGGGCGATTGGCTCATGGGAGATAAGGGGTACCCACTGAGGACCTGGCTAATGACACCAGTACGGAGGCCGGTAACTGATGAGGAAACCCGATGCAACGAGGCCCACACGGCCACCCAGGCTGTCATTGAGCGGGGCATAGGACTCCTCAAAATGTGATTCTGATGTCTACTACTCTGGTGGTGCCCTGCAGTACACTGCCCGGAGGTCGCCCGTTTTGTTGTGGGCTGCTGTGTCCTCCACAAGCTGGCACAGCAGCGGGATGATGTGCTGGAGGTGGAGGAACATGTGTCCACCTCCGAGGGAGAGGACGAGGAGGTGCCGGACCAGGAGGGGCTGGAGAACGAGATCGGTGAGGGCCCTCAGGACCAGCCGAAGGATGGAGGACAGGCGGCAGCGGCGAGGGTCTGGCAAGCCCAGAGAGCCTGGGAGGCCTTCATCCTCACCCACTTCAGACAGGGTGTGGCCTTGTCTGTCATTCCCCCTCTCCTTAAAGCCCCCTCTTCCCTCCCCCAGCCTAACCCCTGCCTCTCCCTTCACCCTTCTTTGCCCCCACAATTCCCCAACCTCCTAGGTACTGTGTAACATCACTCCAGAGTGATGGAACTTTGTCGGCACTGTCAGCAGGTCATTGTCGAGGGTCGGGGGGGTGGGGGTTATGATTAACCGCTGCGAGCTTAGGGCCGCTTCTCCTCATTCCATGCCGAAGTCTGACCCCGACATGTCTCGGTGATCTCGAGCTGCTTCGCCTTCCGCTGCATCGAGGTGTGTCCCCAGGATGCACATCAGAGGTGGAGACAGCCAGCTGCTTACCACGTCCTGTGGCCTTCGATGCCCCTGGTGGGCGTCCTCCGGGAGCTCTGATGCCGGAGGGCCCTGGCACACTTACCGGCGATACATGCCCTGTCGAGCCATCCTGTTCCACGTGTTGACTCTGAGATGTGCCGTTGTCAGTGGGGTGGGTCTTGGGGGTGTGGGCAGCCGCCGTCGCCACTCGGTAGGGTGGCTCTGGGTTGGCATCCTGTGCCCCCTCCTCCCGGACGGTGCCCATAGGGTGCTGGGGTTCATCTAGGGATGGAAGGGCAGAGGGATTGATCCCCAGCTGCCCCTCCATCATCTGGCTCTGCCAGCTCTGATGGTTCCCCAATGTCTGCAGCACAGTATCAATGCCCTCGGCGATGCTCCTCAGTAACTGGAACTGGCTCTGGAGTGCTTCAGCTATGCCCACCCGAGACTGGGACACATTCCCCAGTGACTGGGACATGCTCTGCAGAGCCTTGGCAGAACTTCCCTAGCGATCGAGACATGTTCTGGTGGGCTTTGGCAAAACCCACCTAAGACAGGGAAATGCTCCGCAGCGCCTCATCAACGTCCGCTTGATACTGGGTCACATCCCCTACCGACTGGGACACTCTGCCGAGGCACTCAGCCATGGCCATCACCGGCTGAGCGATGGCTTGGACGTCTCCACCCATGCTGCCGATGTCGTGCATCAGGCTTACCACTGCGGTGTTGCCGCATCTCCTGCACCGGTAATATCTGGGACTCCACTGCTATGGACCCGCTGGAGAGTCGCTGACATCCCCTCTGAATCTCACAGCCGCACCCTAGCATCTGCACCAGCTCTGGGTAAACCTGGCCCAGTTGCTCAGCGTCTTACTGGGACCCAGCGGAGCCCTAGGATCCAGCAGACCTCCGACTGCCGTCTCACCTGGCGGTTTCTGCCTTCACCTGATGTGCATCAGCAACTGTGTGGTGCTCACCAGATGGTGCCTGAGAAGCCTGCCCACGACGAGATGTGTGTCTCTGCGCTGGTGGAGGGTGGGGATGAAAGCTGTGATGATTTGATGGTGGCTCTCCTCCGAGGTGTTCTCATGAGAGGCAACGGGGGGGGACCCACCCCCGGGGGGGACCCACCCCAGATGGGCCGGCGTCATTGGATGGAGATCCTGCAGGAAAATAGACATGTAGTCAGTGGGACAGATAGGTCAGTCAGTATGGCATTAACAACTCATGTGTGACAGGTCCTCTGGGTGGGGGCCAGTGGATCCTCACCTCTGTGCCATACGCCAACCTCTACGTTGGTTACAGATGTGTCCTCGGTCAAAATACAGAGCAACCACGAGAAATCCAACAAACAATTAAGTTCAAGGCAAAGCCGCCAGCACTCAAGCCAGTGCACGCTTTCCGCCCCCACGCTCCCCCGGCTCCAGCAATAGCCCCATGTCGGTGGCAAGGCACCCACAAGCAGCACAGTCCACCGGAAAAGGACAGGTAGTGCATGGTTCAGGAGAGGGAGAGAGAACACCCTCATCCATCACTAGCACTGGGAGGGACCCCTCAACCCCCAGTGCACAGAATCAGGAAGGCCACAACTGGCGAGCACCAAGCCGCGAAGCACAAAAAGAAAAACAATACACGACTTCCGGTGACAGGGCTGTGCTGAGCAGTTGCACATCAGGTGGCTCTCCTCCAGAATACAATCAAATAGGCATTTTTAGACTAATTTAGCCCAAATATCCAGACTCACTTCACCCACAAGTAAGAAAGGAAGAGAATAAGTACAACATGCCAGCGAATGGAAGCTCAAGAGGCCACATAGAAGGTAGAAGGAGAGGATAATGGCAAAAACAGTGGGTGAGTGAGTTGGTGGACCCATGAGGTGAGGGGTCCCTGGCTACCCAAGAGAGAGGGAGACCTACGACACGAACAACGGCCCCCCACCGCCTAGAGAGGGATAGAAGACATTCCTGATGAAGGAATTGATGACGCTGAGAGAGACAATTAAAGTGGAGATCCAGGTGGCGGTGACGGATGCGTTGGTCGCCATGCAGACGGTGATAGACGCAATGGGGAAGAAGCTGGAAGCTCAGGGGAAGATGATCCTAGAGCTTGAAAAGGCATTGAGGGACCAGAGTGACAAAAAATGCCAATACCGGGGCCGTGGTAAGCTTGGCCTTAAGCTCCTCCCATTTGCGCTCGTGGGCGGGAAGCCATTGAAAGTATGTCGTCTTCCTGACCAGGTTCCGGAGTGCTGTGGTATGGGAGGCAAGGTTGGGGATGAACTTCCCCAGGAAGTTGACCATGCCCAAAAATCGGAGGACCGCCTTCTTATCCGCTGGCTTCTGCATGGCCGTGATGGCTACCACCTTGTCCGCATCCGGCCGCACACCCAACCAGGAGATGTGGTCCCCTAGGAACTTGAGTTCCATCTGGCCAAAGGAACATTTGGCACTGTTGAGGCAAAGGCCTTGGTCCCGTATTCGTTTGAAAACGCGCTGGAGGCGACTGATATGTTCCTGCGGGTTGGTGGACCAAATGATGATGTCATCGACATAGACACGCACACCCTCAATGCGTCCATCATTTTCTCCATGATCCGGTGGAATACCTCTGATGCCGATATAATCCCAAACGGCATCCTGTTGTAGCAGTATCTGCCAAACAGGGTATTAAAGGTGCACAGCTTTCTGCTGGACCTGTCTAGTTGAATTTGCCAGAATCCTTTTGAGGCGTCAAGTTTGGTGAAGATGTTGGCCCAAGCCATCTCGCACATGATCTCCTCGCGCTTGGGGATAGGGTAATGCTCCCTCATTATGTTGCGATTCAGATCCTTTGGGTCAATGCAGATCTGGAGCTCGCCAGAGGGCTTCTTTACGCACACCATGGAACTGACCCAGTCGGTTAATTCCGTCACTCTGGAGAGCACTCCTTGGTCCTGGAG